>NC_140379.1:4492500-4697500 GCF_054491055.1 Hypomesus nipponensis
AAATGTGCTCTGGGGACTGTACGTGCAAATGATCTTCATGGTGGGCAGCGTGTGTGTGGCCTGCAGTGACCGCACTCCAGAGCAACTGGCCGCCATCATGAACTGCTCCAAGCACGAGCGTCACACCAGGAACTACGACTACATGGAGGGTGGAGACGTGCGCATACGTCAGCTGTTCAGCCGCACGCAGTGGTTCCTCACCATCGACGAGTACGGCAACATCAATGGGACACAAGACTCCACCAACTGTTACAGTAAGACTGCTTTTGTCTTTTTATAATTTGGAAAAAATAAGAAATTAGACTTGTTTCTTATGAAGCGTACAATAAGGTTGGTGTCTTGCTGGTTTATTTACCCGGGTAAGTCACCCGATCACTCAGGTCTCTGTCTGGACTGACTAGATTGATATGGACAGTTAGCACAAGTTGAATTTCAGTTTCAGGGTTTAAGATAATAAAATAAATAAAGCTCAGAAACGGTGAAAACCGTTTTCTGGATTAGAAAGGTTCCCCGAACTGAAAAGAAAAATGCGATTCCGGGCTCAATTGGCTTAGCCTATGTTTAGTTACACAGAGAGAAAGAGAGTTGGCAGACTTCTAGCTTGACTGCTCTTATTGATGAGCTCTGGGCGTAGAGGGACAGTAATGAGTCTTGGGGACGTCAGAGAGGGTCAGACGTGTGTGTCCCGCCCCCCCCCCCCATCCCTCCCCCCTTGGCCCTGCCAGCCGTGTTACTGTCCAGCATTCCTCTCAGCGTAATCACAAGTGTTAATGGGTTATGAGTCTCCGCTGACAAAGGCAACGTGACGGAGGTAAAGTAAAGCAGGTGCGGGCCTTGGCGGGAATCGAGTAAACCGAGGGGGCCGGTCGGCGCCGGGACCAGCACTCTGCCGCGTTTGCTGGCTGACTCAGCCCAGCCAGTGTGACTCAGAGAGGGCTGACGGGGGGAGTGTTTTTAAACAGTGTCAGGGTGAGATAAAATACACGGAATGACTCTGACGTCTGGACATCATTATCCCCGATTATGACTTTTCGACAAGAAAGTAAGCAAACTTTAGAACAGGAGAATAAAGAGTGGCATTATTCAACAGGCGTCATTACAGACTGGTCAGAAGAAGACAAGTGATTGTGGTTGAGGGTCTTCGAGGTAGCTATCATCTCCTATCTGATCGTGCGCCTGGGACTGGAATGCTGGCGTGGCAGAGGATGCCTCAGTGTGGATGGAAAAGATGCTTGCGTAACAATTGGCGATGAAAAGATGAAAAATAGATCCACCCAGATGTGGCTGGCAGTAGCACGTAGAAAGCACACGGCGAGAAAGAGGTTCTCCCCTGAAGACACCAGTGTGGTGCATGAATAACATCAAATAAATCTCCGATTCCTATTTCTCTAGACTGTGCAGACTAACCATGAAAAACCCACTTCATGTAGTCAGAGGCTTGCAGGAGAGAGAAAAAAACAAACTGGAAGCAGCATGACTGTTGGATCCCACAGTCTCTGCTCTCTGAGAACAAAAATATATTGTCCTATTTCAAGAGAGACACTTGTCTGAGCACAGACAGCAGTCTTAGGTTTTTCCCTGCAGCGTGCACTTTGGACTGGAAGTGACTCTCAACGCTCAACACTTTCTCAAAACTAAACAGTGACTAAGGCATTAGTGAAATAAGGCATGACTCATGCTGAAATGTATCTAAGTGCACTTGTACCTGGTCTCTCCCTCTCCCTCTCCCTCTCCCTCTCCCTCTCTCCCTCTCTCTCTCTCTGTCTCTCTCTAAGATTGGCACTCGGCCTCTCAGTGCATTGACACAACCTGACAAACACACACACGTCCTCCGTAGGCAAATGACACCACTAATCCCCCAACCACACAGCCAATTGTAATGTGTGCTGGGAATCACTAACACATGCAGGCCTGAAATAGCCGAGTGGACACAAAGGAGAGTTCTTCACGGCTTGAGGTGTGTGTTACACACAGCACAGGCCAAACTGAGGGAATATGATATTAACTTCTCTCTCCGGTGGTCCCAGCTATGTTATGTCTATGACCGTGGCATAGAATAATCTGGGGTGAGTTTGTGTGTGTCTCCGTCTGGTTGACCTTACAGGACCTGACTCAAACCCTTGCTCCTGACATCATAAAACACATCAGATGAATCTTCGACAAGTCAGGCATTTAATGTAACACATGTGCTTTGGGTGTTGCGTGTTGAATACCAGGAAAACAGGGAACTATGAGCTTTGTCGCATCCTTATTCCTTCACAATTCATTGCAAAATGTGGATCAAATGAACCACAAAAGAAAGGGGGGTAAGATAAATGTGTTCAGTTGGCTTGAACCTCGGATGAACCCAAGTCAAGTTTCAATATCCTCTCTACTATAGGGTGATAAAAGTCCATTTTATTGACACTACTTACTCACAATGATAATGAATCAGGAAGTACGGTATGGTAGTTGTCTGCTGTCACAACAGTTTTTTTTTTTTTTGACTGCACAAAAACTGAAAAAGTATCACTGTCTGTATGTCGTCTCCTCTGTGTGTGCGTTTGACAAGTATCCGCTGGTCCAGAGATCCATTCTTAACAAGGAGCAAATCAAAGCAAGGTGGATGCAGTCTCAACCCTGGGTGGATGGAATTAGGATCACCCACAAATTAGTTTACTAGCCAGGGGCAGGGCCCGATAGAGGAGACAAATCTGTTCAAGCTGGGAGAAGCCTGGCAGGCTTCCTATGTGCTATAGCCCTGACATGTGAGGCCCACATGTGTGCATGTGAGGCCCACATGTGTGCATGTGAGTGAGGACAACTCTTCTTACGTTCACTAAACAGTTGCAGTTGTTACAATGCTCAGCAGTAACAAAGCAAGTGTTTTTTTTTTTTTTTTTTTTTCGTGACTTTTTTTCTGTTGCGAGGGACAGCAGTTCTGTCTGCCTTGCCTTAGACACATCAGTCAAGCTGTCGGAGCACGCAACATCACGTTCACAGGTACAACAGCCGCATGAATAACAGCCTGCGTTATTCATGCTCCCTCCTGGAAGAGGTTCACTCAGGGCTGACCGTGACCATGACAAGCACGCATGGAGCTTCAGCTTTCACGCAAATCTAGCTTGTCATCAGTGTAGGCCTTGATTTATAGGAAACCAAAAATGGGGCCCGGAGCTTTTCTCAAATTAGTCCTGGGAGCCAGGCATTTTACACTGGGGACTCAGGCATTTTACACTGGGGACTCAGGTTAACAAATCCTATCAAGGCTCTGGGGGAGTTTTGTAAGTGTTAATATTTACATAGAATTCTGTGGTATCAAGTAATTATTGAGCGCTGTTTGTGCACTAACATGCAATGCTCTAATAGTAGGTCCACTTCAGCCTCTGACATTGTTGTCATTTGCTCAATCTAAAAAGCTGAGGCTTAAAGAGCTCAACATGAATCTAGATTCCAGCTTTGATGAGGTTCCTGCGTCTGCTTTGAGTTTGAATATCTGTCTGTCTGAAACTCTGTGTCTGTATTTGTCTGTCTGAAACTCTGTGTCTGTATTTGTCTGTCTGAAACTCTGTGTCTGTATTTGTCTGTCTGAAACTCTGTGTCTGTATTTGTCTGTCTGAAACTCTGTGTCTGTATTTGTCTGTCTGAAACTCTGTGTCTGTATTTGTCTGTCTGAAACTCTGTGTCTGTATCTGTCTGTCTGAAACTCTGTGTCTGTATTTGTCTGTCTGAAACTCTGTGTCTGTATCTGTCTGTCTGAAACTCTGTGTCTGTATCTGTCTGTCTGAAACTCTGTGTCTGTATTTGTCTGTCTGAAACTCTGTGTCTGTATTTGTCTGTCTGAAACTCTGTGTCTGTATCTGTCTGTCTGAAACTCTGTGTCTGTATTTGTCTGTCTGAAACTCTGTGTCTGTATCTGTCTGTCTGAAACTCTGTGTCTGTATTTGTCTGTCTGAAACTCTGTGTCTGTATCTGTCTGTCTGAAACTCTGTGTCTGTATCTGTCTGTCTGGGCCACAGAGCAAAAAAAACAGGAGGCGCAACACTGACAATAGACACATGCAGATATGAGCATGCGTGCATGCGTGCATACACACCCACAAACACACACAGAGTATTTTAAATGTAGGCTTCATTGTCAAGCCAGAGGTTTGCCTTTGATGCCACCATGGACAGAATTTACAAAACTCCTCCACTGTCATTTGTACTCAATTATTGTGTTATTATTAAAAACAGCTTTACGAGAAGCTAGTTTTGCTTTCAGACAAAGCCTTGAAAAACACAACGTCCTTTGTGAGCTGGCGAAGTTACAGACAGATACATTGAAACGGCAGACAGGCTTTGATCAACACAGCATCACTTAAAGAGTATAGTATGCTGTGTGGAAGATGCACATGTTTGCCCTAAATCTTTGCCATATATTTACAACTGTGTTTTATTAGCATATTAGCCTTTGGTTAGGAGTTTACAGCTTTTGTTTTTGTCAATATAATGGACACCATCTGACTCACTCAATGTTTAACGATCCAGTAAATTAGAAAATTAATTGTTTAACGTTTTCATAAGAAAGCATACTGTATAGCAAAGTATACTGTAGCTTTTTACACCACTAAATAAAACATATTTTGAACAAATTCCTGCATTCATTATGATAAATATTAATCTAAAAGGCTTACTACAGGGAGTGACCAGACAAATAATGCAGCCTTTGTACACAGAGTGTGCAAAATAATGTTAATTATGATTGTTGATTGTGTTCTTACATGGTATAAAAAGAGAATTTACCTTGTCATAACCTGCCAGACATCAACTTTAAAAAAAAATACTTTTCATGAAAATCCTACAAACTGTAGTTTTAACTTACATCATAAAAACAACCACAAAAGAGGGTTGAGTCGCAGGGCTAAAGTGTAGCGTGCAAAGCACATGCAAGGAGGTAGTTTCCTCACTCCCGAGAGAGGAGGGCTAATCTGCCTCCCATATGTGCCATGGCATGAGCTGTGGTTTGTGTAATGGCCACCCAGACCAGTTAACAGGGCTAGGGAGAAGCCAGGGGGACCGCAGACTGATTAGCCACAGAAACTTCCATCCTGTTGGCTAATGAAGATGAATACTACTGAGATGCGCAGGCCCACGCTGCACTGGTAGCTGGGACAGGCCACCAGTGTTCTGTTTTATCCTGTGACCCTAACCCCCTCAGTCTAACTGTTCTCTTCCCTAACCCAAACTTGTGATGTTTTTCTTCTGTATTTTAACCCTCGTCTTTGTGATTGTCTCCCAGCTATCTTAGAGATCAGGACTGTGTCAGAGGGCGGTGTGCTTGCCATTAAAGGTGTGAAAAGTCAGTACTATATCTCTATGAACCGGACTGGACTGCTGCAAGGCAAGGTAATGTCTCTTTTAAGCAGACATTCATTTATTTTTTGTTTGTTTTTGTAGCCCAATCAAATAAAAAACATATTTGCATTCAGCTTTGTTTTTGTTCCCCCTGCACAGAAAATCTACAATGAAAACTGCAACTTCAAGGAGGTTTTCTTAGAAAACTACTTCAATGCTTACGCCTCAGCGAAGTGGACAAAAAATGGCAAAGAGATGTTTATAGCCCTGTCTCAGAAGGGAAGGCCACTGCGAGGGAAGAGGACCAGGAGGGAGCACATAGCATCTCACTTTATCCCCAGGATGTGCAAAGCGGAGGAGCACAGAGTAGACTGACAGGAGAACATGCACTGAGGAGGAGGAAGAGGAGGAGGAAGAAGAGGGGGGGAGGAGGAGTAAGAGGAGGAGGAGGAGGAAGAGGAACAGGAGGAGGAAGAGGAAATCCCCTGCTGGGATTAAATGACATCAAGGTGAATGAGTGATGGATCCATTAACCATTTCATCATATTATATAACCTGACAAAGAACACTAGGGAAAGTCAAAGAGAAAACTAGAAATGATTTACAAACGTCACCCTCCTTCATGTTGTACATAGAAATGGTTTCTTTGGAGGTTCTAAAATCGCAGTAACAGTGCGCAATTTACACCCACCATTCAAAGGATTTGTACACCGTTAAAAGTCAACTGTAACCTTGTTTGTGAACAAAAACACAGTTAACGTGCCACCTTTGAATGATGGAGTCATTGTTCTTGCTGCACAAAATGTCTGCATGTTTAAATTGTTTGCAGAAAAAGTAGCACGGTAGATTCATATTTTAGAATTAAATGATCTCCAGCTCAATGAACAAAGAAAAAAAAATCTATAATGCCAAAATGGGTTATTTTAACATGCAGAATACACATTCAAATAATTGTAATAATTATTGTTAATATGGAGACAGACCTTTAGTTATACTCCCACATTATAGATAAAGAAGGTTCAAAGCAGGAGTGAACTGAAAGTGAGTTGGCTTGACCAACGTAAAGGAAGCAAGCTGGCCTTGTCTTGTCACTGCGCAGATTCTTAAAGCACACACTACAGCAAAGCCACAAACAGCAGATAAGAGATTTGTACAACAAACAGCAGA
The DNA here is from genome assembly GCF_054491055.1 of Hypomesus nipponensis. Classification (NCBI taxonomy): domain Eukaryota; kingdom Metazoa; phylum Chordata; class Actinopteri; order Osmeriformes; family Osmeridae; genus Hypomesus; species Hypomesus nipponensis. The sequence continues at coordinate 4,498,983 of NC_140379.1, forward strand.
TAAGAGATTTGTACAACAAATATATTTGTGAAAGGCTGTGCTTAGTCCTTTGTGTTAAAGCTGCTCACTGACTCCATATCCATGTTAAGGTGTGATCTAACAATGCAAGAATATACCGCTGCTACTGCTGATGGGAAAATATCCGGATTAAAATACAGTGTGAAACCCAATTTTAATGTGTATGTTATGGATTGATTTTTTATTTTGTATAAATCATGATTATATAAATTGTTATTGTCGAACTTCATTCTATCCTTTGTGTTAATCAAGTATTTATATGAGGATACCTTTTTTTCTACAATTCATTTTAAGACATTCCATTGTTCACCCAGTTATAATTATGGCTCACTAAACCATTTCAGCAGAACATACAAAGGGACTCATTTATTCAATTTAGTTGTATTTGTTTTCTGAAATAAATGAAAGTAATACTCACATACTCATCTCACTCTCAGCAAAACATGTTAAACCACTCTCGACTTTCATTCAATACGTCTACAATATCTCCATATTGGTATAATAGTTTGTGTTATAATTCAATGTTGTAAGTTATTTGTGTTATTTATATAAAAGCCAAGGATGAGTTCTGTTTATTTGGAGTGTGCCTCATTTCCTAACAATGTGTTCTGATGTGCTTTCAGCAGTGGTTTAAAGTCAGTTGTTTCTCAGTGCTCTGTGTTCCCATTCTGCCACTAACCATGAGCCTCTCGAACAAGGCTACGCACAGGGTATAGCTAATCTTAAAAGAACAATGTAGCCATTCGCAGCCAACACATTTTAAGAATAACACAAATTCTTGAGGTATGCTCTGTGCTGCTGTCATACGGAAAATAAACTGAATTGGATGACTGAACTGTTTTTCATTATCTGCAGACCGACACTGGCAGGTTTTCAAACCTCTTTCCTACAGAGGTGTTCAAACCTAACACAATGCATTATCAAGAACATAGTTGAAATGAACAGATAATATAAAATGTTAATCCATATTAGCCTAAACACAGCCTAAGAATTAGCAGTCCAGTCCTAATGTGATTCCATGAGTTACTGCTATATTGGGTCATGTTACATCATATTCAGATGATAATTTTGATTTACAAAGGAGTAAAGTGTATAGTTTAAATAATAGTAATAATAAGACTATGAGTGTGTCGAGGATCAACTGTCATGTACTTTATTACAGATGACACCAGGCAGAAATGGAAATCTATCATGTTTCAATAATAATCCATTCTCCGTAACAAATTATTAGGCCTACTTTCATACAAAAGACATCAGTACATCATACTATGACTGCTACTACATCATTGCTCCGGTATTACCCGGTTCTTATTTAGTAATTACTAATATTTTTAGAATTGGAAACAAGCTTGTATTTAGAGCCCTTTTCAGAACCCCTTGGAGAACCTTTACAGAACAATGATCTTCATCTGACCTCAACTAAGATTTGGAAGCAAAACCTTTAACTTAAAGAGTTCAAAGATTTCTCTGTAACTGTTGATGTTCCTGAAAAAAGACTGTATAGAGAAACCCGAGAGATATTAACCAGCCCATTTCCTGGCTGATATGACTAACTGACAAGATAATGAAATTCAGTGCCCTTATCTTTAAAAAAGATTAAATACACATTTTGAAGTAAAGTTTGGGAAAACATTAATTTAGATAAGTGTTCTTGTACTATCCAAGATGTATTAAGACATATACATAACAAGTTTCAATCTGATAAGTAAAGCCAAGATGATAATACAAGTCCTGAATATATTCATCTGATGCAGGGAATGATAAAAATATGTAAACACCGCTGAATGTTTGAATAATTCCCTCATAAGTTTATAATTTATTGAGTGAAACTTGATTCCTGTCAGAGTGAAGTTCAGCAGACATGCTGGATGTCTGAGACAGAGACAGAGACAGAGACAGAGAGAGAGAGAGAGAGAGAGACGGAGAGACGGAGAGACGGAGAGACGGAGAGACGGAGAGACGGAGAGACGGAGACGGAGAGACGGAGAGACGGAGACGGAGACGGAGAGACGGAGAGACGGAGACGGAGACGGAGACGGAGACGGAGACAGAGAGGGAGGGAGGGAGACAGAGAGGGAGACAGAGAGGGAGGGAGGGAGGGAGGGAGGGAGGGAGGGAGGGAGGGAGGGAGGGAGGGAGGGAGGGAGGGAGGGAGGGAGGGAGGGAGGGAGGGAGGGAGGGAGGGAGGGAGGGAGGGAGGGAGGGAGGGAGAAAGAGAGAAAGAGAGAAAGAGAGAAAGAGAGAAAGAGAGAAAGAGAGAAAGAGAGAAAGAGAGAAAGAGAGAAAGAGAGAAAGAGACAAAGAGACAAAGAGACAAAGAGAGAAAGAGAAAGAGAAAAAGAGAGAAAGAGAGAAAGAGAGAGGGGGGAGAGATAGAGAGAGAGAGAGTGATAGAGAGAGAGAGAGTGATAGATAGAGAGTGATAGATAGAGATAGAGAGAGAGATAGATAGAGAGTGATAGATAGAGAGTGATAGATAGAGATAGAGAGAGATAGAGATAGAGATAGAGATATAGAGATAGAGATAGAGATAGAGAGAGAGAGAGAGATAGATAGATAGAGAAAAAGAGAGAGAAAAAGAGAGAGAAAAAGAGAGAGAGCGAGAGGCAGAGAGATGAGAGCTTTACCTTCTGTTTGGGTTCACATCTGGCTAAGAGAACTCATGTCAGAAAAGACAGTCAAATTGAGAGACCAAACCCCTGAATAAGTTTGACCCAAACAAAGTCTAAGCAAGGTGAAGGCTTCTGCCAAGTCACGCAAAGTTAGTCTTAGCAGATAATTTGTAACATGCTCAAAATGTAAACACATTTTTGACTCAAGGCTTTGTATTCTCAAAGGACTGGAAGAAGGCTGAAGTCAACAGGAGCTTGTTAGCTTTGTATTGGACAAAGAAATCCTTGGAGTAGACTATTGCTTACAATTTCATTTGACTGAAAAAGGCAATTCTGAGCTATGAGTATTTTTCATTAAACGGTTATCGATACGATCTCTCAAGTCTCAAGTCATCAAATCGAATAAAATCCCTCGCCTTTAAGTCTGGACTGCATTACTTTCTGGGGTCCAAAGCCGCAGAGCACAGGAAGTCGCCAGATCAAAATGCTGAGTCAGGAAACGCATTAGGTCCCTTGATCTGGCAGGAAACATTGAACAGGCCACTAAATATTGTATCGCGAATGCTGTGTTTAACACCACTTTGATTGAAAGAAGTGGTCGCGTAACCCAGATGGCGGCGGGACCTTGGGCAGCGGTGACTGGAGGCGGCATACGTCGATGTAGCACAGTCGAGGCTGCGCTTGTAAAAGTCAAGTGAGGGACGATTTACAGCAATCCAGTGCAACAGTTTAAATGCAGCGGTGGTAGGCCCGAGTTTGCGCCCGTGGACATAGCACGAACACACAGGACCACATGTGTCCTTTAATACCAACAGCATGTGCAGAGTCTGATGGAGGTGGGGGAGTGAGGCAAGGGACAGAGAATGATAGGCAGGGGTGAATGTGTAGCGACATGGGGCAAGTGGAGAAGGCAGTGAAATAGGGGGCTGGGGGCAGGTGAAAACAGTATCAGGGGCCCGGGGGAGAGGCAGACTTGCGGGGGGAGGCAAGGGGGGCATCTGTGGGAGAACCGGGGAGGCCCTGGGAGGCCCAGGCAGCTGAACTTGATACATTTCAAGGCCGTGAACCTTTCTTTCCCCCAGAGGAGCCCTGCAGTTGTGCAACCTGGGGAACTCTTGTGTTTGCAGCCTTAGCACGGAACCCCGAGAACACTAGAACATTCCAACAGCGAGACAGGAGACCCAGACCTCCAGCAGCTCACTACGATTTCACACTTTCTCTGATGACAAATCAAAACCACACTGGGAGATAATCAGTTACATACATAAAAAATCATGCAAAGCTTAGCACTGAGGATCTGGAGATGACACCATCACACACGGGAATGCGTCCACGGAATCAATGGATTCAGTGGGATGTGTACATTCACTGTGGAGTATAAACACACATGCGCACCAACACATTCAGAGTACCGGGACTCACCCCATGTAGACTCGCCCTTGATTTCTCCAGTTCCTTGTGAACTTAACCAGTCCAGGTTCCAGTTTTGCCATGACAACAGGTTGGGCTTCACACCTGAAACATACACAGATCTCTCAAGTAGATTGCACCGAGGAGACCTACTATGGGCCTCATAATAACACACTAGTTTGTTAGTTACCTGATACCCAGAAAGAGATACAGTCAGCCAGGTGTCTCTTGAAGTCACTATTTAGTTGTAGCATTGACTCCGGAAAAGCTCCATAAAATGCTGTGTAAACTGCCTGGGCCAAGCAGTCTGCATACACCTGGCAGACGCACGCACACATACAGACACATTTCTTGTATTTATGACTTTGCTTTTCAGTTGGGATATTGAGATGCACTACATGCCTTTTACTTGTTGAAGCATTGCCCACCAACCATAAATAACTTATCCTTCAGGTCCCTCTGGACTGTTATGAAAAGAGAGACGAAAGCCTTCGCAATGCGGTCAAACAGTTTGTTCTCCTCCTCAGCACTGGGCTTAGAGAGAGTAACAGAATACCCTTTTAGTATGGGAATAGGTGGTATTTATAACAGACAGAATATGCCAGGAACAACTGAAGGGAAAATCTAATGACTGACTCCATTGGAACTGCAGGATATTCTGCAGTGCAGGAATGCTGCAGACAGGCACGCTGCAGAAAGCAGAGCAACACAGCAGACAAGGAGGAATGTTTCAGGAGGTCAGAATTACCTTAAAGCGATGAAGAAAGAACCACCAGAAGGTGTCTCTGAGCACTGCCACAGAGTGACCCGATAAAAAGAACGTCCTCCAGATCTTAAGGAAGCCTGGCTGTAGGGAGGACACACAATACACACAATATCAAAGTATCAAACTTCATCCCTTCACAAGTTCAGACAAGTTCAGGCATCGACAAATTGGAGAGTCCGTTTCTAGGTCTCATTAATAACTCATCTAGGTACAACTTAAGAATCTTAGACATTGGTATCCCACCATACATGTGGTGGATTCATCATGTGAGTCAAGAGCGCAGGATCGCATGCACTGAAAAGGCCACATTCTGTCCACATGTTCTTCACATGCAAGCCTCTATGCGATCTTTTCTCTTTCATAAAAAAGTGTGACAGCTCAGGTATCTCCCAAACTTCACATAACATAACAAGTCTGTTTCATATCACACTGACCACATCTGGCTCTTGGAATGACGACTGAATATTAGTATATGCAGTGATAAATAAACCTTCAACTGGTTTAGCCTGAATTTTTTTTTTTTGTTGTTGTTGTTGTTAAAGAGCCAATATTTGAGAAAGGTCATCTGTGAAACTTGGACTTTGTTAATAAAACAGGACGTTAATAGAAGTATGTTTCTCAGGTTAAGATGATTGGTTACAGAGCCTGCCAGAGGAATTCCCATGTGATTGGAGGGAGGAAAACACTAACCATACCATGGCTGGTCTGCTTTGAAAGACTGCTGTTAGACACTGACAACAACCTTCAAACTCAGGCGGTTTTACTCATTAAAAAGTGGATAAACAGGTATAACAGAGTATAAACAGGGCAAATAATTGGTAAATAATTCACTAAAAGCACGTTTTTGGAATATCTAATTTCCAGTTGTTTGCAACAATGTAACATTGTTCAAAAGTTGTGCAGTAATCTATTTCAGGTTCATTTGAGATAAAGCATGGTACCATAAATTAGTCTCCATCTATGCATTAACATTGAGGTTGTACAAATAACACACCTACATTAAAGCCTTGGGCTTCTGAGACAAAGTGTAAATGTTGAAGGGAGTCAGGGTGTCCAGGGATACCAGTGACTTCTACTTCATCAAATCCTGGATAGTCATAGTCCTGAAAAAATCATTACAAGAAATTCTGTTCATCTTAAATACATCAATGTATATTTACCTCCTCATACATATGTATCTGTCTGGTTCAACATTAAATTTAACACATACAGTTATAAGTTAACAGTGGATGAAAAACAAGGGCTGATACAAATAGAACACTACTGTTGCAAAATAAATAAATAAATAAATAACTCACCCTAATGTCCAGACTTCGTGACACTATCTTACTCTTCAAATAACAAACACAATGGTATTTTGAATTAGTAGTTTTAAGCACTGACGATGGAAATCCTACATATGTAAGGACAAACCTACTGTTGGTGAATTCATTTTTTGTGAGAAAATGTGCATCCTGTACCTTTTCGTTCAATATTGTACGTGCTCTTTCAACATATTCATTATCTGAAATAAATGGAGATAATAATAATATACTTTGTTATTAAAACATAAGTCAAGCTATGATTACTGAATGCAGTGTCAAACGATAAGGAGCTTACACTTGTTGCTGTAAACCAACAGTTTGGCCTCTTTCCTTTGTGCTTGTGACATTATGAACTCATGCTGTTTGATTTTTGACCAAAGCTCTTCAATATCATTAGAAAATGAAGTGTGAATATTATCTGGGAAAGGCACATTCTCTTTAAAATATATATATATATCCTTTGATGAACTGTAACTAATGAAGCTTGATAATTCAATGTTTTCTTCAAAAGTCACAGGCCAGTCAACCTGTAAAAAAAAGTATATGAAGTGTAAGCAACCAATCGCATCAAAACTGCGTCCATTTGAGTAAATCTATTCTACAGTAGAGGCAAACTAGCTCTAACTGTTGGACATGCTCCATTTAGACACTAAATCGAGTATTTTGTCTCACCAATCTTTGATGTCGCATATATTTTTCAAGGCTGTTGATAAGTTCCTCGTCGTCTTCTACATCTTTATCCATTTTTCAAACACATAAGAGACAATGCAATGCTAACTACCCTTTCTGTTTTTGTCAACACCTTACACGTGTTTGGTTGCTGAGCAACAGCCGAACAAGGTGTTGTGTCCCCAGATGCACCCCCACCTGGAAAAGAACCCCCTCGCCGAACTGGCGCACAAACCACTCGAATTAAAAAAGAGAAAGATTTCGTCTCGATATCGCACCCAAAACCCTATACGCGCAGGCTATAACTGCATTTGAAGCGCATGCCTTTGAACCGCCTAAATTGGTACTAAGAAGAGCCATGTGAAATACTTTGAACCTGCTAAACTAAATGCATTTCATTTGATATTCATAGCTGGGGTTTATTTCCTCAGAATGCAATGTCGTGAAGCAAGAAAGGTATTGGTTTGTGTTCGTTTGGAATGACGAGTTTTAAGGATTTCGTGTTGAGAAGAACATAATAGAACATAACTGTTCTTCTATTCTCTTAACAAAAAATGTGAATATGACAAGGTATCTCCCCTCCGTTTGTGGGCGATATAAAGACGAAATTGTTAACTTTTTGTTTCGAGTGGTTTGTGCGGGGCTTTTCCAGGCGGGGTCATCTCGGGGCGCAACACCTGTTTAGACTAGTCGAAAGAACATCCGGCGTAGAAGAAGAACCAACGCATGCTGGCCCAATTCATGCAGATAGCTCTATATCTTACAAAATATGCTTTTGGTTGTCAGATAGCTAAATGATCAACGGCGTCAAGTCACTTGGGCAATAGGTTTTGAGGATAAGGAACAGCGTGCTTGGATCGAAATTCTGTGTTAAGGGGTGCAACACGTTGATAGTTAGCCAAGCTAAGCTAACTGGCTCGCTAGCTTCTTCATACGCTGCAAATCGAGTCCCAGTCATTTCAGCTGCGATATTCAGCCCTGGATAACTAGGTAATCTCAATTGATCTCTCATACTCCAAGTTAGCTATATACCTTTCAGAAACATCTCCCATAAATTCGTGGGATACGTTGTTTAGACTAACCCCTAAAACTAGCCTGTAATGTCTGTGTGTTGTCATTCCAGACAGGACTTGATCAGTATGTCGGGTCCGGGGATTTTGACCAGCACAGATTTGTCAGAACCACCAAAACAAGACACAATCCTGGATGAAGCTCAGAGTCAGGGCTGTCCTGACAACCTCAAAACAGTCTCCAGTAATCCATCTGTCAGACACAAGCATCCTGATCAGCCTCTTCATGGACTGAGTCTTGCTTCCCATGCAGTGCTGGAGAAAGCGCAGCAGAGGGGTAGGGTAAAGTGCTCTAAATGTGGGGGATCAAGGATGTTCTTCTGCTACACATGCTGCTCATTAGTGGGTGTCAGCCACATAGAAATCCCCTCGGTCAAGGTCAGTGAAAGGTTGGGATTCAACCTGATTGTTAACATTGCATGTGTGGGGGTTGGACATAACCGCTTAGTGCAGGCAGCCCACCTTGGAACAGATGAAGAACTCATCTTTCACTCAGCTCTGTATGTTAACAAAACTCTTATACATGTCATTTCAGCTGCCGGTGAAGATTGACATCATCAAGCACCCCAGTGAAGTTGATGGCAAGAGCACTGCTATCCACGCCAAAATCCTTGCTCCTGATGATGTGACCATATACACATACCCCTGCATACCTGAATTTGAAGGTGAAAGGCACAAAGTTAGTTTGCGTTTCCTTGATTTTTTCCATTCTGATTGCGAGTCAGTCGTCATCACAAACACTGTGTTGGGATGAGAGATGAGTGTGACCTTATCATCCACCCTCTCTCTGCTCGGATGCTCTTCCCAGGTGGTGCTGGTGTTCCCTGGTCCTGGATCAGTTTCCATGGAGGACATGAAGCAGCGTTTAAGGCACATGGCTGACAGGAGGTCAGCTGATTCCCCTGAGGAACCACACCCAAAGAGGCTGAGATGTGAGAAGACACCAGCTGAGGATTCAAGGTTAGGGGCCCCACATGTGGCTGAAGGCCCTGGGTCAGGGGCCAGCCCTCTTCTGAGGGTGGTCTTCATCGACAGCACATGGAACCAGACCAACAGAATCATCACAGATGAGCGACTTCAGGGTAATTGTGACAAATTGCTTTTACATCGAGAATGTTTCTCAAAAAGGCTTTCAGCGTTGTACAGTGTTTAGTGGAAACTTACCTCATCCCAGTGTTACGTCAATCATGGCTGTGCTTTGCCACCTGTGTGGGCTTTCCTGCTACATTAAGTCTGAGTTTCTCCTCTGTGCAGCCCTGTTACAGGTAGAGCTCAAGTCTAGGAAGACGTGTTTTTGGCGCCATCAGAAGGGATCACCTGACACTTACCTGGCAACCATTGAAGCCATCTACTATTTCCTGAAGGACTATCATGAGCAGTGCTTGTCTCAGGAGTACAGAGGAGAATATGACAACCTGTTGTTCTTCTATTCCTACCTGCACACCCTCATCACAAAGGCCAAGACTTCTGCAGGAAAACTCTGACATTCTATTTAATATATTTCATGTAAAAGTTCAACTTAAAATCCAACCTCATTGAAACCATAATTGGTTCACGGCTCAAAAAAGGGGCCTCAACAATGTTCCCTTTCTAAATAGTCGAACATGAACTCATTTCAAAACTTCAGTTGAGAGCTTGAGGTGCAAAGACAGTTCTGTATTTGACCAAATACTTTCCTGAGACATCTTACAATGTCTGAAACTGCAGAATAGCTAAATCTTCAGATTGTTGTGTGTAGTCAAAAGACTTCCAAATTTAGTAAACTCTTAAACATTTTTTTATTTACAAATCAGGCAGTACATGCAACTGGGTAGTTTTTCCTCAAATCAATGATTTGAGTGTTTGGCACTTCTGGTAAAACATTGTCAATATTTTTTTACCACTATCAATATTCCTTTACCACTATTGTCATCACATTTACTGGAGGACCCAAATAAACTACTAGACATTCTACATGTTTCTAAAGTGAACAATTATTCCGGCATCTGGATTCAAGAGAAATAAATACATACATGAGGGTAAGCCTATGGGGGGAGTTTGTATTAGTTCTAGTAGTAGGCCTCTCTGATCTTGGCCTGTAGGTTGTCACATGTCTTCTTGGCATCTCCCAGCAGCATGGAAGTGTTTGGCTTGTAGAAGATAGGGTTGTCCACGGCGGCGTACCCCACACCCAAGGTACGCTTCATCACAATCACCTGGAAGAAGGACAGGGCATTTCGCTGAATATACCATATGTGGCAAGGCCCAAACGCATGCCGTTGTGACAATTGGCACCAGTCGGCACATATCTTTCCAAATTCCATATCCATCTAAAACCTTCGAAGCATGCAGGTCATCCTACTCATGGGGTTGTGAGAGTCGAGGGCGTAGAAAGGGGCTGAATGACGTGGAAGCTGTGTGGAATGAGAATTGGGACTGTGTGAAAGGAGGAGACCCACCTGCTTGGACTTCCACACCTCGAGCACGGGCATGCCGGCGATGATGGAGTTAGGATCTTCCTGTGCTGCTGAGTTCACGGTGTCGTTGGCACCAATAACCAGCGTCAGATCCGTCTCTGCCCATCAAACACGGTCAGATAAATAACTATATTGTTCTATTAGACACTGAAAGGCGCACTGATCTGAGGCGTACGCAAGCAGCATGATCGGGTTTCCCCCGCATATCTCCCTCTCATAAACAGAACCATGTGTCTTCAACTGACTGCCTGGTTGCTATGAAAACAGCCGGTTGCCCCGATACATGGCATGTCTAAACATCATTACGCAATGAACATTACTGGCTCTGTACTAAAGATGAAAGGATCTGTATTTATTACATGTTCTGATTGAGTGGAACCACCGCCCTGTCTCGTGACTGATATAGATATGAAAGATCTATTTTCTCTCTACAGGCAAACAAACTAAAGCTTTCCAGTCAATAAGTCAGAGTGTCTGGGGTTACCTGGGAAGTCATTATTGATCTCATCCATCTCCAGGACGACATCGTAGGGAACACCAGCCTCAGCCAGCAGCACATTCAACTGGCCAGGCATACGACCTGCTACAGGGTGGATACCAAACCTGCCCACACAAAATCACAGGTGCTCTGTCGTTAAATACAAATAAAAAAAAACATTTGCTACAGGGTAACATTCTGTTCACTTAAAACTCTAAACAGAGGAACAGCATAAAATGTGTGTATTCCCTTCATGAGCAAGCCAGATGATCATGAAAATGATTTTGTTGAGTGATTTTTCTTTAGATCAGAAAACCCCTGGTCCTGATTATCCACAGGATCAGGTCCAGAACACTTCTGGTCTCTTCTCAGTCTTCCCCTGCCCTCATAAATACTGTCTGGAACTTCTCCAATAGAGCTTCACAGCTTTGCACTTAATTTAGATAGATGTTTCCCAGTGTAATACATCAGGCCCAGATCTATTTTCTCTGTCTTTCTATGACTGTTCAAAACCAGGAAAGGGTTTGTTAGTTGAAGCAATTGTGAAAGTCAATGAAAGATTAATCAGGAACACGGATCGTTTCAGTCCTTATCTCATAGCGTAGTGTGGGGAGGATGTGCCATGCCCTGCACACGTAAACAACACGCGAGTTAGGCAGTGAATGATGGCAGGGAGGTGAACCAGGAGTGTATAGGTGTAGCAGACCCACCTGACTGTCTTGCCCTGTTCTGTCAGCATCTTCACCATGTCTGCAATAGGATACTGGGCCTTTGCCGCACACAGACCCCAACCTGGACAAAAACACAACCAACACACAGCCTGGGAATCACTTTAGGAGGGCGAAAGACCCCAATATCCTAACATTTCTGTCTCCTGGTTCCGTTTGTCTGAATTCAGACAGAGCCAATACCTCCGTCGGTGTGTGTTGCCAATCGTGCAGTGTCTTGTGTAAACCCAGCCTGACCCTGGTGGTCAAGTACCTGGGTGGAGGTCAGAGGTGAGCACTCCATGCTGCAACAGTAGTAGAGCTCTGCTATAATCATGTCCCTTTGGAAGAGTTCAATCCCATAACCCTTAACCGGTACACCCTGACCCACACAGGGCAATTACAGCCTTCTGCGCCATCATGTTCCTGGGACACACTGTTATAGAGTCTGACTCAGTGTATCATCATGGTTCATTCTCCCCCTCGAGGCAGTAATCACATCAATGTGTTTAACCTGACTGTTTTGTCCTTTACTGATGTTCCAAACAAATTTTCGGGAAACGAGGCAAGCTGTGGGTTTTGAACATGGTCCTTAATGGCCGAGTTATTTTCGACTCACTGACTTTTTTGATGAATGTCCTTTTTTTGGTTTTCAAACTAATAAAAATCCATCCTCTAAATCAGTAAATCAATTGAGGCGTACTGCTGCAGCCAACTCTCGCTCTCTTTTTGATTCATAGCAACCCCATTGCCAAACTTTAACCCTAACATACTAAACTATTTGTCCGTATTTGGCAGTATGTAAGCAGTTCGATTGGCAGGACATGCTTTGTATCTCTAAGTGTAAACACTGCCAGGGAAGTTGGGACTGTTTGGCTGAAGGGAACAATATGAGTGTAGTGCTGGAGATTGGCTGGGACAGTGTGTTTGTGTGTGTCGAAGGTCATACTTAGACAAACAGCTCCCTCTTATGGTGAACATATGCATCTGGTCAGGCTTAACCACTAACAAGGGTAATAAGTACATTGATATTAATTCCGAAGCCATCGTATTCTCACAATTACCTAAATACTGACCTAAAAACGACTTTCCCATTCACCTGCAATCGTTTGTTATTTACCAATTGTAAAAACAACTAAAATCCGATGGTTTGGAAATCAAGTCTGATAAAACACTGGAGAACTGGTATAGCACCTTCATCTGGACTGCAGAGTAAAACACACACACACAGCCCTGCAGTAATACAGTCTGACGGAACACGTGTGTACGATTACAATCTCTTTGATCTCGATCCAAACTTCTATCTCCTCCTTGCATGGCCAGTGGATATTGTGTGTGTCACAGGGGTGACTGACCCCATGCCTGAAGAGACTCTTTACTGACCCGCATGCGCACGCGTGCGTGTGTGTGTACCTGGTGTGATAATAATGCTGCTGGCCTCTTTGATCAACTCGATGGACTGGTCCACGTTGACCTCAGTGTGGGTGCCAACAATCTCCATGGGTTTACCCCCTGCTGTGGTGGTGGTCCCATAGCCTCCCAAGATCACATTGGGCAGAGATCGGTTCATGGCCTGGGAAGAGGGCGGAACAAATAATGAAGAAGAATTTAAAATATATTTGTACACAACGTGTGCACGTGTGTGTGTGTGTGTGTGTGTGTGTGTGTACACTCACCACACACATAATGTAGGAAAGAATGGCACCCGAGGAACCAATCAGAGCTCCAACAATGGTCATGAGGTTGTTGTCCAACAGGAATCCTTCTGCACAGAGGGCCCAACCAGAGTAGCTGTTCAACACAGTGATGACCACGGGCATGTCAGCGCCCCCTATGGCCGCGGTCAGTGTCACACCCTGCAGCGACAATCACATGTTAATTCCATGAGAGAGTTGTTCATTTACACACACACACACACACACAGAGAGCGAGAGAGCGAGCGAGAGAGCGAGCGAGAGAGCGAGCGAGAGAGCGAGCGAGAGAGCGAGAGAGAGCGAGAGAGAGCGAGAGAGAGCGAGACAGACAAAGACAGAGAGAGAGACAATGACAAGCAAGAAACGGCCCAGGTTGGAATCAAACCCAGGCCTGTGCGGCAAGGCCTTAGCCCATGTGGCCCCCAGAAGTTCTTCTTCTTCTTTGAGGCCTGCAGCTCTTACCATGATGGTGGAGAGGCCTGACACTCCCACGAGGCAGCCCATGCCTGTGGTGTAGCTGGTGCTGAGCATGAAGGGCACCATGCCACCCATGGACGCCGCCATCAAACCAGCATTCAGCATGTGGCGCCCCGGCAACAGCAGGGGGGCAGAGTTCAGAACGCCTGAAACCAGGGAACGTCCCAACATGAATTAGAACAGTACATGCTAGAGAGCGCACCAGATTCCATCCAGTCTTTTCCTGGACTGAGAAAAGAGATGGCCCAGTTGCACTTCTCAGGCTTTTTGCAGGGTCTCTGAGCTCACAGGAATGTCCTTCTCAGTCCAACCCCACTATTGGGGTTCACTGTCTTACATCCAGAGCTCAGACAGCAGCCCTCCGCAAAGAACTGCCAGTTGTTCTGTCAAGACCAGCCCACAAGAGAACCACACACACACGACTATAACTAAGCCATGATTTAGAAGAGGGATCTTTAGCTTTGGCAATATCAAAAGATGTAATCAGCACCAGAAGACAAGAGAACTTACGAGGTGTGTGTGTGAATGCGTATGTATGCACAAGTGCATGTCTTTATAGTACAGCATTCACTGCACTCAGAAACTTGCTGGGAGCAAACGGTTAACAATGTGAACTCTGGATTGAATGGAATAATGAATGTACCCAATACTGCTCATGTTCAATAATAAAAATACAGACGAGATTTAATGTCATCGTTTTCCAGAGAGTCCCAATACCTTGCAGCTTGCCGTAGGCTATCAGTGACCCGCTGAAGGTGACCCCTCCGATGTAGGTCCCCAGGTAGGCCACGGTCTTGACCATGTTGGCTGCTGGGTGCGTCTCCAGGTGGGGGAACTCGATCATGTACTCTGCTACGCAGGTGAGCACAGCTGCCAGACCCACGAGGCTGTGGAAGGCTGCCACCAGCTGAGGCAGGTCTGTGATCTCGATACGCTTGGCAATGGTCAGACCTAGGGACCAACACACACACACAGATGAAAACCTTTGTTCCGTCCCCCCCCCCCCCACAGTTTGAGGAGTTTACCCATCTATCACACATACTTTTACCCAACCAACACAAAGTAAAATATATTTATATAGATGGGGTGAAAATATATCACCTGTTTTCAATTCCCTTTGTATCCATAATGGGCATTAAGTTCAAAGACAGCCAAATTGTCTGGAGTCACGCTCAAAACGTGTTGTCAAAAAGCACCAAAAAAATAACTACTTCTCAGGAGGATACGGTTACCGTAAACACACTTGCTTTGGTGTGTGTATCCAGACAGAGAATAACATAATTCATCACATTTCTATCAAACATCCCTGAAACAGTTCTTTACAGACATAACGAAGATATCAACAATATCATCTACGTCTTGACAGGGTGATTGATGTTCAATCGTACACTGCGAAACCCATTCCATAATCATAGTAAAACGAACGCAATTGCGTGCTAGCAAGTTAACTGATTTATCACGGCTTTCCCTCCAGATCTAAACAGTGGTACTGGGTTACAGGGAAAACATCTGACCTTTTTATATAGTATTCCTTTATTGTTTCCTCTGTATCAGTGATGCTGTGGGGCAGAAGGGTGGCAACCTACCCAGTGTTCCTCCAGAGGCCATGGCCAGAGACATCTGGGACAGGAGCTCAGGGGAGGGCTTCAGGGCACCTAGGGTGGCAGCGATGCCCCCAGCCACTCCCATCATGCCCAGGGTGTTGCCCAAGCGACTCGTGCGTTGGGCTGACAGACCGGCCAGCGCACCCACACAGCACATTCCCGAGCCCAAATACATCATCTAGAAAACAAGCCAGCAAAAACAAATAAGCTTCTAAACACGTTCTGCAAAACAGAAACTATTTGTAACCTTCCTCTCTTTGAATATTACCCCCCCCCCCCCATCCCCATCCCCCAGCATAGCAAATATGAATCTGGTAAGATGTCTCAAGCCCAGTGGAAATGCTGCAGCACCTGCTCGATGCTGTACCCAGCTGCGACTGAAGCTCCATAGCCTCCTATGAAGGCAGCTCCTGGCAGCGCATACAGGTAGTTATACTCTGGCGGATCTGTGGGCCGCTTAAACATGTCCAGCATCCTCTGTGTGATCTGAAAACCACCTACACACACACACACACACACACACACACAGTAAATTGGAAAACGGCAAAAGATAAATAATAGAGAAGCTGATTCTTGTGATCTTTGGTAAAATAATATTGTTTTTTTGCAAATGTTTACATCACAGTTATTTCATGTGTTTGCATGAGTGGAGTCAGACCGGCAATGTTGATGGAAGACACGAAACAAGCTGCCAGAGCCAAGCTCTGAGGGAGAGAGGAGGGGGTGAGGCCACCCCCCATCAGAACCAGACCTCCCACCGCTGTCAGACCTGAAACACACAATAACCACAAATCTGTCTGAGCGGAATGCCTACCGGCCAATGAAAACTCATTCCAGATCTATGGTTTGGATTCCGTTTCCGCCCTCTGACCTGAGATAGCATTGGTGACGGACATGAGTGGGGAGTGCAACGCAGGGGTCACACCCCACACGGTGTGGTATCCAACGATCCCGGCTAAACCAAACGTCGTCACCATCTGACTGAAGGCCGCGTTAGGAGCGACGATACCCAGAGCCAAGCACGTAGACAGCCCTGCAAAAGACAAAAAGTACACAGTTAGCGTTTGTGCACGTGTGTATGCGACTAGTGTGTGTGTGTGTGTGTGTGTGTCTGACCTGTAGTGTAGACACCAGCGGAGCTCAGAGTGCGTCTGAAGGGGGAGATCTCAGCTTCCTTCTCTGCATTCAGTTCTGCGATGGTCTTGTGTTTGACAGGGGCTGCAGGGGGCGCTGTCTTAGGGAGGGGGGATGGAAACAGGTTCTTGCCCTCCTGGATACACAGAACCAGGAACAGAGGTTAAACAAGGAGGTTGTGTCGTGGAACTGTGCCATGCTAAATTAGATGATTTAGTTTTGAATCCCGAAGTGATGGTCAATAGTCAAATTGGGTAACGTTCAATTCTTGTTTTTAACAACAATAATTGAACCGTTTGGAGAACAATTCTTTCAAAGAATAATGTTCACATCTTTCAGGAATAGTTTAGTACAGGGTAAGCAGATATGTTACATACCTGCTCTTTCTGCTCTCAATAATGTGTCAAGGTCAGAACTTGTACAAAACGACATTAAAAAATAATTCATAACATTCCCAATCCTTGTTACAGTTCCAACTATAAAGGAGTTATCTGGTGCCAGTTTGGCTGGTCTCCCTGGCACAGCGGAATAAAAACACATTTCCTCTGAGGGAGGGAGGGAGGGGCGTGTTCCATGTAAACAATACCTGCATGACCAGTGTTCCTCGGATCACATGGGCGACTGTCCCGTAGTCAAACTCATCAGTGGGCTCGTAATGGAAGTAGTCCTTATCTGGGCTGATGGCCTTGAGCAGCTTCAGCACGTTGTTGGAGTACAGGGTGCTGGCCTGGGTGGGCATGCGGCTGGGCAGGTCGGTATATCCGATGTGTGTGACGCCCTGGAAACAAACCCCCCCAAAAAAAAATCTTTAAAAGAAGGTCTACTCTGGGTATACTCCCGTTCTTCCAATGCGACAGCATCGCTAGGACCTCACGTTGTACACGTGCAGTTCCCCCGGCTTGGTGGTCTCAATGTTACCCCCAGCCTCTGAAGCCAGGTCCACCACCACAGAGCCATCCTTCATCGACTCCACCATTTCCTTCTTGATCAGGATGGGAGCTCGCTTGCCTTGGGACAAAGGGAGAAGGTAACAAAGATGGGGATGAATGGATGGAGACGGGGGGGGGGGGGGGAAGGAGAGTCGAAAAATAAAGGACAGAGAAGGAGGGGCTTAGTTACCTGGAATAAGAGCAGTGCTGATGACGATATCCACATCTTTGCACTGCTTGGCGAACAGAGCCATTTCAGCCTCAATGAACTCCTTCGACATCTCCTTTGCATAGCCACCGACACCATCTCCAGACTCTGCCACATTCACCTCCAGAGGCTCCGCCCCAAACGACTTAAATTGCTCCAGGGCTGCCGGCCTAAAATGCGCGTCAAATATACATTTCAGAAGTAGCATACAGCTAACATGGTAAAGCTAACGCTCAAAAATGGTCAAACTAAAACGCTAAACCAACGCTCATCATGGCTCAAGACCAGTCAGACAACGAGAGTACTGTACCTGGTGTCAAACCCTCTGACAATGGCTCCCATAGACTTAGCTGCTCCTGCTGCGGCCAAGCCAGCCACCCCACCACCAATAACCAAGACCTGCCGGCAGTAACACGCCACATGACATCCCACTTTCTACCAACTATGTTTAGGTTTTGTTTTCCCAATTGTACGGTGGGTTACCTTAGCTGGGGGTACTTTTCCTGCCGCAGTGATCTGACCAGTGAAGAATCTGCCAAAGTGGTTTGCAGCCAGAACCACAGATTTGTACCTGCACAACAAAAGGACAGATTTGTACCTGCACAACAAAAGGACGTGCCCAAGTCCCCACGTGCTCGTGAGTGAGTCCATGCAAGGGTGTGTCCTTTACCCTGCGATGTTGGCCATGGAGCTGAGGGCATCAAAGCCCTGTGCGATGGTGACTCGGGGCACCTGGTCCATGGCCAGCACGTTGCTCTGCCTCTCTGCCAGTTTAGACATCAGCTCAGGGTTCTGAGCAGGGTAGATGAAGCTAACCAAGGTGGACTTGGGCTTCAGAAGATCTGCCTCGTGAGTCCCCAGGGCCTCATTTAAGACAGGGGCCCGAACCTGCGTTAAAACAATTCAAATAATTTAAATCGGCACTTTGATCATCGATAGAACTCCAACTTCTCTCTCTCTCTCTCTCTCTCTCTCTCTCAACATAATCTGAGTGGTGAGACAAAGCTTCGCTTTGTCAGTTCCGCTGCCAGTTCGAATAGGTCGAGACACTGACCTTGAGGACCAGGTCTGAGCCGAACGCCCCCTTGGTGTCTGTGATTGTGGCCCCAGCCTCTACATACATCTGGTCGGAGAACTTTGCCTCATCTCCTGCGCCGCTCTCCACCTGCACGCTGAAGCCCTGCTTGACCAGGGCCTGAACGCCCACGGGCGACAGCGCCACACGACGCTCATTTAGAAAGGTCTCCTTAGGGACACCAACCACCAGGTCCTTGTACAGCACACCTGGGGAAACAAACCTGCAGCCTCAGATTCACATTGCATGCCGATGTGTACATACAGCTTGGTTGCAACGGGGGCATACATAGGTCATATAAACCCTTAGAAATCTTTCATTTGTTCAGCGCCATCTTGGGCAGATTAGAAGGATTCACTCTGGTTGGAAGCATTGCATGAGTTCAGTGACAAGAAGGTCTGGTTGAGCTTTCCCTGTTTTATGCTACTCCTCATAACAGGGCAGCATGCATGTACAACTGAGAGTGGTAGGGTACAGGCTTGGTGGAGTCCAGTTTCAAATAGTTCTCCATACATGGCTTGATGACCTCGCTAGTGCAGAGACATTATTAGCAGCTGATTGGCTCTGAGCCAGTTTCCATGGAGAGGCCTGCATTGCCTCTCCAGGCAAGTGTTAAACTACCCTTGAAGCGCAAGAGAAACTTCAAAAACTTCCAAACGCACAAGACACACCGCTTTGTGCACTACTGCCGACTGACCCGCAGGGAAAGTGTTTATATGCAGAAACAAACACAGAGAATCAAGACTTACATTTCACCTTTAACTGACCTCTCGCGTTTGCACGGGAAATAGAGCTGAGTATAAACTAGACATGTTTGTGTGAGTGCCTAGCTATTTTTGGTAAGTTTACCCACAGCCTTGTGCAAACATTTCCAGTCTTAATTCAGCTGTAAAGAGTGTTTCATCGTCGCTCAACAATGATACAGAAGGAGACACCTAACTACTCCAGGCTGAACCACTGCAGACTTAAAGATACAAGGCAGTAACTTACCTTTGTTAGCCTGCTGGTCCCACAGCACAGGGTATGTCCTGAAACATCTCCTCCCGGTCTGATGAACCTTCTTCCGGACACCCTGCTGGAACAAGGTGACAGAGGATCCGGAGACACAACGCAGCAGGGTCGACATGGCTTCTGTGGGAGCTGCCCCTAGCCAACTTTTCACGACACAAACACACAGATAAGATCCACTCAACTTCGGCTTTCAAATCACAAAGCACATTTCACTTTCCCCCAAAGAATCCTAAGCCCCAACACACACACACACACACTTTGCTGCAAGGCCTAGAGACAGCAGTGTGACATTTCAGCTCTCCAGGACAAGCACATACGGGCCCAGGGTTGGTTACACATGCCAGACAAGTTCGCGAGATCTGGAAATATGACGGTGAAGTGGAAATGTGCCAAGACCCTCCTGCTACCCAAGGCACAGCTGCACAAGCAGAGAGATTATACACACGGTATGTTATGAGCACAGGCAGTACAGGAGCACAGGGACAAAGTAATTCCACTGACACGCACGCACACAAACGCTTGTCTTCTGTTGCTGTCCAAAAAACAATTAGCATAACATGCGTACATGGTGTATTATACTTAATTCATATCTGCAAAAACGTAACGGTTTCATTCATATCATTTCATTCATTGTCTGAGTACACAAGTGGCATTGCTGTCCAATGGACTTACAAACTTTTCATGATATCATAAAATGTCACGACAATAGCCATAAGATTACTCGCACTAACCTTGTATGCCTCTAGTCTTATTTTCCTCACCACCTGTAAGACCCTGGAGCTGTTGCTCTTGAGCTGCACCTGACCTAAATTGGTCTATCAGTGTTTGGCCAGGACAGCACAGCGACCTTCACGTTAGGAACAGGAAGAGAAAGTGATGTTTCGAAATCGCACTTTTATCTCAGTAATAATAGTATACCATGTGATCCCACTCACAATGACAATTAAACGTGTCACATGTGCTTCTTTATAAGTATGTAACTTTAGGGATGATGACGAATAAAACAGAATTGTCAATGCGAAACATTTCTCAAGGAGAATGTCAAGTGTCTGCATATTTAATGTGCAAATTAGCTATATGTATGTTTATATAATTTTTTCAATAAACTACAACAATGTCTGAGGTGCAGTTGCATACTTTGTACGTTTTGAATATTGTATTCCATATATATTTTTAAAGCTGTCCGACTAAAATTAAACCATGTTCAACTTTGATTACTTTTTATCTATGCTTTTTATGCAGGAAGAAACTAAAATAGATGTTTTTTACAATTACGACTACTACAAGTATAACAATTTAATATTTTTAACTCGTCATCTGACAAAGAATATGGATATGTATGTGACCATAGGAGCAAAACTGAGATCATAAACTTTGAAAAACGTAAAATGTTCATGCGTCCATCAAACTACGGAAACGTTTTTTGTTGGCCAACGTTTATCTGGCTCACATGGCTGCGGTAAACACAGGTCTTGACAGCCTGAAGTTTGAATCCGGATAAATGTATTTAATACATCTAACAATTTCCGAAATATCAACACACATTAACTGGTAAGTACACTAGCTGGCTAAGTAGCTAGTGGTGCTGTTTGGGTGTTATTTTAACGTTTGTGTTTTACGTACGTACCTACGTAGTCTATTGAATGACGCCAGCATGCTGCTAGCCTGGGATAAAAAAGAAACAAAAAGAAAATGTATTAATTCCAGGGTCTGTCCACTCTAGCATGCAACTTGAACTGTGTCTCGTACTAATAAAAGTGAAAATAAAACCGGTTATCTTTTTTACAGTAGGACGTGAGAGAAGCACAATGTCCCTGAAAGTGCTGCCGGTGGACCCAGCAGACCGCGGTACACAGAGATGCAGACTGGGACCAGGCTTGATGACAACCCTGGGGCTGGGGCTAGGGTCCCCTGTCCTGGTGTCTCTACCCAGGGGAACCTGCCTGTGCACAGCCTGGCCCAGAGCTGACCTGGCGGAGAACTTCATACAAATAGACTCCAAATGTTCCTCTCCCAGCCTAATCAACCAGACTCCCTCTCACCTGAGCCTGACCCATAACCATCTCAGGCCTGTCATCTGTCCCAAACTGAGAAGCATCAAAGTAACTGCTGTCATCCAGAATGCAGACTTTAAAAAGAACTCGCCTCAAGACTCACTCATTCAGGAACTGGTGAAAGACATGCTGAGAGGTGTTTATGTCCATGAGAAGCATGTGATTAACGTTGAAGATTTCGAGACTGAGCTTAAAATGATTGTCATCGAGAGTGTCAACCTGGATTCTGCGGAGGCTGGTGTGGTCACTTCTAAGACCAGTGTGCAGATCAGTGGCACCCACAGCCTCAGGCACTATAAAGCACGGCTACAGGACCAGCCAAGAGTTCCTCTTGGGGGCCTGGAGGAGGTGAGTGTAATGTAGGGTGAATGAAGGACGAATCTAGGTAGCGTTTAATCCAGGGGTGGGCAATCCTGGTCCTCAGGTGTCACTGTCCTGCATGTTTTAGATCTTTCCCTGCTCCAGCACACCTGATTTAAATGAATGGTCATTACCCATGGTGCTTCCACAGAGCTGGATAACAACCCATTCATTTGAAACAGGTGTGCTGGAGCAGGGAAACATATAAAAGATGTAGGACAGTGGTACATGAGGACCAGGATTGCCCACCCCTGGTTTAATCTGATGGCAACAGTAAGAAAGACCTCCAAAGACCTCTTAACTGAAAGGTGCATCATTTGCTCAGCCTTTTCTTTATTATTTCAGGTGAGTGCCTCCCTGAGGGAGATGCTCCATCTTCCCCTGCTCTACCCTGCCACCCTGGGATCTCTGGGTATCTCCTGCCCCAGAGGGGTGCTCCTGGTGGGGCCTCCAGGGGTAGGGAAGACCCTGCTGGTCCGCAGTGTGGTGGCGCAGGTGGGGGCCAGCCTGGTGGTGGTCCGCGGACCAGAGGTAAAAAATATTTTTTTTAAACCTACTTCAGTTAATGACTACAACCCAGTTGTTTTTGTTCAGTGTCTGTCAGTATCAGCAAGGTTTCTGCATACGGTTCATACTGCACACTGGCCTTCACCGATTGGTCTCCAGGTGGTGGGTTCTCGGCCAGGGGAGAGTGAGGAGAGGTTACGGGGAGTGTTCGACCGGGCCAGGGCTGCCGCGGACGAGGGGCCGTGTGTGCTGTTCCTAGACGAGCTGGACTCCCTCTGTCCCAGACGAACAGGTTCTTCCGCCCCGGAGAATCGATTGGTCGCTCAGCTGCTCACCCTCATGGACGGCATCGGCCAATCAGATCACTTCCTCATTGTGGGAGCCACCAATCAGCCGGACAGCCTGGACCCGGCTCTAAGGAGGCCTGGCAGGTTCGACAGGGAGGTGAGAGCGTTTGTGTAAAAATACGACCTTGCTGTTCTTAAAAGGTAATATGTCCGGTGAGCACTATATATTTACATGTTATTCTCTTAGCAGAATTTTATCCTAAGCGATGTCCAAATAGTGCATTAATGCCCTATACCATTTGCCTGCTTTGTGTAACTGTTCTCATGTGTCCCTCACAGGTCATCATAGGAGCTCCTACAGTGGAGCAAAGGGCTGCCATCTTATCTGTTCTGTGCGAGAGGATGCCAGTGTGTCCCAGTGTGGACATGGCAGAGCTGGCCAGGAGAACCACAGGGTATGTGGGAGCAGACCTCAGCGCCCTCTGCAGGGAAGCAGCCATGCAGGCCATACGCCACAACACCCAGGTTGGGAACGATTCCTCTCAAACCACCCCAGGACTAGACACACACAACTCAACTGGTATTTTCAAAGGAACTCTTGTGTTTCCCGGTTTGGGTCATTCAGGATTCAAGAGAGCAGGTTGTGTTGATGGAGCACTTCCTGGAGGCCCTGAAGGCCGTTGGACCTTCCTGCCTGAGAGGAAGTCTGGGAAGGACAGAGCTGTCCCCTCTCTCCTGGGAGCAAATAGGAGGCCTGGAAGACGTCAAACTTAAACTCCAACAGGTGTAGTTGCAGCATTCAAAACGATTCATTCAGTAACATTAGTAGCACAGACACTCTTCAGGATTGACATTAGGTTGTCCCTGCCTAACTCATCCCTCTCTTTGCCTCGTAGAGTATAGAGTGGCCGATGAGGTTTCCTGGGGCGTTTCTGCGTCTTGGTCTGAGTCGGCCTCGGGGGGTGCTGCTGTACGGACCCCCGGGCTGTGCTAAGACTACCCTGGCGAGGGCTGCTGCCGCCTCCTCTCACTGCACCTTCCTGTCCGTCAGTGGAGCCGACCTCTACTCTCCCTACGTAGGGGACTCAGAGAAGGCTCTGGCTCAGGTGAACTTGCCTGCTTTAACTCTAATATCAACACATTTAAAACAGTAATTTTTTAA
The DNA here is from genome assembly GCF_054491055.1 of Hypomesus nipponensis. NCBI lineage: Eukaryota > Metazoa > Chordata > Actinopteri > Osmeriformes > Osmeridae > Hypomesus > Hypomesus nipponensis. The sequence goes on from NC_140379.1 coordinate 4,522,975, forward strand.
GTAGTTTAGTAAGTAAGTTTTACATAGGACTGATCCTACATGAGTAGTTTGTGGTGTCGTATGTTTTTGGTAAGGTTAGTTAAATGCTGTATATACATATCCCTCATAGTAAGATTTAATAAAACGGACATTTTTATAGACTTTTTAGACTTGATTGATTTTAAGAGTTTGTTTTACTTGCAGCTATTCCGCCAGGCACGGGCTTGCTCCCCTTCCATCCTCTTCCTGGATGAGATAGACACTCTGATTGGCTCACGGTCTGGCAGCGACACACCCCAGAGTGTTCAGACACGCCTTCTCTCTGTGCTGCTCAACGAACTGGATGGGGTGGGCTTTAAGACCCTGGAGAGGAGGGGAGCAGGGAAGGTCCTTCAGGCAGATGGGGTGGAGGAAAGCCAGCCACAGCAGCAAGTTGGTTTGATAATATACACTCTCACTTTTGGGTAATGTACACTTATGTCTTGTGGCTGGATGTGAATGTACAGTGCTCTCTTAATATCTACATGTTATCCAATGTTCCTGTCAGGTAGACTGTCAGGAAGTGTGTAACAAGGAGGTGATGATAGTAGCAGCGACTAACCGACCAGATTCCATAGACAGCGCCCTCCTCAGGCCTGGCAGACTGGACCACATCATCTACGTCCCTCCACCTGATCCACCGGTACCACAGGAATTTACCACCAATTAACACTCAACTCTGTCTAATGTGAAACAACGTTTGACATGCTAACCATCAGTAAACTAATGGTGGTCAGACGTTCTCTCTCTGACGCGCGTGTGTGTTTTATTTAGGCCCGTCTGGCCATCCTGAAGGTGTGCAGTGAGCGAGTGCCTCTGGACCCCGACGTGTGTCTGGAGGAGCTTGCTTCTCAGATGGAGCTCTTCTCTGGAGCTGATATAGAGATGCTCTGCAAGGAGGTACGATCCACCACACAGGCCCTGAGCAGACCTTCGTCTCTTATCTGCCCCTGATTGACGGGACTAGTTCTGATCCAGTCGCATTTCCTTTCTGTTCCAGGCTGCTTTGTTGACCCTCCAGGAGGTGGGTATGGAGGCTTCTACCATCAAACGCGAACACTTCCTCAAGTCGCTTCACCGGATGACTCCCTCTCTCACCACCCAGCAGATTCAGAGTTATCAATTCCCGCTCAGATGAAAACCATCACTTGGTAGCCTGGTTCAGTCGTATGTATATGTCTTTAAATCTTTACAGTCACTCTGTAACTTTGGTTTTGACATCAAATAGTATCTTGCTGGGTATGTTTATTTTCAATAAAAATGTAATAGTGATTATGTTTATTTAATCTGTGCTGCTATAAGAGCGTCTGCTAAGTGACTAAATATAAAAAAATGTATTTGAAATATAAATGCATTTTCATAGAAGAAGCATACAGTGTAGTGGCATCTTGGTAAAGTTGTGCACCAAACTAACCAGATGGGGGTGTTGTTTACAGAAAAATGACAATAGTTTTATTTCCTCTGAATATGTCTCTTCTTCAAATAAAATCAGGATGTTTCCAGATGCAGAGGAAGATACAACGGGAATGACTTGGTGTTTGTCAGAGTTAAAGAGCTTTTTGTGTGAATTAATTTCAATATGAGTGATATAAGGAGCAGTAATGTCAACACCCATCTAAGAATGAATTACTACTAGCTGGTACTACATGACAGTCTTCTGACAGAATGCTAGATCTTCTACTGTAGCCATGGCGTTGCCTGGACTTCTGAAACCAAATATAAGATCTACTATTACTGAACATCAGTGGTAACCATGTGTCCAAGCTAGGGCCTCTGATTCTTCACCCCTTTCTACCCCTTTACGATGCCCCTACATCTGACTTGTTTATCTCTTGTGGCCTTGCTGCTAATCAATATAAACCAGCAGTGAAAACGAATAGGACTGGAGACTAAACGACCCTGGTCCTCTACTTGCCTAAACACGTACGTAGCCTACAAAATAACGCTTCTCCATGATGGCATCTTTCACTGTTTTAATGTCTCATCAATGTCCTATGACATGACTGCGAAAAAATTGTAGGCTGACAAGCTTTTTATGATCTACGCACTGTGTTCAGCAAACACACGGGGGCGTTGCGTACATAAAAGAGTGCGTGGTACTTTTAGTTTCCCTTAATGGGACTCTCCTTCGATATATGTCGATACAGGGTGATGTCATTGTGATAAGTGACGACGGTTTGTGTACGTGCTTTACAAGTCGTATCACCTCTTCCGCAAAAGACCTGCAGTCTGAAGGCTCCCATTCCAAAATATCTCGGATTCTCAGAGTAACAGGTGACATGGAATGTTCCAATTACTTGATGCTCATCATGGATGAATAAAATCGATTCAACATTCATTTTTATTTAATTTTAAAACTGTGTTTTCTATAGATTCCTACCCGAAGTGAATTTGGAAAAAAATGTCAAGTTTTATCCAAATGCTGAGGAAGAGGAAAGAGGTGAGTGACTCGAAAATGGTGCCAAGGTGAATTAGGTGATGCGTTTATTTTTTTAATGTATTTTATTATTTAAACTATCACTTCAATATAGAGGCCAATTCAGTCTGGACCTGTTAATTTATGTTAGAAGGCGAATGGTGATGGTAGAAATTCAATTCTGGAGGCCATATAACTTTCATATGTCGTTCGTGTGTCCTTAGTTGATCCCTCTGATTGGCTTTATGGCGTTTGCTGCAACAGGAGCAACCTCTGCGGCAATCTACTTTCTACTTACCAAACCCGATGTCATGTGAGACTTTATTAAATTAATTTGATGAATTGGTCAACATTCTATTTCAAGCCTGCATGTTTTCCAACTGTAACTAGGAGTTTATCTAGGTCCTCGACAGACACATTTGATCAGAGAGCTTGAAAAATCCCATTTTAGCTGACTTTATCTTTTTAATATTCAGTTTGAATAAGACCTACAACCCAGAGCCTTGGGAGAGACTCGATCCATCAAAACCCCAAAAGGTAATTGTTGTTGAAAAGTTCCAATCAAATGTTTGAAAAAAGTTATGATACATACAGGGATGTTGTTGATCTGCCAGAACAGTACATACTGTTCTTACATGCTGAGTCATAAGAGGAGCATCATTGCCAAGATTCAATCAAACCTTCTCCCAACCTTCTTGCAATTACTTAGTGCATCTAATATAAAGTATATTTCTTAAACTCTAAATGATGTAGCCCACTGTTGATGATTCTAGATGACTATTTACTAATGGTATGATAGATGGGAAGACAGACAGTGTACCTTTTTTTAATCTTGCAGCTGATCACTCTAAACCAGCAATGGAAACCAGTAGAGGCATTAGAGTTGGTGAAGAGTATGACCAAGTGAGGTTTCATCAAGAGACCCAACCGGCCAGAACTACCCTTCCCTACACTGACCTAAAACTGACCTTCTTCCATCAATCACCTTTCCTGGCCACCCCATCAGTCTAAAAGAATCCTTTCTGCAAAGACTAGAAGCTTTGACATTTACTGTGCGGAAATGCTTGTGTTTTTTAATCTGCTTTGTCCTGCTTCTAATCAAGGAGGTCTTCAAGGACGTTTCCCTTGTTCTGTAGTGCTCACTATCACCAAGCTGTTCTTGCCATAGATGTACATGCACTCTATTTAAAAATGTGTGAAATATACTGTAAACATTTACACCTCTCAACAATAAATTGTGTACCGTAGCTATACCAAACCCCCCCAAAAAAATTGCAACTTTTTGTCTAATCCAGTGTTTGAATATCCTTTTTATTTTTTATTGTGACTTTCCTTATTCCTCCTTCCTTTCATCCCCAAAGTGTTCCACTCACAGCGACAGCCCTAATGGACTAGTCTGGGCGCCGCCTCAATCAGCTTCCTGTTATTCTCTGCTGTGGGATTGGCCAGTCACATAGTCAATAGTTCATTTTGAGGAAATACAGGACTGTTTAAAATGTTGGTCAGCACACACTAATCCTCCATTATGATAATGACATGCTTTGTTAAAATTACATGAACCACTTAGGATCCGGATTGATTAGACAGAGTGATTACAAAGAGAAGCAATATTGCTTAAGAATACTGTTTTACTCAAGGAAGAATAATGCAAAATGTTGAGTATTTGAGTTATTTCGACTAAGAAGTACTATTTTAGTATATCCAGAAATAAATGAGGTTTTGTATAAATGAGGGACCAATTCCCAAATTGTGGGCTAATAAATCATGTTGAAACTAAATTTATTGAATAATCAATAAATTATCCATTATAAGTAATCAATAGGTACTAAAGGCATCAGGCTTAGTTGATTGCTATTGTCCACTGTTATTGAGTTTATATTCTGGCTGTACAGATGAGACTGCAGTTTCATCAATCACACAGCCTGACAAAAAGATCAGCCTATAGGGTATTTGGCTAAGCAAATTCTTCACGTTCCAGGTCACAGTTAACATAATGAGAATAGAACTACTAGTGTGTCATCAATATTAACATAACAATATGTGATGAATTGACTGATTACATGGTGTACATTATCAAGGAGCAGTTACAAAGACGGAGAAAAATGGTGGTATGTAATTGTGATACATATCTATAGCATCTATATGAAGGCAGGAAGGAAGAGTAGGACCTGTGTGTAAGAGAAGTTTTGAAAAGTAAAATGACAGCCTTGCATTTTCTCATCATAAAAATCCGTAATTTTACATAAATAGTGATGACTTAATATCAATGATGCAAATCTTTTTGGAAAACTTTATTTCCTCCAAAATATGTTTTGAACCGTTTGAAAACACATTTTTCACAAAATATTTTTTCAACATTTAAATTTTATTTTTCGAAATATATTGTAAACCTTTTGAAACTTTTTGTCTAAATTTTTTCAACCATTTCAAAACTGTTTTTTTTTCGATAATATTTGTTCAGCCTTTCAAAAAAAAAATTCAACCTTAAACATTTTTTTTGGGGGGGGATGTATTTTAAAAAAATATGCGCAATGATAATAAATAATATTGATGCCACTAAATACAGATTAAAACTAATGCAATGAGCCTTAAAATGTAAGTAGAAAGCACAGATATTTGTATAAAAATGCAGGGAGTGAATGTAAAGTTGTAAGAACAATTGTCAAGTACTGACACCAGAAAATTAAGTAACTTGTACTTATTGTAATAACTTGACCAAGTTGTAAATTGGCAATGCCCAGCCATTAAACTCTGCTGACAGCAACACCACCCATTGGTGTGTGTCTGGATAACACAAAAACATGCGCAAAAACGGCCAATCAATTTGAGTGTTCAAAAGGGTTTATTCTGCATGTAACGACAGTTTATTCATTCACATCTTGGTGTCAATCAGTATTCCAGTTGAGAGATTGTGATATTCGTCCCGTTAGTAAAATGAAGCATGACAATAGGCAGTTTAGTGCCTTATTATCTGATGTTAGTTCAAAATAGATACAGCATATTAAACTGTCATTTTAGTATTGTAAAAATACTGCAAAATAAAAGTTTCAAGTTGGAGGAATGTGCAAATCACTAAATAACACAAAAAAAGGCATGAGCTGATTTTACTCTAGTAAGGGAAACATATGGAAAAAAGTTTCTCTCATAACCTCAAATTCAGTATTAAATTCCTCTTGATATCAATGATCTCAGGCTAGGTTGTTGATCCTTTAAGAAACCAAACAAGCCTTTTGTAGGCCATAACATGACTTGGCACATTCTACACCTTTCAATTCAGTACAGTTCCTTTGGAAAATACTACATCTCTGACATGGTGACAACATCTTTTCACTTGTCTGCTGAAAAGAGATTACGTTAAAACAACACATTCAAAGAACGTACTCATGTCATCCACTGCACAGATGAGGACCAGGCATGATCCTATTTAACCTTTGTGTCAAACACAAATCAAATACTGCCAAATTTGGATTGTCTCCTGGTTTTCAATCATACTGAGCTGCTGGTAAATAAACATGTACATTCATTTTGTTTTAACGTGGTTACTGAGGCAAAAAAGACTCCCCTCTCTAAAATTGGTGCATGCAAAGCTTAGAATGAGTGTCAGCCATTTTCAGACACATCAACAAAAGCATGTGGATATGATATGAATCGGATACGTAACAAGAATGAGTCAAACAAGAGTATACTACTTTCTGCATCCAAGTCAATGGAAATGTGTTCTACACACCTGGTGCCTCTTCTATAAAATGCGTTTACCGAATAAGCCAGGCTTATGTCAGTTACTTTCCCTGACATAAGCCCGGTTTATTCAGTAAACTCGTTGTATGGAACAAGCCCAAGGATGCATTGTAGACCATATGCCATGATATCATGACAGAGGCAACTGTTCATTTCAATACCAAAAATTAAAAAGAAATACAGTTTGTTTGAAGAGGAAGAAAAACAATAAAATTACATCTGACAAGCTTTTGCTTAGTACAACACCAACAACTGAATAAATGAATAAAAAAAAAAGGAACAAAGTTAAACAGAGGCTTTAATGGTGATTAAAGATTAAGCTTGAGCTTCGCAGGCATAGGTTAAAGTCTCTGGAGGAAGTAGCCACCCTTAAGTAAGACATTTGCATCCTCTGACCGTCAGTTCAGTTTACTGTCCTTTGGCACAAACCTTAGTGTCAGTCTACTTGCATATCCTGCAACACTGACCTGTGATGAACTGGTTGCATTGAATGCTGTTGTGCCTGTCTTGGACTCGTTCACCTGGAAGCAGGTATGTGAGGCGAGGCCTGTGTGTCAGGCCTCAGGTGCTGGGCAGCTGGCAGTGTCCACAGGTGTTTACGGGCCTCTGTCTGTATGTCTGGACCTGCACGGTGCACCTGGCCAGACCGTAGGTGTGGAGCAACAGGTGGCGAGATTTGGCCTGGACGTCCTCCCACGCACTGGCACTAGAGGGCACTATCGACACACAAATACATGGTTTTGGAGACCTTCGATATGAATCATCATACAATGTTAAGCTGCATTTTCGTTGAAAGGCTAGGCTATATCTTTTCAAAGTGTCTCTGAAAATATGAAAGTGAAACAACTATGAGTGAAACTATAAACACTGCATCGATGGCTACAAACATGTTTCCAGGTAACTGATGCAAAACGCGTGCCGCTCCAACTGCCTGTCTGCTGGTAAGTAGGAGGAGTTTGTCTAAAGTCAGGCTAACTCACAGAGCTGTAGGTGTACCAGGGCAACGGTCTTATCTGAAGTCAATGCCCACACGTTCAGCTCATCCACGGATTGGACGTCTTCAATCTTCAAAAGGTCTTCTTTGATTCGCTGAATATCCAAATGCCTGGGGGCTCCTAAGGATGGCAGAAAAACAGACACCTCCTTCCGATGTAATATACTTATAGCACGGCAACACAAATCTCTTTCGACACGGACTGATTCAGAGATACGCGATCAACTGATGCAACATTCAGGACCAGAAGAGGCGGCCACAAGTCACACTGGTTCAGCCGTGACAGAAAGGAAATCATGACTATTAACTACTGTGCTGTATCATGTGATACGTACCTTCCAGTATGATGACTCCTGTGTCTCGTATGATACGGAGGGTGGTGAAAAGCACCAGGATGGAGAACACATAGGTGCAGATAGGGTCTGCCAGTTTGTACTCTGGCTGTTGGGTCAAACATATCAAACTCCATGGTATCACTGCTCCTGACGGGAGACTGTTTTCATCTCAGTCACATGATTAGGCATAGCTTTCTCATCCACATATTTGTGCGCAGGGAGGACTATTTGTTGCAAATGACTATGTGTCATGTTCTTGTCATTTATAATGTAGAAGACACAGGCTCCAGTCATGACATGAGATCTCAATGTAAACAATTATATTCTTGTGAAAGAAATGTAGCCTACCTTGAAGCGGACAATGTAAGCTGCTATGAGTACCCCTACACTCTGTACCAGGTCTCCCAGGGCGTGGATGAAGGCTGCCCGGACAGCCAGGCTTCCGTGGCTCCTCTGCTGACCTTGGCCTGAGGACTGGGGGCCGGAGGAAGAGGGGGGACCATGGGAGTGTCCGTGCCCGTGCCCGTGGGAGTGGAGGTGGCCGTTCTGATTCAGCAAAAAGCCCATTCTACAGTAGAGAACATGAACACACAGTTACATTTAGTCATTTAGCAGACGCTCTTATCCAGAGCGACTTACTGCAAGTACAGGGACTTTTCCCCCGAGGAAAGTAGGGTGAAGTGCCTTGCCCAAGGACACAACGTCATTTTGCACGGCCGGGAATCGAACCAGCAACCTTCTGATTAATAGCCCGACTCCCTAACCAGTTATCCATCTGAGAGTTACGGAACTTGTGATTTTACTTGACGGTAAGCACAGCCGTATGTGTTGTTATTGTTGTATGAAGCATTTTTCCATTTGTTTTGAAGAATTGGGTTGTAGTACAACTTGGGTTGTAACAGATTCTGTCAATTCACCTCACCTGTACTATGATTAACTTGCAGAGGGAGGCCAAGCTAACACACCAAGTCACTTGATGGACAGTAAAAGAACTTTGAACTGAATGGTTAAATGTTTACAACCTTTTGAACCTTTTGAAACAAACACGCCTTTGCATTTGCCTGCATTGGCAAGTTTCACTCACATCAGGTTGACAGCCACACCTACGGCTGCTGTGATGAGCATGACGTCTCCGTTTATGGAGAAGTCTTGGTGTACAGTTCTCTGCACTGCCTCGTTCAGTAAGAATCCCGTCAGGATGTAGATAAGCAGCACACTGATGCCGGCAGACACCACCTCTGTGATGAGGACATGGGAGACGGCAAAATGTCAAAACTCTGCAGCTAATCGTCTACTAAACCCACACGCCTCCACCAAGCAGCTTGTTATTCAAACAATATCTTATCAAAAAGAGATGAACACTTTTTGCATCCGTTGTCAACAGCAAAAGACCTAACACCTTTTCCATTACAAGTAATTATAATACGGGTAGATGAAATCAAGCATTCTGGTCGAGAGGGAGTTCCGAGGTGTGCTTTATTGAGCGATAAAGTACTGTACGCCTGTTTACATTAAGTACGTGTTCCAGGTTTTGCCGGCCTTCCGCTGCGCGTCGGGCCTAACAACACCCTGGAACACGTACTTAATTGACGATAAAGTACTGCCTCTCGTACCTTATTGCTTAAATATACCAGATGACATTGAATGAAAACATTTACTGGACATCTGGATCTAGAGCTGTTGGGTATACCATGTCAATTCTACAGGTGGTCGTAATACGAAACCCAATTTTCCCCCAAGTCAGCTTGAAAACATAATGTAATTTGATACTGTCCGCTACAGTAACATGTAAGAACACTGCCTGCTGACCGGACTCATCCTCTAGATAGATAATATTACATCAGCCTGCGACAACTCCAGGTCCGGAGGTGAAAGCAGGACTTCTGCTGTGCTTTTGTTCATGCACTATTTGTATGTCGCTTCGGATTAAAGCGTCTGCTAAATGAATAAAACGTCAAATGTAAATGAGTGAAAGAGGAGAGGGACAGAGTGTTGGTGAGGAACAAAAGGCGGGCCCACCCAGCCGATGCAGTCCGAAGGTATACGTCTTGGTGGGAGGTTTTGCAGAGAGCCACAGGGCCAGCAAAGACACAACAATGCCCACCAGGTCCGTAAGCATGTGCAGGGCATCAGTCATTATGGCTAAGCTGTTAGCAAAATAACCACCTACAGACAAATAAAATTAGTTGTTAAAATTCTGGAACCTTGAAAAAGCATCATACAGCCTACAAATCTGAACTTTTCATGTGAGCATAAAGTGTGAGATAGGCTAAATGTGGATAGTATGACATTTTGGTGGAATACTCAAAATACATGAGAGCATACTACAGCATGTGCAGATGAGACAGTACAATTTCTGTAATGTTTCGGGTGACTAAAGATATTATTAACAAGCTTAGTGTTCACATTTTAGACTCTCAATGACCTGAGCTATAAATCACTGAGCCAGACCTAGGTGGTGATATCATGGCCTGCATTTCCCCTTCTTACCTATGAGTTCCCCTATCATGAAAAGGAAATAGAGCACAGCAGCGCAGCCCAGTTTCTTCATCACTCTCCTCCTTTTGATCTGTTCTTTCTTCTTGATGCAACTCTCACAAGGGTCCATGTTGAGCCCAGGACTACCAAGACTGGAGGAAGACCCCAGCAAGGAGTCGTCATCGTCTGCCACCAGCGTGTTGACAGCTACTCCATTGGACGAGGCTCCGGCGGAATAATCATCCATGTCCCCCGAAACAACCACCTTCAGCTTGTTGAATTTGGGGATTTCGTCGTCTACTAGCTCGTCGGAAAAGTCGAACGGTGCCGTGTCGCTCAGGTCCCAATCCTCACGCTCCTTCTTGAAGGCTGACCGCAACTTGGTCATTATCCTCGCACCTGACATTATTAATTCTGGGAGGAGTATAGCTAACCAAACCTGAATTTGATGTTAGCATGTGGCCTTCATATACATCGCATCAGGCGACAGGACATCGTGCTGTCAGTAAACGCAGTCCTCTTCAGACACCTGTAGATATAAGCTTTATTTGTGAGAGATCGAATAAACGGCAAATAATAGTAGCTAGTACTGACTGTCCAAATAACTTTACAAACAAAGTAGTGCTAAAGTACAAACACTAGCGTAGCTAGGTGGATTGCCCTGCTACCAACTACTATCTAGTCATACATCAACGCTGTGTTAAACTAGTCTAGTTGAGTCGTCCCAATGGCTTTCCTAGCAGATTCTAGAAAACTAGAAGGCAGGGTGTAACAAGCTAGCTAGTTGTTGGCGACCTTTTGCTTTCGCCACTGTTACAAGCGCTATTGATGTCTATTTCAAAATCTATTGAAGGCTGGCTCTAACTATTTTGTACGACCTGAAATTAGCTTTAGCTTAGATACTTACCAATACTGTCCACCCAGTCCGTACATTCCGTTATTAACCTAGCTACCTAGCATATTTTCTAAACAGAGAGTGTAGCCTACTGTGTAACTAGTTGTGCGAGACCAGCCACAGCTATTTTCCTCTTACAGGAAGTAATAACATTGTCATAACCACAACAGTTAGCTCTAGCCGTTTGACATGACAGCTAGAGCTACCTACCTTGAAAGCTAGTGGTAGCATGTTTGGTTGCACCGGCATCACAGAACCTCCACTGCAGTTGTTGCGTACATTGCTATCTTTTGATAGACGGACTAGCAGCGACCTTATCAAATGTTATAGCTCTCCGAGCCTAAAATACATTATTTTTTAAATTAAAGTGTTTAGTCACCGCAAAAGCCTGATTCAGGGCATGTGGGATACTGGGGTACTACAGCTAGTGCCGGAGATATATACAATCACATGATTGAGTGAGTGCCAGGAAGAGTCACATGATGTTTTCCAGACGCTCCAAAAATTCTTGATGGACAGTCATAGTCAAAAAGGTAAATGCAATCTGGTAATCCGTCATTTTACAGTAACATTACACGGTCACAATTTATAGACGCCTTTTCTACCTCATATGGGGTTGATTAGCATTGAAATATGTCATAGCTGGACTTAACTACAGCTAGCCATTTGCTAACGAGGGACTGTGTGCTAGGCAATGTGTACCCTACTCGCACCAGGTTGAACGAAACTTATTATTGCTCGTTGCAGCAATTCTTATTCATCCCTTTACCCATTAAGTTTGGTTTTCTAGTTGCAGATGACTTGCTGATAGTGGAGTCTTGTAAGATCACTTGCTCCTATTCTCGTCGGTTTTGAAAGTGGAGTCATACATGGAGGCAGAGAGAAGGGAAGCCGAGGAAGGTTCCTCTTCTCAAAATAATCTTCCTCAAAACATAGGTATTGTGAACTTCCCGTATTACTAGCATCGCCATCAGCCTTTTTCAAGAGCTGTGGACCTTTATGGGACAACTGTATGCTCAGCCAGATTCGTTTCTGGTTAAGACCAATAACACTTACCGCCAACTCTTCAATGTATAATAAAAGAAGAACAATATTAAGATAACTCTCTTTTTAGTGGTCTTATAGTGCTGATGTGTAGCTTGATAGAACTGGAATTTGTGTACTCAAAGCCGTGTTCAACTATTTTCCTCCATAGATCACAGTTTGATGTCTCAAGAATCTCTGCCACCTGTAAACTCAGTCCCTGTACCTGAAGAGGAGGCTGTGTTGGTGGACAGGCAAGCGATAGAAAACCTCACAGAGGGACTTCTCTCCCACTACCTGCCGGATTTACAAAACTCTAAACAAACTCTTCAAGAGCTCACGTTAGTATTCCCTTGACAGTTTACGTCTGGTCTCTGATTGCTGCAGCCCTTTGGTTTTAATACCTTTTTAAACAAACTTCTTTTCTTTCTTTTTTTACCAGGCAAAACCAAGTCATCTTACTTGAAACACTGGACCAGGAAGTAACCAAGTTTAGAGAGTGCAATGGTCTGCTGGATCTGAATTCACTGGTAAGCCTTTATGCTGGTGGGTTTTAAAGAATACCAGTACATTTTGATTTCATATAATATAATCATCATGTAATATATGATCATATAATGGTTATAGAGTTACATGGGTTGCCATCACATCGTTAGATGTGAGTGATACATAGATTAAAGTGATACATCTAAATACTCATTTAGTCCTTGGTAAGGGATGATGGCTTTGAGGGTATGAACAGTGCATACAGTAGGTTTGCTTTTGGTGTCTGAGTTTGTCTCCACATCAGAGCTCATCATCTCAGTATTTACCTTAATTTCCTGTCCCTTTTGTTTTTAGTGGGATAGTATGTCTTTACCATCATGTTTATGTTGTTTGGGCACGTCTAAAAAAGACTGCTGGGGTCACACCTCACTTGATACATCACTGTGGAATGTCTATTTCAGTTTACAGAGGCAAAGATTTACCACAGTAAACTGATAAACATCCGGAAAGAGATGATTATGCTCCACGAGAAGACAACAAAATTAAAGGTGACTACAAAGCAACCCAAACGTCATCACCAGTTAGGAATGTCTGAACAGTGCAGTATGGTGTAAAGACGTTTTAGCTCGTTTTAAGACACAATTTGGACAATCTTTTCTCAAGCAGAACATTTCGACACCGTTTAGCTGAAATTTTTTATGAATTGTGTGTGACTCTTCTCTGTGAACAGAAGAGGGCGCTGAAGCTGCAGCAGCAGAGACAGAAGGAGGCGTTGGAGAAAGAGCAACAACGAGAAAAGGAACTTGAGAGAGAGACAACTCATCGCAAAGCCTGCTAAAAGATTGTAGCAGTACTATTAACAAAAAACTGGATCTAGTATGTAATTGCTAAGAGCCCTATAGACCAAATAAATAGACTGCAACTTCAGGCGGTTCACATTTCACACTGACCTCTGATGACCACTAGGTTACAATACTCCATTGAGACCTAGTTGGCAACGCCGAAGAGAACATTGCCGTCTATAAAGTATGGAATGTGTTTAGAAAGAGCATCAGTGTTGGCATAGTTGTTGTCAGAGTTATATGGTGTCAATTTTTTATTAAGTCTGGAGTTTTGTGCAGTATTGTAGACCAGCAGAGTGTTTTTCATGTCAAACTGTCTTAATGATTTGGTCTTTAACAGTCATGTGCTCTGGCTGTCAAGGTTATATTGCTCTTGTGTATCTGGTCATTGTCAAAAGGTTATTGAGAACTATTTGAGAAGTACCAAAGATCTTAATGTCGTAAGGACTAGGATTGACATGTTTTGTTCATTCCTATCATCGCACATGTAGGTCTGTATCTTCCTATTAGATCTCTTTTTTTTGAAAATGACACCTAACTTTAGAGAACCTGTGTGAATCGTCCACTGCCGCTTTTGTATCGTTCTATTGAAAAGATACAGAAAAGCTGTGAGAATATAGACGTTTGAATAAATCGAAAACATTTCTTTGTACTTGTGTTTAAGCCCATGCGTTAACACTGTTCCCCTTTGACCTGTAAATAATGTAGTCATTCTCTAAGTATTGTCCACTAGATGTCAGGAGAGAATCATACTGTCTCTTCTTCTAACTTATGTTTCTGCCCCGGCATATAAGCTACATTCTATAAACATCATAACCTCACTGATATGGAGTTACCAGTGCACATAAACATTACATTTCTGTCACATGTTCTTTAACACTGGAACATTGATGGATATCTCAGAAGAAAGAAAGAAAGTTAAAATAAAAATGTAGGCTAAAAGCCGTTCAAAGCATTGTAAATGTTTCTGCCGCCAATTTATAGGCCACCTGCTGTCGGCAACCTCCGTATCTACCTGCTTATTATGACAAATTCAAATTTTAAGTCATGATAGTGTACTCTGAGAAAGTACTACTATTCGCATATTTATTTAGAGGGATTTTTTTCCTTTATGTTCATTATAATAAACATGTTAACACTGTTTTATGGGTTACATCAACTCGTCAAACAAGAGAGCTTGTTGACAAAAAGTAGGTGAAATTCCTCACCGCCTTAAGACACCCATGAGTCTGCTCCACCTCTTGCGTGACTTAACATAAAACTCTAATTTTACCCTTACTACTACGGCAGGAAACGCATCCCAAGTCAACACTGTGTTCTCCGCCCCCTTCCCACTGCTATTTCCAGCTGCCACCACCGTGTGTGCACCACTGAGAGGCCCAGACCCAGAGCCTTACTCAATCAAAACCAGACAAATCAGGTTTTTTTTGTCTTACATGTTTAAACAGTTTGGTCAAGTTTTTTTGTTGCTGTTTTTATTATGACACAATTATTCAGGGTGCTGGTGGGGCTGAATATTCCAAACTGTCCAGGAGAGGGGGTATGTGTTCTTGATTGGGCAAGGCGCTGATGATCCAAAGGATGACTGAGTGGGTGTGCGTGAGGGGCCAGACGACCCAGAGGCAGAAGTGGTTTCCGAGGCTGGGCCTTGCTCCTCTCAGGCCGCGTCTCTGGTCGAGACTTGCCTCTGCTTTTAGAAACTTGGCCGTCGGGGACGAAAACAAACCCCTCCTTGCTCGAAGCCACAACCGACTCCACAGACATGCGGCAGCAGCTGGTGTCGTAGCAGGCAGCCTTCCCGTCTAAGTAAACAGTGTTTCAGATGGTGAGGAGTGGGAGGCTGTGGCCTGATCCGCTCCGGGAGAAACAACACTAGACCTCTCCATGGTCCACCATAACAGGATATGGTCCTGTATCTCACACTCCTCATTGCTGCATCATGTTATTATTTCCCTCAGACTTTGCCATATGGTTGGTAATATTCCATGCACATCATTGGCCATATGAAGGATTGGATTAGTAGATCTGCATTCGTAGTGGGTTTGAATGAGGTTAGTTTTCCAACCATTTGGTTCTTATATAACTTTGGATGCTGCTGAGGTAAGACGGGCACAAGGAACATGGGTATTTATGTTTCTGTGACTCAACAGATGGTCGAGAATATGGTTTAAAACAAAATAACCCAAGTGTGCAACCCAACCTTAAACTCACAGAACAGAACGTCACAGAAATGTAGTGTCCCAGCAACTGGCATCTTTTGACTATGAGAGAAGGTAAGGTCCTGACTCCAGATGTATGTCCCTGTGGCCAGTTTGAAGATAAACAATGTTGTCTTGTTGTTCCCCTTACTGTATAATTTCTCCCCCTGCCTATTACATCTGTGAGTGTAAACACAGACAGTCTTGGTGAACCATAAAAGGTGAAAGACTTTATTACTGCCCTTAGGCGCTAGTTTAACACTCTCTACCTCACGGCCAGAAAGAATTGCATTTTCAAAACAACAAGGAAGCATATTAGAAACAAAAGATTTTATAGAAGGCTGGTTTCCGTGGGCTCCTTTCAGGCTGCAGTAAATCAGTAAATATAGAAACAAGTCCTACACATGGAAAGATGCTTTGAAGCACTGGGTAGTTGTGGTGGAGTGAAAAGGATGATTGGATTAAACCAGCATGCCCTGCCCTTGTTATTGCCCTATTTTGGCTAGCAGGAAGAGAAGATGGCTGAGCGGTTAGGGAATTGGGCTATTAATCAGAAGGTTGCCGGTTCGATTCCCGGCCATGAAAAACTGTGGGAGTTACAGTCAGGTAGTTTCCCCAGGAGAAATGCTGTCTGTTGTCCTCAGATCCTCTGTTACCTCAGTAGTGAGATAGATGCTAGCAAGCATTTGCCTTCATGTGTGTGGTGTCTGAATTGGGTTGCACAGCCATCTAAATGTTAACTGTATAGGAGTTCAACAAAATGAATGAAGATTTATGGTTTTGTTTATGTCCTCTATCTAAAGGAACCACAGCAGACAGACTGCTGATTATCATGCTCTCAGGGAAGACAGATGAGGTGAGAGAGGGATAGAGAGGGAGAGAGAGGGATAGAGGGAGAGACAGAGGTGGTGAGAGATGTAGAAATCCGCACCCAAACACAGATAAACACACACACGCGCATGCGTGCACAAATATACTGTACATGCGCACACATACACACTAACACACCCAGATCCAGTAGGATCCGGAATTGCATGCCTCAAGATGGTTAGTGTGGTCTAGATAACTCCAGACCCTAAAAACCAGTCCAGAGTTCTGAAGACAAAACCATCCATCACTTCACTGCTCTGTGTGTGCATTTAGCCTATGTGTCTGGAGTGCATTGACCAGAGGTGTCTGATTCTGGGGCAGACAAGCAGGCAGAGCCCATCCTGTAGAGGCCAGTGTTGGGCAGGAAGCCAAGACCTTCAGTGCAGATCCAGACCTGTTAGAGGAGAGCTCGCTGGCGCGTAAAGTTACATAACTGCTTATCTCACACATTCATGCTTAGTTCTTAGGAACATAGATATTGAACATTGTGAACTAGCAGAAAAGTGTTTCAACATCTTCAGTGGTAGTTAGTGGCGTGGGAAGTCTAGCGTCCATTTTGTTGTGTCTGGGTGCGGACTTGACAATCAGCCCAATTAGCATGTAAACGACATGCCAGGTAATTCAGATGTCAGTGTCAAGTTAATTAAAACGATGAAACTAAGCATTGAGTGCAAATATTGTATTGAGTTTAACAAAGCAACATAGTTAATATAATAGCATTATAATAGCAAAATATTACATCATGTTATTAAAAATAACAAAGTACTGCCATGTTTTAACAGCATAAAATAATTTCTTCATATAAAGTAACATGTAAATTCTCATCTTCAAGGGACAATCTGTAAAATGTCATCATGCTTGTCCAAAGAGCAACTAAAATAGGTTGTTGGAAATTCCCAGCATGGATAGGATATCCAGCGCTCACTCATACTCATACTAGCACTTGCACACACGCACACACACACACAAACACACACACACACACATTTCAACTTACTGATGGATCTCCTCTCAGCCTGTGAGCTGAGGACAAATCTCACTAAAGCTAGTGTGCAGGAGAGTCATTAGAATTGTGGCCCATTCAGTTAGACAACAAGCTGTGGTTACAGGGAGTTTTTAATAGCTCTTTGACAGACCGTTTCAGGTAGTAAAATTGCAGGGCACACTGTCCAGTATGTGTAAGAGGCCAGCAGTCAGGCAGCGTTTGTGTGTGCGTGTGTGTGAGAGAGAGTAAGAAATAGAGAGAGAGACACTTGGTGTCTGTTGTGAGGAGAGACACTAATGCTTATCCAATCGACAGAGAAACTGCTCCAACTGGCAGCATGCCGTAGATCCACAGAAGCTGCTTTGTGTGCTTTAATAACACATGGACCCAGGTGTTGTCTTGAACTGCTGTCTGTTGGCCCAAGCTCAACACAATGTGGACATTGAATATCTTTTATATCCTTAAAACATTTCATATATGGATACAGATATCATTTGGATTGACAAATGCACATGGCAAAATGCCTTATGACATGGAGACAACACACTTGTATTCTGTACATTTCCTATGTCGGCCAGGTGCTAAAATCATGCTCCGCCTCATCCTAGTCCCACCTCCTTTCCTTCCGCGTTACATAATGCTCTTGTAGGAATGAAAAAAAAAAAGCTATTTCTCCCCACCCCTTCCATAGGTCTGACTCATGCCCTTTATTCAGGACGTTCCATTTTGTCTCGAGCTTTTGTGGGCTAATGGTACAAGCTTTACGTCCGTTAGAAAGGGTATAGTTTGAATTGAAAGTTCCAAATTGTCAGATGAGATCTACTGGGCCTTATGTTTTGATTATTCAGCTGTCAACAGAATAACATTTCAGAGAAATGTTCAGAGAAATGAATCACAATCCAAGCAAAGATAAAAAACTAAAAGTACATGTATTTTAAACATAATCATATCATTTATTTTATCTGGCTTATTTATCACTCTCTAGACTGAATAATAGTTATCCCCAATGCAGTGTTGACACACAATATATTTATAACTCATTCAGCTCACTTCCCTCCTGATCGTCCTCACGGTAAACCCTGACTGGCCTGGGAGCTAACTCAGGGAGCAGATGATATCCACTGCTGCGTGGCTGCACACGACCTGAACTGGAAGCAGATTCCAGCAGTCAGGTTACATCATGACTGGTAACTGGTAAGACAACATCATGCTGCTCCGTGAGAGGACACAAGTTGTCTGACCCTGCTGACTGGGGCAGCAGATATAAAGTATCTGAACAGACAGGGCACTTGGTCACTCAGTGATTAGTCTTCATTTATAAAATGGGAATATGTATGGGAAACAATCATTAGTTTAGGAGAGCTAATTAATAAAAAGATGACATTCAGTCCTTTCCTAGCGGTATTCAGTTACTCTAATATACCATGCATTCTAAAGTCTGGTGATATCTTTGCACTTCTTATTTATGGCTTTGAATGCATTAGTTATGCAACTCATGATCCAGTTAACACTAATTTCCCAGGCAGTCACCAGGTCACAGGGTTGAGTCTGTCATTGACACTACTATCACCAATACCAACTGTCACTTGAAGGATAGATAGTGTTGCTACGGAAACCCAGTAACGTATTAGTGGTGACTCGCCTCTCTCCAGCATGGTCAAAGTAAAAAAGTGACAAGAAGGAAAACAATAATTAGAGGTTAGCCTTGGTCTGGCAGAATACGACAATACAGTGTCTCTGCTACACGCCTACACACATACCCAAAGTGTCAGTGGATGGGTGGGATGGAAGTGGAAACTAAGTCTCACGACAAGAAAACAAAGTCAAGACACTTTTTTTAAAGTTAGCATGGCAAACCTCAACTTGTAGTTTTACATTTCATTTGAACAACTGAACTGAAAAGCAAAAATCAACATTGATCACAGGAGAGAATGTTTGGCAGGAAGAGCATTTATTGATGTGTGCAACTAGCTGCAACCACCTTCAAAACTTTTGTCAACTCTTGAGTGTTTGCTGGTAACAAAGCAATAAATATGTTGGATATAAAATCATGCCAGCATACAATGCTGTCAGGTGAGGAATAATTTATACTACAAAAGTCTTAGCAGTCAATTTAAAAAAGCTGCCAGGTAGAAACTGTTAAGGCGAGGCGGTCTTTATCCAGCTGGCATGATGTACGCTCTTGTTTCAAGCCGATCAGTTGACCTGCAACACACAACTTCCTATTAGCATCCTCCCTCAGCACAAGTTCAATGATACAGGAGTCCTTGAGGTATCAACAATCAATCATTTAAGCCAAGACGTCCTTACAACTACGCAACTGGTCAGACACAAGGGAGTGACACTTTTCTTTTTAAGAAACACACCTTTGTTTATTAGAGACACATCTGGATGCCGTTCAGGACGTCTCCATAGACGAAGTTGTACAGTTGTTCCTTGGACTTAGTTCCATCTAGTTGCACTGTAAAGAAGTACGCACACACACACACAACTCAACTGTCAGATTAACATTAAAAAGGTGTATACTGTACTTCAACATAGCCACATAAACTACACTTTGTTGTAAAACCAATCATAAAATGCAAAAGAACAACCACACACTTAGGGAAGGTCATTGTAAAATCACTTACAGACATCAACTCCAGACTCTTCCATGATATTCTTATGTTTGACGTACATGGGCCAGACGTGGCCATCGAACAGACCCGGGGGGTCTGGCACTGCGTAGTTCCTTGAGCTGCCAGATGACAGAGAAACACTCAGCTATGAAGATAGCCGCTGGAAGATGCAGTGTGAGAGTATTAATATACGGATGGGGAAAAAAATATATATCATAAAAATTCCGCACTCACCACCTCCTCTTTTTGCATTCTTCGTATGGAATGGAAATAAAATAACGTTGGTTCAGTACGTCGATCAAAGGTCTGGAAGAGGATTTAAAAAAAAGCAGTCTGTCTGAAACACGCTCAGCAAGGGAGAAAAACAATGACACATCACTTAACAAACAGTGAATACCAAGAGTCCTTACCCATAGGTGTAGAGCAGAAAGCCCTCCACAATAAGGATGTGAGTTTCCTCATCCTTAAGCTCGGACTCTGGAATAATCTCGGTATCCAGGGTGTTGTTGACTCCATGCGACCTCTCAAACTTTCCAGGGTTCTCCAGCCAGGCGTAGATTGTGCTCATCATGGCGTCCATGTCCAAAGCAGCGATGACTATAAGGGAGAGATGCCAAAGAGGAAGATGCACATAAACAGAGAAACAGGTGAGAAACTTTTGAGAGAAAAACGACATCAGGCGTCTTAGTTAAGAAGCATGCAGATTGCATTAAATAAGGCGCCCATGTTAAACACAAACACACAGACTTGTTAACAGTTGACACATTGAACCCTTCCATAAAGACTCGGGCTTACCATCATACTGCTTAAAGCCATCTTCACCAACTTCAATCTGATCTTGGGGCTGAAACATACATGGATGAGATGTACCCAGGTACATTCTACAAACTGCCCTTAGGAAGTCTCTGATATGGCTTGGCTCCCCTCGCTTTCTCCACTCCACAGACTAGCAATCTAACTTCAGTCTATGTGGAAAACAATCATTCTGTCGGTGACCCAACAAATGATATTCTACCTGTATCAAAACTAAGGTTAATGTAATCTTTGGACATTTCTAGGGTGTTTATCTCATAGGTAAAAAAAAAAAAAAGCAACAATGAAACTCACCTTGAAGAAGTCATCCTGATGTACAACACAGCAATTGGGCAAGTTCTTGATCAGTTTATTCGTGAGGGTGGTCTTCCCTCCATTGGTTACCCTGAGACACAAAGACGGACCATAAGAGAAAAACACGGCGGTAAACCGCCGTACAGTAAACACGCTGTCCTTGTACTGTAGCTCTTATGACAAAGACACTAATGTAAAGTTAAAAGAAAACATCCTGGACGCTTCCGCATTACTGTCACTGGTTGTCTTTCGGCAAATATTGCAACATTGTTTAAACTAAAGCAATGTACACAGCTAAATCATAACAAAACGAACACATTGTTTAAATATTGACTAAAATGAATGAATCTTGAAAATGAATGCCCGGTTATGCTGACGAGATGACATATCTGAAGGCACGTATAACGCGCCTTCCACGTGCCAGGCCGAGGCCTAGGGCGAACATTTTCTCCTCTAACCATTCATTACACTCACCCGCCGATGCCAATAATGTACTTCATGTTTGGACTGTGAAAATTCGGAAATTCGCAAGAAACGTCGTGAAACCAGGACCGGTCAGCTCACTTAAGAACTCAGTGATCAGACGGAAGAAAGCTTAAAAAGAGAAGGTTACAGGAAACGTCAACTACTTGATTCCTCCATTGCAGAATTGGGTGAAAGTTGTGCGATGTCACTCGGATGCAGTCTTCCACCAAGAGAGAACCGGACGGCAAGGCTCAGTTCTACACATACTCCCTGCTACAAGGTGATTGGCTATATAAACACTTCAGTCTAGCGGAAACCAATCCAGACGGCCAATCAGAGAGCGCTAAATCGACCAGCCCACGCATTTACCTCCTACTTCATCATATGAAAAAAATATTTTATGACAAAGTGCGTTTTGTTGTTTGTTCTCTTCCTCTGGCTTGTTCAAAATTCAGCACATGCTATTATCTTAACTTGTCAATATAGTTTCACTGACCACTGCTTTCACAATCACATTAACTGGAATGGTGGAGTTATCAGTTTGTGTAACAGGAGTACCACCAGTATGTTAATTGCGTGCATTGCGTTCTTTTCCAAGCATTTCTTCGGACAATGCGTACAGTACCAAGCAGATGTCAAATGTAGACCATACCTGTCTTTGTTTTGCTTTTAATGTAAAAACACATTGTGTATGCCACAATTATTACTCTTCATATAATTTATAAATCTCAATGCAAATTGCGTGTTTTGTAAGCTATGGTTGTAACCTAATATTGCTTTTGAATGCATGTGCATCAAAGGTTTGTCTGTCTTTTTTGTCATCACGTCCCTGTCCAGCCTATAGACCTACAACGCTACATACTCATAACCGGTCATACTTAGAAACAGCCCTTCCAAATAGAGTTGTCTGGAGTTACACCAAATCACTTTCAAGTGGGGTTTATACATCCTCACAACCTTAAGTAGCCTATGGAAGGTAGGTTACCAAATTTGGGATCCAATCCTATGTATTCCATGCATGAGTGTTCACCTCATCGTTAAAACAAATTTATTTAAATTCTGTCTCTTACAGTCATTTTCCCTTTGATGCTTGTCCTGTGTTTTCAGATTATAAATGATAACTATCATGTTTAAAATAATTTTACTTCTGTGAAGCCTGTGAACTATGGTGCTGAACACTTTCTACACTCAGAACATGAAATGGTTTGTAGAAAACATGTATTCACATGAACTTCACAACAGTAAGAACAAAGTCACCAAAGACTACACCTCTTTGGTGGCAAGAGCACACAGCAAACAGCAAATTTCTCACTTGTAAATGGTGTGCGATGGTATGCAATGCTCACCACCGTATACAGCATACAGTAAGTGGTGGTGTGAATTGCTGACGGCTGGTTGTCAAAGGGGAACACATTCAGTATGTCATTAGAACGGTACTTGGTCAAGCTTCCAATGCATGTGAAGCTGATTCAGTTGCCATTTGTATTACCACTGTGATAGTTGTGACATGAAAATGCTAGATAACTTGGGGCTGTGCACAGGTTTGGAATGCAGTGTCCGTCTAAGATATCCCTCTTAGACAAGTAATTTGCCTACTACCAAACCAGAAAGACATATGTTCCCGTTTTTTCTATTCATACTTTTTTGAATGATCAGATTTGTATCTATCAGTTTAACTCAACATTTTTAGTGTATTTATTCCGACTTAGCCATCTGTTTGTTGCTACCAATACATGCAAACACAATAAGTGAGTATCTGCTGACCAATCATCCACTGAAAACGTATGGACGACAAAATATTGATATTTCCAATGTTCAAATTACTTAAACTATATGTAAATGAATGAATGCCGGTTGGTTATTGTAATGTTTATACAGTATATGTACAATGTTGTATAACTATTACAGAAAAGGTTGGTTTGGGATTAATCCTTTTAACAAGACACTGAATCCAGATTGCACAAATCTAAGACAAAAATTCAAAGGATTGTACATTTTGTTCAGTTTCACTGTGCTGATTTAGGTAGTTGGTCTGCCACCTGCTGGCAGCTGTGAAGACGTACAAGTAAAGTGAAAGTGACATAGAAATGGTTCCTAAAGGGAAATCCATTTGATCAACTCAGTAAAAGTAGTCTTAAAATGACTATAGATCCGTTGTCAGATTAGTCATGAGGGATTATGTAAAATCATTCACATGTAGACTCAATTAAAATCCAGTCCAGCACTGAGGAGTCCTTGGGGTGATCATCAAATTGACAGTTTAGAATCTGCAGACACCTTATCTTTGTGATCACAAACATGGGTGGTCAGGGCCCCAAAACACGAGTGTTAAATTGAGCACTCAACCAAAAATTAGCAATAGATTGTTTGCATTATCGTTTACACCATTCGAAATCTATATGTAATGGTTCTCTGTAATGGTTATAAATATAAACATCAATAGTTAATATTAACGAGAGTATTTTTAACGAGACCTACTGACCACTACCACTCCCCACACCCTGCTTATGTACACTGTATGTACACTATATCCCAGCAATCATTGCGCCAAAAAGCAGGAAGTGCTTTCTCTCGCAGATTCGGGGAAATTAGCCACCAGGTAGGTCTTTTAGGATATCAAACACTCGTAGACTGGGTTTCACATATAAACAGTAGAAAACTATTTTACTTCAACTTAAAGTCGATATTTATTTTCTTTGTAAGTAATTTTATGGTTTGGTTATTTAATCGTTGTTGTTGGCTAGATTGCAAGCTAGCTAGCTGTCAGTGTAAAACCACAAGTAGCTTGCCTCCTTCCTGCTTCTGACATCGTCTGGGGCCTTGAATTTACTGATTACAATGATGCAAATAGAAATATATGTGTTCTATACTTGATTAGACGGAATCGGAATTTTAATTTATGGTAACTTTATGGATTCATAAGAAAGCCGTAAGTTGTTAACGCCTGGCTCAGCCCTGCCTTGTACAATAAATAGTAAACATTAAACAACCATACATGATACTTAATGACCGAAAACACGCCTGCTGTATTATTCTTAGATGAATAGTATTAATCCTCGTTAGGTTATTAATCATTTTGATCACATCATTTGTCCCATGTTAAACTAAATACTATTTTATTATGATAGAAAAATCATGTTAAGTAATACATTTGTGGCTATCCTTGCCACAAATACTTGTGACACAACTTGCTCTTCTAGAATAGGGTAAAACGAATCTTCATACAGTATTAGGTCTATTTCTGTTGGTTGGAGAGCAGTGTCTTGATGCTTGTGAGAAGTGGTTTTCTTCTTTAAGTAGGTCAGTCAGATGTCTTTTACCACATCTCTCACTGGAGAACCGCCTACAGACATCCTACTAATTAGAAGCAGTTTTAAAATGAATTAATTTAGATCACACAAGCTGTTGCATAACACACAAAAGGTAACTATAGACTATGAAGTGTTGACTTGATAGTCATGAACTGATGTGGGCTGTTAAAACAATATTTTCAGCTCTGTCAAGTACACATCTAAGATCTGGGAACGCTGGCATGAGTGCCTTTTTTTAGCCCTTCTTTCCTTGTATATTTCTATGTAATTAATTGTTTGTATGTATTGTTTGTTTATTTGTTTTTTGAGGAGGGGGGGCCTTGAGCCGCCCTGTAATAATAAAGTTTATTATTTGACAATATTCCTATAATCATCAACAGGCCTTTGTTGAATTGTTATCCAAATACCTCTTGATATGTCCACAGGTTTTGGTGGTCCAAGCCCTGGATGACAATCACACCAGGTTTTGTAACAAAAAGATCTGTGGTAGCTGCATGTCTGTAATCGTCTTCCGACGTATGTTTGTGGCATCCCTGACGTGGTGAACAGGAAGACAGAGAGAGGACTGAGCTGAGGGAGGAAGCTGCCGTGGGGCCTCTGCGTCTGCCTCAGCATGACTGAGTTCTGGGTCTGTTTCAGCTGCTGCATCGCAGAGCAACCACAGCCAGTAAGACCCCTTTTCAGACAAACAAAAAAGGCGTCCATTTATCCGTATTTACAGACAGTATGCAGTCACTAAAGCCCAGTGATTTGTATATTTTTTTTTTTTGTCTTTCAGAAGAGAAGGCGACGAATAGATCGCTCCATGATTGGGGAGCCGACAAACTTTGTTCACACCACACATGTAGGCTCAGGGGAGATGGGGTTGGGAGTGTCATCGGTATGTGCTTCTTAATCATCTTCTTAGGAATATGCAGACTGACTGACTTGATTGATAATAAATGCATACAGATAAATAAATTAAAAATCCCCCTGTTGAGATTTCATAATTTTGATTGGATGTGTCTGCAACTGTTTGAAGGTGGATACTGTTCAGGCCCAGATGAAATCTAAGGGTGGCTATGGCCATGGGGGTTCTGAAGGCGCTCAATTATAACAAGGTAAGATTTTTATTTTGACATTTTATAAGTATTACCTAAATAAACAGGTGCAAATTTGTAATATCTACGACCACCTACACCCTTGGAATTTATGTAAACCGACCGACAGCGAGCTATAGAGCTGCTAGTCGCAGCTAAAAAGAACATTGTAAAGGTAATGATGAGACTGAACACAATATGATCTCTTTCCACACAGAACAATTTGGAAATCCAACTACTGATGTCAATTTGAAGAGGCGTTTTATAAAGCAGTTTCACCTGAAACGGACACAGGACCTAAGTATGATCCCACTGCTCTTCCAGGAAATTGTATATAATTTAATTGTTATTAAAGCACTGCTATTCATTGTCTGCCATGCTGATGCACTGCAAGAGTAGATTGGGATGGGTTGGTAGATCAATTTCTTAGTCATTGAATGCTTGTGCGTATGATGAAAAATGTTCAGGCGTGTTTGCTGTTTTTAGACCTTGTGGATGCCTGTATTTATTATGTGATTTATGGAAATATGACTGTGTGGCTGGGCCACACTGGAGATCTCAAGATATGAGTCATAGTATAGAAATATCTGGTTCTTACCCAAATCTCAAAGGCTCTTAAAATGATTTAAAGTATTTAGGCAACAAGTCAATGTTCTAAGTTTCGTTCTAAAATCAACTCTGATTCAGGAGACTATTTTTAAGTAAAGAATGCTGTTTTCTAAATGAACTTGAAACGTGTAGGGCACACTGGACCATTGATTCTTTTACACTCCTGAAGCATACATTTACATTGATTTCAATATGTATTTTTATACGGTTTTTTCTTTGTTAGAATCTTAATAAAATACTTAATGAACAACGTTTTTAAGTTTAATTTTTATAGATGTTTATCTGTTTTTGATTTGTGTTGCTGTAGTTAAAATCTGTCGTCAGAATGTAGAGTTAATTTGACACTCATCTTCACCTATTCATGGTTAAAGTGGACAAAATCTTAATTATTAGCCTTTTAATTAGTTGGATTACTTAGTTTAATTAGTTATCAAAAATTAAATGAAGTAGCCTACTGTTATTTTACAGTGCTAACTGAATTTAATGTGTTCAACGTGTGGCCAAAGTGAGTCATGAGACATGTAACAGGAAGTACATAGAGTAGCTTGGTTGAAATACTTTCCCTTTGATACAATGAGTCGGCGAGCGTAACTCAAGAATTTTTACATTTGTGGCGTGGCAAATATGAGGTTGACGATATATTAATAGGTGTGTAAATACCGGACATTGCCAGTATGGCCAACACTGTTGTGGTCACTCTTTTTTCCATCATTTTCTTGGCTCTGGAGGTAAGTAAACATACTGTACTGTAGCCGACCAGTTAGCCAGCGTTGCTTGTAATGACAGGCAAGAAAGATGTAATTAGGTTAGGCTACTAGCTAGTTAGCCGAGCTATCCTAACCCACCAGTAGCTAGTTGCTACCTCGTTAATTCATCCATCGTTAAGAAGAATTGTGTGACCATGCAGTTAGTCTATGGGTTTATTCTTAGGTTGTTTCATAAATGTTAGCTATTGTTTTCTAGCTAGCTAGTCCGATAAAGATCATTAGCAAGCGAGACTTGCTTGCTCAGCTGGGTTAAGTACCTGAAATATTTCGTAGTGTAGTCGTCAGCTGTTGTTAGGTCAATGTTCGTCAGCGATAACAACTGCATATGTAGGCTATAGTCTGTAGTAGTGTGTCTAAATAACAGAACAGTTTTAAAAAATCTGATGAAAAAAAACTTTTGATTAACTGGTGACTTCATGTTATATGCACACTTCGCTTTTATTTATCATATAGTATTCCCCCCCCCCCCCCAGATACACTGCCAGGAGGCAGTTTTGCACGTTTCAGATGGATCTACACATAAAGAATACTGCCTTGTTTACAATTCCACCTGGAGTAATTTGTCAGTGGATCTCAGCTCTGCTGTAAGTCCACCTGCTATAAAGCATTTAACTTTCACAGTTTGGGGTCAAGATCTAGCTCTTTGTTGAGGTGGATGAACTTTCCCTTCTGTAAAGATTTAAGATTATATAAAATATATGATTGTCTGGTGCTGAGGTGAGCACACTGTTACTATCTTTATCACCATCAGATGCAGTACCCCCTGGTGAATCTGACATCCAGCCTGCTGTGCAGTGATGCAGGGCTCAGTCCAGCAGAGATGAAGGGCAAGGTGCTGGTGGTGATGAGAGGGGAGTGTGTCTTCACCCAGAAAGCTCTGATTGCCCAGGACTTAGGAGCTGCTGGTCTGCTCATTGCCAGCACTGAAAATATGGTAGGAAAAATATGGGTACCAAGAATACAATAATAAGCATGTCTTTGGAACAGAACTACTGTTCTATTCACTATTACTATGTGCTGTGTTTCAACAGTTTGAATATTTTACTTTTGTACCCAGTGTTGCCTAGTTTAGAATAGGCCCATCAAATAGTTTGGTCCAACACAACGACCACTGTCTTGTATTTCAGTATCCCCCAGCTTCCAATGATTCAGAGTACGAGAGGATCCATATTCCCGTGGCGCTCATGAGATACAGGGACTACCTGGATGCACACAAGGTCAGCTTCCCCATCCCACCTGTTCCTGATGTAGATGCAGCACGTTTCAATGGTTCTTGATTGCTGCAGTTGTTTTTTCACTGTCCGCTGAGTGCATCATGCCTGTGTGTCCTCAGGTGTTTGGTGATAGGATGCAGGTGAAGATGTATGCCCCACAGGCTGCCATATTTGATGCCAGTATCATAGTGATGCTGGCAATTGGTGTTTTCACAGTCGCCATGGGAGGTTATTGGAGTGGAGCTTCTGAGAGGTGAAACACATCATCCAGTCACATGACCACATGACACAACCATTCTTCCTGTTTGACACAGTCTTGTGTGTATAGGCCAAATGAGTATTTATTGAGTAACCAGTTAGATACGAAAAATAATACAGTATACAATATAAACATACCCCACCCCCACATCCTTGTAAATATAATTGAACAACTTATTTCCAGTTGTCATCAGTCAGTGTTTCCCCTAGGTTTACAGCTTTGGGGGGGGGGGGGGGGGGGTGATTTATAACAAAAGGCCATTTAGTTTGTGTATGAAAGAGTAAGCTATAGACCTGTTTTATAAGAAAGGTAACCTTAAATGACATATATGACCTATACACAAACACAAACACCATCAGTGCATGACTTCTGTGCAAGGTATATTTACACGTCGGAATCTCAAAAAGTTGTGTGTGCTCACAACTGTTCTCGACAGAGAACGAGTGAGTCGAGGTCCTTCCCTCGGTGGCGGAGACGAGGACAAGGCCGACAGTGGAGACCTGAGTCTGTACTCTCCTGTCAAAGTGGTCATTTTCGTGGCTCTGATGTGTGTGATGCTTGTTCTCATGTACTTCTTCTACAAGTGGCTTGGTGAGTACCGGTCCAAATGCTGCTTTCTTTGAAGCGCTCCACAAAAACCCCATCCAGATGAGTTGCTGTGACGTCTTTGTGCCGTGCTTGTTTTGCAGTGTACCTCATCATCGCCATATTCTGCCTGGCCTCTGCCACCGCCCTGTTCAGCTGTCTTGATGCCGTGATGGACAGAATAGGATGTGGCACTCTGAGGTATGTTCTGCTCTGACGTCTCGACCACAAAACCTCAGCATTTCCTCTGTTCCATACGTCTGCTTCCCTTGCAAACAACACTTCTGCTACGGCTGGAATTTCTAGTGAGTAATACTTTTTTAAAGTGAATCACACTTTGTTTTGGGTTTTGACCTTTAACTTGTGTGTCTCTGTGGTAGTTACACTGGAACAGACTTCAGCTGGCCTCTCTGTGGTCATCTTTTCCTCTCTTCTTCTTCTTCTCTTGTCTGCCACCCCCCTCCCGGGCCCTCCCTTGTAACTTTTAACTCCCCTTTGTGTGTGTTTTGTTTTCATTTAGTTTCTCAGTCAAGGGTCAAAGTCTGTCTCTGAGGTCTCTGGTCCTGGCAGCCGTGTGCATCACTGTAGCAGTGGTCTGGGGCGTGTACAGGAATGAGGACAGGTACTGTCTGCACCAACACAAACACTTCTGTCTTGTCCTGGGGAATGTTTAGGGCGGTACAACAGGAAGTGGCCATGGGCAAAACTGTCTGGAGCCTTTTCATAAACATGAGTGTCATCAGCAGGGGCAGGTACTGCTGTCAGTTCAGACTGCCACTTCTGTATTACTGACCGCCTCATTGACTATGTCTAGGCTACTAGACTAGTCAAAGACTACTTGTCAAGGTTTATGAAATGGAGAAATGTAGTGCCCACACATTGTGAACAATTGTAGTGGGTATGTGTATTCATACAGTCAAACTATTATCATTGGTCCAGACTTTTAAAGTCAAAACTAAGAATGTTTATATAGCAAGACTTTACCGACAGCTGAAATAGAAATATTTCCATTTTCAAAGCATAGTGGATATTAGTGACTGTTGTTCTGCCTATTGTTGCACTTCCCTCTCCACCCACAGGTGCAGAACTTGCTTGATATTGTATTACAAGTTCATTGCATCTTTGGGTCAAAGCAACATTGGAATAACATACTGTGTATTGTGTGTTCAACTTCATATTTTCTCTATTTTGCAGGGATTTTGTAAAATGTTGATTTATGCTTCTGTTGTGGTTTCCAAGTCTGATTATGAATATTTCTAAATCCTTTCAGATGGATTTGGATCCTGCAAGATCTCCTGGGCATCGTATTCTGTTTGAACTTCATGAAGACCATTACTTTGTCGAACTTCAAGGTACTGTCACCAGTGATCCTGGACTCTCCCTGGGTAGAAAAACAATCCTGCTAAAGACATGTCTCCCACCGGAATGTTATTGTATTTTTCCTCAGATCTGTGTGATTCTGCTGGGCCTCCTACTGGTCTATGATGTGTTCTTTGTCTTCATTACACCTTTCTTCACTCCGGTACGTCACAATCCAATCATGCTGCATATGCCTCACACTTTGAAGTACTGTACTTTGTTGCTTAAAATAAATTGTGTTCAAGTAGATGTTCAAAGCATGAGTATTTCCCTCTGTACAGAATGGAGAGAGCATCATGGTCCAAGTAGCCCTTGGCCCAGACGCAGCTGGGGAGAAGGTAACCACTTAGTCGTTCTGTCTGTCTGTTTGGATGCATGCATTAATGCTGAGGTGTGCTTGCTTTATTAACAATCAGGCTGGTCTGACTGCTGTGGAGCATTGCTGTTGATTTCTTACTGACTGTGTGTGTGTGTGGTGGGGGGGCGTGGGTCTGTTATTGACACAGAGTAACATTGTGGAGGTCCCTGCTGATCCCAACACTTCCTCTGAGAAAGTAAGATCCATCTGCCCACCCATCCACCCTCCATATTGGGCTTCACTTTGGGTTAGGTGGGGGGGAGGGAGATCGTTTTGTTGGCTCTGTCCCTATGTAATTTCCTGTATATTAACGGCTGCTAATGTACATCATATATATATACAGGATTTCTGTTTCTCCATATTTAATACACTCAGTAGTCTGAGGTAGAGATGTAGGATTAAGGAAAGGAAGCCATTTAAGAGAGTAAGGGAATTACCCGTAGGGGCG
This sequence comes from Hypomesus nipponensis, assembly GCF_054491055.1. NCBI lineage: Eukaryota > Metazoa > Chordata > Actinopteri > Osmeriformes > Osmeridae > Hypomesus > Hypomesus nipponensis. The sequence goes on from NC_140379.1 coordinate 4,554,432, forward strand.
CTCACATGACTAGCCTAAGGAAGCTAAACTTATTTCACACACCACCAGTCACAAGGCTAGCATTCGTGTATTTAATCAAATGCTACTGTAATTGCTCATTTAAATTCCTTGATTGACATCTATTTATATGGTAAGATCTTAATTGGATTTTAATCAATCGGTCTTGTGTGCACTGTGTCTCTTGGCAATAACAATGTCCATGGCTTAATTTTGCTCTTTTTTGTCCAGATTATATTTGAAGACATCCTTGTTCAATGACTCTTTGTAAGTTTACCGTTTGTTCACTGTTTCCTCAACCATCCTCAGCTTCCAGTGGTCATGCGCGTGCCACGGATCTCGTCCTGGGCTCAGAACATGTGTGGGATGCAGTTCTCTATCCTGGGCTACGGAGACATCATTGTTCCAGGTCAGACAAAACCTCATATTTACCTCGTCATGGGTAAAGGGATTTTGTATCCACAGTGCGCAAATGTTCTTTGTGCCCTTTGGTCCGGCAGGTCTACTCGTGGCCTATTGCAGCAGGTTTGACGTGTGGACCAATAGCCCTAAGAAGATCTACTACGTCTCCTGCTGCGTTGGTAAGAGATAACAGCCATACATATTATTGCTGAAGTAGCCACACTACGAAACATAGGCCTTTTGGCATTTCATAGTCTAAATTATAATCTCCTGACTTGGTTTCTCTCCTGTTTTTTTTTCTGTCCCTCTCCTTCTATCATCTTTTTTCTCCCACCCTCACCCCTTGAAGCCTACCTCTGTGGCATGGTGGTGACATTTGCAGTGATGCTGACGACCAAGATGGGCCAGCCCGCTCTGCTGTACCTGGTGCCTTTCACCCTGGCGTCCTCTGCTCTGCTGGCGTGGCGGAGGGGAGAGTTCAGACATTTCTGGTCTGGGACCACTTATGAGGTAAAGGGGCTGGGGACAGGGTCAGACATTGTGCTTAAATACATTTTCAGTCAGTGGAGAAAATGATTTGCAAACGTTTTCATTATTAGCTTTGGTGTGGTTTTCTGCAGTTTTTTCAATAATGTATTTAGACTTATATAATATATGTGTAAAAGTGTCTGTCTCTGAGTAGTCGCTGTTAGTTTTCTTGAAATCACCATATTTCCATATTCACCTTTTATTCACTGATTGACAACTGAAGGATAGGGTTCAAATGCATTTGGAATTCCAACGAAAGATGTAATGAAATGAAGCTACATTTGAGAAACTATGTCTTCCCATCTGTCTGTGCCGTGTCTGTAACACCTGTGAACGTCGGTGTGATAGTACTCCCTCTTTGCATGGCCCTCAGCAGCAGCCACGGACAGTAAACAAGATGTCCTTGAAGTCTGTCAGAGCATTCAGTCACTTCAATTAGACAGTCCCAATAAATTGGAAAGAACGTTCTACAAAAGTGACAAGGTGTAAGCCTTTGGGGGGGGTATAGCATGTGAAGACAACACAGTATGTGATGAAATGGTGACTTGACTTTATCTCCATCAGGTGTTGGACTCTTCCAGGGAGCCCTTACTGACAGGTGTGCTCTTTTTCCTGAGCCTGACATGGCTAGCCACCTCCACACGGCCCTGCACCCCTCATCATGTCCTCTGCAGAAGGACGTTTTCCTTTGACACAGCTTTCAGTTGATCATTTTCTTTCATTAACAGCGTAGCTTTTGTGACTTTCAATAAATGTCTAACTTTCATCTTAAAAGTATATCTCAACCCTAACCAAATTGCTTTTAGAAAAATTCAACAGGCTCCCTCTGACAAAGCCTATTGATAACGTCTCAATTGACCACTAGATGTCATAAGAGGTCTTTAAATGTTTCTTTGCCAGACGAACCACAGATCTTTTCTCTCCGATTCCAATTACTTTGGACAGCTAAGCTCAGGGCTTGACATGTTCATGGCCTGACCTTGTTTAGAAGTGTTACTCAGTGTTCTCCATGAACCTCTTTCGTTTCTTTCCGCAGTCAGTGTTTGTCAGCTTGGGCATTCATCGTTGTCTGCTTCCAGCATTGTGTGTTGCGCAGTTTTTTTCACCAGTCATCCATCTCTCCTAACCCAGAGTAAACCCGATGATAACCCCTTTTAATGGGATTTTCTTTTCCCTCATCAGACAGAGGGGTTGCTGTGCAAGATGTTTGTTTAGCATATGCATGCATTTGTTTGTTGGCGGTGTGAGGGAGATCGCATTGGGCTCTTCATATACCGGGTCTTTGCCATAATTTAGTCAGGCTGTTGCAGCAAACATGTCACGCTTGTAAATGTGTGCAATTCATGTGCTTTAAATCCATCTACGATTGTCGAACTGATGTATCATTTTCTCTTTTTATTGTCTTCTAGAGGGAGCAACTGACTATTCCACAGGAGAACGGAAATGTTGACTGCAGCTGATAAACAAGAAACCAACCACTGGAGTTATTTTTGTCATTGAAATTGAGCATCGGCTGACATCAATGTAAGGGAAATGTTAATTAATGGATCAGGAAACATTTATACATCAGTGTGTGAATATAATGGGGGAGATGATAAGTAAGCATGCTTGGTTGTCAGTTGATCCTAATTCCGATACTTAGTTTGGAAGGCTTGCTTTTACTTGGAAAATAACATGTTAAAACGTTTACTTTCTGTATGGTTGAAAGTTTGAGGACACAATAATGCTTTTATATTACCTTGGTGATGGGTACAACCTATAGATAAACAGCACTTTAGTACTAATCTTGACAGTTATTTGGGGTTAGGGCGTTGAAATCAGAAAAATACGAATGAAAGATATGCTTTTGATAACTTGTTATGCGGTATTTTTTGTACTTATATGATTTTGAACACAATTATCTACTTGATTGCCTTTTTTGCCTTAAATTAAAACTGTCAGCTGAGCGTGTGTTTGTCTATTTGAAAGCTGATATTACCATAACATGTCTTAGCTCCCTATTGACACCAAATCAGTAAAAGCAAAATCCATATTAATAGGAAGACATTTCTTGTAAAATGTAGGCTACCATGGAAATCTAATTTCAAAGTTGGCAAGTGACATTGTTTAAAACTAATGGGCTATCATATTGATGCAAAAGTATCAATATTTGACGCTTTTCGGCCGTAAGCTTTTTCGCTCCGCCCTATCATGTGGTTGTGTGCTGGCTGACTCAGCTGGTTCGTCATACCCAGTCAGTTCAGAGTCGCACAATTATGAAAAAGCAACCTTCCGCTGGAGCTGCAGCCGAGGCAAATTTCTCCAACGTCAACTGGGCATTCCTTTCAAGGCACACCGAGAACACCGCCGATAGATGGATAAAAGCCACGGCGAAGCTCTTCCTGAATCTCAACGGTGAAGAGAATGGTGAGAGGGACTTAGCAAAATTATGTTTCTTAATTTATTAATATAGGTGAAAGGATTTTTTGGACTCGTGACAGTGCCGAGACGAAGGTAGTAGTCTCGCTATATGAGTCGAGGCAAGTCGTTGCATGCTGCTGCCTGTCAAAAAGCAGATGACCGTGATTTGTGTGAGAAGCCTGATTGCCACTTGACTAACAACTGTCAACATCATAAACAACATTGTGCAGTAGCTTGACAACGGCATCAGAAGTGCATATAATCTAGGCTGGCTAGCTGGCTACCTAGCAATCTAATATTCGCCGAATCTTCCAGCCGATTCACTGCTAGCAAAGGCATAACGCGTTAGCTAGCCTAGCTAGCTAGCTAGCTAACAGGGCTAAACCTACAGCTGGATAACTAGCTAAACAGCGAGCTAAATGGGCACGCAGCTAGCCTAGCTAAGGCAAGGTATTTGTCAGCCTCTGTGGTCAGTTGTAATTGCAAGCTATCTTGACTGGACAATGCAACATTGACACATAAAAGGTAGATGTCAAGGCGTATCCACAACAGTGCCAACTCGTACATGGTTATTTGGTGCTAATAAGACTAGTCAACAACTTAAGCAAGGGGTAGGTGTTCTGTTAAATAGTCGAGCTATCATGTTTAATTTAGGCTAGCTTGCTAGCCAGTATAGCCAGTGACTGGCGACGCTTTGCCACATACAATTAAGTCACTACTACTGTAGTGTGTTCGTTTGCTAGAAAAGGCTATAGCCCACGTCAGCTAACTTTTGTAAAGGTCTACTGTACATCACAGTAGCAATTCTTAATGTATTAGCTAGAGACGTATAGCCTGTACGAGAAGACCTTTTTGTTTTCATAGTTGGGCTGACAGCGTTTCTCTCGTGATGGTTGATTGTGAGTCAGTGTGGTAAAGCTTTCATTGATAACTTATCGGACAGGTAACGTAGGCCAGATAACTTAACCATCTCTCTTTGTAGCCTGGCCGCACGATTAGACATACTTGTAACCATATAATTCTACACCAATAGATCCATTGAAACAAAAATAACTGTACTAAAATGTGAGGTGTCTTGTGAGTAGGTTGCTTGTTAAAAAGATGTGTCCTCTCAAATTGTTCGATTGTGATTTCCAGTCAGTAGCGTGTACTCCTCACTTGTCTCCGTGACCTGCCCGCCATTTAAAGTGAACGTATCTGGATGGGAATGTCCTGCATTGCAGATAATACCACACAGTGTTGTATTAAAACTCCATATATTGTGCCAGACTTGGTGGATATATTTTTGTTTCTCATAGATTTCGAAAAAGAGTCTCAACCAGTCAATTCACACATGGTTATTCCTTTCAACGAAGTCAGAGAAGCTAAGCCCATGTTAACGGCAGCTATGTCTGTATGCAGGCTTCAGTAAATAAGGCCGGGGTGGTGAGTCTATTTGTGTTCTCACTTGGTCAGGGGCCCTGGCCCCCTCTCTCAGGCTTCATTGCAAAATGGTCTTATTTCCCACAGTACTAGACTGATCCAGTCACATGCCCAAGCTTACCCCTGCTGCGAAGGGACATTGCTGCTGTTGCTTCAAGCAGCCCCTGGACTGGACAGGAGAGAGCTGAAGAGGGTTTGGAACAATGCTCATACTGGTTATATAACTGGCCTAATACCATTGCTATCAGTAACACCGTATCCCCTTACATTGAGATTGAGGTAGTCTATCTGCAGTGTTGTGTGATTTGTGTCATGGATGGTGAAACGGTTGTCTATTTAGTGATTGTCGGTTGACCTCTGCTTTGTGTTCCAAAGTAAAATGTCACGGGGTCCGGAAATAATATGCCAGCACCGCTCCGTGGTCGAGTGTGTACTCCGCAGTCTGTGCCATGGTTCCCTGCACCCTGTTATCTGCCAAACACATCAACTTTCAGCACACACAGGCTCAGTGGAAGATGTAAGATAAGGGTTTTCCAATGGCTGGGCTAGGAAAACGAGAAGAGAATGAGAAGAGTTTCAGTTTATTGTTTTGGCACGTAGTTCTCATGTGGTGGCCTCCCTGGGGTGCCGGCTCCTGCTCCGGAGTGCCGGCTCCTGCTCCGGAGTGCCGGCTCCTGCTCCGGAGTGCCGGCTCCTGCTCCGGAGTGCCGGCTCCTGCTCCGGAGTGCCGGCTCCTGCTCCGGAGTGCCGGCTCCTGCTCCGGAGTGCTCCGGAGTGCAGGCTCCTGCTCCGGAGTGCTCCGGAATGCAGGCTCCTGCTCCGGAGTGCCTGCTCCGGAGTGCTCCGGAGTGCCGGCTCCTGCTCCGGAGTGCTCCGGAGTGCCGGCTCCTGCTCCGGAGTGCAGGCTCCTGCTCCGGAGTGCTGGCTCCTGCTCCGGAGCAGATCTCTGAGCTCAGGGAACAGGACGGCCACTGCGTTATTCATGTAAGAAACATTTCGGCAGTTATTTGGTATGCGGAAACGATTAGCAGCCGGGGTTTTCGCATGAATGTCACGGAAAAATCCGTCAAATGATTTACAATTTCTCAGCTCCTCATCCTTTTGTTTCAGTTGCAGCCGTAGAGGTCAGTCATTACCTGGGGGGGGGACGGGAGGGGGACGGGGGGGGGGGACGGACCCCCTGTGATTCCTGCCCTGCCCCGCCTGGTGTTTGTGTAGGCTCATGTAACTAGGATTACCAGATGTGAAGAGAAAAAGCAGAATACGACAGATGCTAGTCTGGTTGAACTTACGCGGGCTAGCGTGCCAGCGGAAGCGTGCAGATCTAGTCGTATCCTGAGGGTAGAACTGGGAGTTCTGCATCCAGTTTTTCTTCTACATCATCAGACTACGATCCTGTGACATTTCACATGAGCCCCCACACTCCAGCCAGCTTCAGGCATCCGTCCTCAGATAGCGCCAGTGACTGTTAATATGGTAAATGGTACCCTGCGATGGTGCTGAGCTAAAGACCTCTACCGCGGTGCGTTGAAGCCATGCCAGGGATCCAGGGATAGGCTTTTAGATGTCATGATCATTTTAAAGACCCATATACACTTAATGACATTTTATTGAGTCATATAATGAGTGATGGACCACATTTACAGTATGCTAAATCAACACAATGACATTAACAGGTCAACCCTGTAAAGTATTATAACTTTCTCATATTGAGAATTACAGGCACAAAGTATCAAAGTTCAGGGCTATAACTTCTTGCCACTGTATTCTGCTTTTGGTACTACTTGTACTGTAGGCATGTGCAGGCTTTTAAACTCCGAAATTCTAGGAAATCGATTTGACTGTCTGGCCTGATCTCTGTAACTTTACCTAACCTCTCAGACAGTTTCTGTTTTACACATGCTGTAAATCTGGTTTGGGTGTGACTTCTGAGAAGAACATAAATCTTACAGGATAACTTGGGGTGATGAGGTTAATGTACTGGTACTGCACATTTTACGGGTACTGTTTTAATGTGTTGTTCACACCAGAGTACAAAGATTGTGGGAGAAGTTTTTAAATGCTGTTGGGGAAGATGCCTATTCAGTCAGTGCTGAAGATGGCTTTGACATTTAGTGGCTTGTATACAGTACACTTCCAGCAGAATTCTGTCGGAAGGAAAATAGTTAATTTGTCTGATGGAAATTGTGGCCTGGTTCCTTTCCTACACAGGAACTGAGAAACAGGGAGAGAGTAAGGGAGAGAGTGGGTGAGAAAGAGAGAGAGAGTGCGTGTGTGTGTGTGTGTGTGTGTTTTTCTTACAAGGGCTTTAGTTAAAGCACTGCATTCTTTTGTTGGCTGACATTCTCAGGTACCATGGTCACAGGTTAGCAGAGACCAGGCGTGCTGTAACAACCCTCTCTATTGATATGAATAGAACCATGATCAAATGCATCCATTCAGACTCATACAATCTCCCATTATTAGGTATATCACAACAAATGCAGAAAATTAGCCCACTAACATTCCAATGCAAGGCAACAATGTAGTGATCAGCCATGCAGACGGCTTGTAGAAGCGACATGGGTTTAGCAGCATATAGGCCTAGCGGCATGTCTCTTTGTGGTTGGCGTTAACTCTCAACAGTCTAGGAGTCCCTGGAGCACACTGAGAGATCTTGTTCAGATAAACTGAACTGAGGTTTTGGCTTGGAAGACTATGAGTGTTTTAATCACATCAGGTGGTGTGGACATAAATTGCTGAGGCCTCTCTACCACTCTCTTGCCCTTTATCTGCCTCTCTCTCCATATGGCGCATACTCTCTCACTCAATCTCTCTCTGTGTGTGTGTGTCTCTCTCTCTGTCTCTCTCTCTCTCTCTCTCTGCACCCCACCCACTGTAATATCTAGGTGTCTCTCAGACACATTCATCAGGCCTCTCTGTGGCTTCTTACAGATTAACAGTGCCAAGAGTTAGGACACAGCCCCACACTGATCACTCAGCCTTTAACAGAGACCAACTTCCAAACATCACTGCCATTAACTTTGAGATTTCAGCGAGTGCGCGGAAATCGGATGTGACCGGAGTGAGACTCAGAAGGGGGGGGGATCTCGCTGCTGATCCAGAGATCTAGAAGGGGGCCGCTGGTGGTTGTGTGGTTGGTAACAAGAGATGCACCAAGGAGCTCTGGAATGTTCCTGTACAAAGCCCTTAAACACAGAGACGAGGAGGAGGATGTGCAGGTACCGATCCGGCCTTTCCACACCTGCGCTTTCTTCTCCCGTGTTTTTCATACCAGTTTGTGTGTGTGTGTGGTGATGATGCGTCGCGTATGATATCATTGTGGTTGACCTCAGTGAAGAGGCCGGAGGTTTTGGTGTTCTGGATTGCGTAATCCCTCAGTTGGTAGCCTGATGTCTTTGTGGTCTTTGGGTCCGTGGCCTCGTTTTTGTGCGGGGGTTTACTGGTGGTGGGTGAGCCTTGTTCTGGGGGGGACTCTCAGGGTTTGTTCCCTGTGAAGAAGGGGATTATTGTAGCTAATCGTTCACGGGGCCCTGGGAGCACTAGCTGAGGAGGAACAAAAAGGTATTATCGTTATCGAAAATTTTAATTTGGAAATTCTTGTGACATAAATCCTTGTTGTTGCCATGCCGATGCTGTTTGCGCGGAAGTACTAGCTAACACGCTGATGTTCCCACTAACATTTGGGACGTTTATTATTTATAATTGGTTAAAATCCCCATTGGTTAAACTGAAGGTTTGTATAATTAATGCCTTTTAAAAAGAGACCAGGATCCTACTATTGTATTTGACTGCTGTTTAATACTGCCACAGATGGTTCACCAATCCACATGGGCTATGCTGTTCTCAGGTTATTCCTAATTTACCGTTGAAACTACTGATAAATGCTTAGTTCTGTTATTAACATTTGTTTTCTGGTTTCTTTCTCTGCAGTCCCAGAAATCCTGGATAGAAAGCACTTTCACCAAGAGGGAATGTGTGTACATACTTCCAGTGTCAAAAGATCCCCACAGGTATGTGTTTGTGTGTCATGGGCGTCTGGAGTTGGGCTGCATGCTGATGGGACTATAGTCTAAGTGTATAGTGTGTCATGGTATAACCTAATTACATTCTCCAACAGTCAGTAAGCCAGTTCCCACATGATCATATTGTTTATGTCTACTACTATAATTTTGGCTTTAAGTGAGAGGCTGTGCCTGCTATGAAAGGTTGCACCGTGTCTGCTGCACATGGTGCGGGGGGGGGGGTGCGTGGAAGATCCATTTCCTGTTCCTGTCGATGTCTTTTGTCAAGTGTCGTATGAATGTCCTATGAGTACTTTCTTAGGGCTAAACTTCTGGAATTTGACAAGACAGGGCTAGAATTCTATGGTGCCTGCTTGCAGAGGATGAGCAGGTCACAGTTTAGGGACACACACTACATTTTCTTTACAGCTACGCTCCAAAATAGCCAGCTCTTGCGAAAGCACACCGGTAGTAACCTGCTTACTAGTAGACAATGTAGCATAGGTTGCCAACATCCGTATAATCATCTAGTTCTCCTATAGACCTCTGTTACTGTCAAACTGTCGTTCAGTGTTCCCTGTTCCCTAGATGTTTAGCCATGTCTCTGTTGTTCTTAGTTACACTTTTATTGGCCGAAGCTTCCTGTCCTCTGTCTTGTCATCTCTCGCAGTTACTGAGTTACTTTGTCCTGTATGTATTTTTGCACTCATTATTTTCCGTTTGTATTCTCTTGTCACAGTGCAAGTCTGTTAAGTCAGTCCCTGTTTGAAATTTGTTTAGGTGATTTTGTTGAGGGAGAGGAGGGTTATAGGCATGTTTAGTAGCCACAGAGGTGTAAAGGCCAGACCTCACCAAGCACACTTGATTCCCAGCAGATTTTCCTGACAAGCCATTTTAGATTCAACCTGAAATAAGTTGGTAAACATCTGAATGAAAACTCCTAGTTTGCTCTTTTCATTGAATAGATTTATTTAAACAGATTTCAATAAATGGGGTTATTTGATCTTTTGCAGATGTCTTCCAGGATGCCAGATCTGTCAGCAGTTGGTCAGGTAAGTGTCATTATTGGAACACAGTCCCAGCATCAGATAAATTACAGTTGAGATTGTTATTGTTACATTCTGTATGGTAAAAATACAGATCACTCCTTGGCACCAACCACTGAATTACAACTGAACTGTGCTCTCCTGGTTCAAGCTTACTATTTGAAGTAAAAAGAAAAGAAAAAAAAAAAGAAAGAAGGAATTAAATACAGCAAGACACTATGTTGGATGTTCAAAGTCGAAAAGGTTCACATAAGTACAGGATGTACTAAAAACTGATGTGCTATTATTAGGCACTATAGTATATCAGCTCAAATATTGATCTGTTATTAGCGATATCGTCTCAAGGCTATCGTCCTTTGAAGAAATGATAGCTGTAGACACTGTTGACTTGAGTGAAATGAACCTTGAAATGATATCCTGGAATGAGGAAGTGTTTTATATCCTATACCACCCCTTCTCAGGAAATAATTAGCTTCCAGGCTTTGTGGGACAGGATACACATCTAAGCCTGAGGTGGCTGGGAAAGGGAATGGGAGCTTTGGGATAGGCCCAGCCATTGGCTGGCTCACATTCCGGAAGGGTGTGACCCCACCAGCCCGTGTGTCTGTCCTACTGTCCCCCCCGTCCAATCCCGTCTCTCGTCTCCCCCCTCAGGTGCTGCTGTGGACGCCTGGTCAGGCAGCACGCAGGCTTCACGGCCAGCCTGGCTATGAAGTACTCGGACGTGAAGCTGGTTGAAAACCCCAACGCCTCGTTGCCGGAGCTGGAGGAGTGGTCCGTGGACAAACACACGGAGGAGAGCCCCACTGATGCCTACGGCATCGTCAACTTCCAGGGAGGGTCCCACTCCTACAGAGCCAAGGTAGAAAACACACACACTTCAGACTGGGCTGGTTTTACTGTCAACAAAGGACAAGTTAGGTCTGGTTTGTATGGGGGAGGCTTGTCTTTCCCTCTTTCATAAACTGGAACCTAGTGTTCCACGGAGGAAATGTGAGATCCAGGACTGGGTAACATTCACGTTGCGTTATGAGAGCTAATCTATAAGAATATGAGGAAACCCCCCCTCCTGCTGATCGGCTCAGCTAACCCTGCTAGCTGAAGGGCTACAACACCATTCGTTTCATGTTAACAGTAGAATGGACTTTGCCTGCTTCCTCAACCCCCTGTTCTGCCGTGTGCGTGCAGTATGTGCGGCTGTCCTATGACTCGCGGCCGGAGAGCATCCTGCGGCTGATGATGAAAGAGTGGCAGATGGAGCTTCCCAAGATCCTCATCTCTGTCCACGGAGGAATCCAGAACTTTGATCTGCACCCCCGGATCAAACAAGTGGTGGGCAAAGGCCTGATCAAAGCTGCTGTCACCACCGGGGCGTGGATACTCACTGGAGGGGTGAACACAGGTACACACACACACACACACACACACACTCCTTCCCTCAGTGTGCTGATTTGGCAGAAGAGACTTAATGTCAGGTTAAAGGGGGTGATTTGTATTTTGTGTCATAGCGTAGGTGTGGCGTGCAACTCCAATCATAGTGTTTAAGTCATTGCTCAGTGGGTCAATTAACCAGAGTGGTCTTTACTCCATTAAGTGACCCCCCCCCCCCCTACAGACTTACCTGCAGAGTTGGACAAACCTGCACTCTTGACCCTCTTGTTGATGGGGCATCAATGCAGTTATTTTTCCTGGTTATTGCGATCCATACTGATTGGTGGATGTCGTTGCATCCCAGGTGTGGCGAAACACGTAGGTGATGCACTAAAAGAACACTCTTCCAGATCCTCACGGAAAATTTGCACTATCGGGATCGCTCCCTGGGGGGTCATCGAGAACAGGAACGACCTCATCGGGAGAGACGTGAGACACGGGTTATACGTCCTCATCCCTTCTTGTCCTCATCCCTGCTTCACATGTCCTCATCCCTGCTTCATATATCCTCATCCCTGCTTCACATGTCCTCATCCCTGCTTCACATGTCCTCATCCCTGCTTCATATATCCTCATCCCTGCTTCATATATCCTCATCCCTGCTTCATATATCCTCATCCCTGCTTCACATATCCTCATCCCTGCTTCACATATCCTCATCCCTGCTTCACATGTCCTCATCCCTGCTTCTCGTCTTCATCCCTGCTTCACATGTCCTCATCCCTGCTTCATATATCCTCATCCCTGCTTCACATGTCCTCATCCCTGCTTCATATATCCTCATCCCTGCTTCACATGTCCTCATCCCTGCTTCATATATCCTCATCCCTGCTTCATATATCCTCATCCCTGCTTCATATATCCTCATCCCTGCTTCATATATCCTCATCCCTGCTTCACATGTTCTCATCCCTGCTTCACATGTCCTCATCCCTGCTTCACATGTTCTCATCCCTGCTTCACATGTCCTCATCCCTGCTTCTCGTCTTCATCCCTGCTTCACATGTTCTCATCCCTGCTTCACTAGTCATCATCCATGCTTCACATCTCAACCCTGCTCATTCATTTTGAGGGGATTTTCATATTGGAGTTATACCATATGTTCCTAATTGCTATCCTCCCGCATTACCAGTGGAGTTGACTCAAGCCCTGATTTTGTTTTTTCCCCCCAATCTCCTATTTCATTTTCTTTCTCCCGTTTTGTCTTTCCTCCTTCCCACGGCTCCAGGTGATAGCTCCCTACCAGACCCTGCTGAACCCCCTCAGCAAGCTGAACGTCCTCAACAACCTGCACTCCCACTTCCTGCTAGTGGATGACGGCACGGTGGGGAAGTATGGCGCAGAGGTGCAGCTGAGGAGGGAGCTGGAGAAACACATCAACCTCCAGAGGATACACGCACGTAAGAGTCACGTGGCTGAGCGGGTAGAGCATCGGGCTAGTAATCTGAAGGTTGCCAGTTTGTTTCCCGGCTGGTGCACATGAAGTTGTGTCCTTGGGCAAGGCACTTCACCCTACTTGCCTCGGGGAGAATGTCCCTGTACTTACTGTAAATTGCTCTGATAAGAGTGTCTGCTAAATGACTTTTTTTTAAAATATTTTTTTACTTTTTTGGGGGCTGAGATTTGGGTGGATTCGGGTCACGTTGTCCCATAGAGTTGAATTGGGGACTTTGTCTTTTTCTCTGGTCTTCAGTGCAGTCTGTCAGAAGAAGATAACAACACGCAAGCTATTATCATCTGAAGCGTAACTCCACAGTTATTAGGGTGTGGGCGTTGGAGTCTCTGAGAGGGCCCCCTTACCTCCAAAATATAAGGCGTCAAACTTGTGATGTCATGATTTTCCTGATTGACACCTGTCAGCAAAACCTGTGCGTTTGTAACACAAGCATTTGGATGTGTCTTCTAGGAATTGGCCAGGGCGTCCCGGTGGTGGCTCTGATCTTGGAGGGGGGTCCCAACGTCATCCTGTCTGTGCTCGAGTATCTCCAGGAGAGCCCCCCTGTACCCATCGTGGTGTGTGAGGGGACCGGCCGTGCTGCTGACATACTAGCCTACGTCCACAAGCAGACTGAGGAGGGAGGGTGAGACACACACACACACACACACATCTCTGAATGCATACAAAGCCTCTGTGTCGAAACCCCCACCCAAACGGTACTAACTGCAGCTTCCTTCGACCCTGTAGTGGACTACCTGACGGTGTGGAGACTGAAATCATTGCTACTATAAAGAAAACCTTTAACTTCAGCCACAACGAGGCCATCCATCTTTTCCAGACACTGGTGGAGTGCATGAAGAGCAAAGAACTGGTAAATGCCTCTCCTTCAGGATCCCCGTAGACACAACCAGCTGACGCAACCAGCCAACCAGGACACCTGCGAGATATGAAGACCCGTGTGATCTGTTTACGTGTCTAATGTTGTTGGTCGTTGCTCTTTGAACCACAGATCACTGTGTTCCACATCGGCTCGGAGGACTACCAGGACATTGATGTTGCCATCCTGAAAGCATTGCTAAAAGGTGAACCTCCCATGCGTCTCTCTCCATCTTTTCTCCCTTTTTGTTCTCTGTCAAATCTGTCTTCCAATGCATGCATCTCTGTCTGTCCTCCAGATGTCAGGTTGAGGACAGAACGTTCTCCAGAGAGAGAGGGTCAGGCCTCCTTTGTCGAGTAAAATGTTTTCTTTCTTTTTTTTCTTTTTTTTTCGTGTCTACGTCAACCTAAGATGTGTTTTGAGAAGCGTCCGTCATCCTCTTGTCTCTGCTCTCGTGCTCCTTGAGAGATCACGTTACCAGCGTTCACAGAGCGCTATTCTTCCAACGCCCCTCCTCCTCCCCCCCCCCCCCCCCCCCTCATCTCAAGCCTCTCTCCTAGCCTTTCTTCTTCTTCTGCAGTCTTGTCAGAGAGAGGGGGAGAGGCTTCTAGGTATTCACTCGTGTGAAGCAATCGTGCTCACCTCCCTCCCTGTGTCTGAGTGCCGTAGTCCTGTACAGTCTCTGCTCCTCTCAGACAGGAATGTGTTCGTGGTCCACCCACCCTGGTGAAAACCCCTCCTAGCTGTTGGATTCTGGGAAATAATGGGTTGAGTCAGGTTAAGAGATCTGGCCTGAAGACAAGAGTTTTCCCCAGGCATATATTTGGCTGTTAACCCAGTAATCATCTTGGTGAACCAGTAAGACACTGGCACATTCTGTAGAATCCTCCAAGACTACAAAAAAATTCATTTGATACTTTTAAAGCAACCAAAATGTGCTGGCGTTTCCACTCAAGTAAATGCAATAGAATAAATCAATCCACGAACCTTACTTCCCCGGCTGTGATGGTAGTGTTGTGTTTGACCGTTTTGTGTAAATGTGCAATGCTAATCTCCCGCATTAACCTGGCTGTCTTAAACTCAGCTCCTGCAAAGGCCTCAAAGTTGTTAAACAGAAAAAAAGACTTCTTCATCGGGCCTTAGTCTTTCAGGATGCTGACGAATCCACTCACAGCCAGTTTAAAATGGGAGTGAACTTCAAATCCAAATTGGGATTGGACCATGTAACAAGATCATCTGTGATGGGCCTATGGATATTAATGAATATCTCTTGTTGTCCTTTTCTATAGCGATGGAAAAAGGTTATAGTCCTGCTGGTTAACTGTGTGTGTGTGTGTGTGTGTTCTTCTGCCCTCCCCAGGAACTGATGCATCTGCGTTCGATCAGCTGGTTCTAACTCTGGCCTGGGACAGGGTGGACATTGCCAAGAATCATGTGTTTGTCTATGGACAGCAGCTATTGGTACGTGTGTGCAGGCAACAGCTGTTGGCAAGCCTGCACAACTTGACTTTGGACATCCTTTTAATAGTCAACACAAAAAAACATGCCCAGAGCCAGCCAGAGTTGCCTGACTTTGGGACCTTGTTTGTCTAAACTGAAATGATTATACATTTTAAATTCCACTTAATAATACAATCATTTATAAATGTCACATCCTTTCTCTGAATGGATGTAAGAGAAGTAGAGTGCTTTTCAGCAAATTAGCTTAGTGAACATGTGTGTGTGTGTGTGTGTGTGTGTGTAGGTGGGTTCCCTGGAGCAGGCCATGCTGGATGCCCTGGTGATGGACCGGGTGGAGTTTGTCAAGCTGCTGATTGAGAACGGTGTGAGCATGCACCGCTTCCTCACCATCACCAGGCTGGAGGAGCTGTACAACACGGTAGGTCACATGACTGGAGCAGCTGTACAACACGGTAGGTCACATGGCTGGAGCAGCTGCACAACACGGTAGGTCACATGGCTGCCTGTACAACACGGTAGGTCACATGGCTGGAGGAGCTGTACAACACGGTAGGTCACATGGCTGGAGCAGCTGTACAACACGGTAGGTCACATGGCTTGAGCAGCTGTACAACACGGTAGGTCACATGGCTGGAGGAGCTGTACAACACGGTAGGTCATATGACTGGAGGAGCTGTACAACACGGTAGGTCACATGACTGGAGGAGCTGTACAACACGGTAGGTCACATGACTGGAGGAGCTGTACAACACGGTAGGTCACATGGCTGGAGGAGCTGTACAACACGGTAAGCCACATGGCTGGTTCTCCGCCTAGACGAGGGTTGGGACGTTTCCGTTAGCGGGTAACATCTCATCTCAAACCCCTTTGCATTTTTCTCTCTGTTCTAGAAACAATCTCCAACCAATCCTACTCTCTTCCACCTTGTGAGGGATGTCAAACAGGTAGACTCCCAGATCCACACACTGCGCGCTGACATCCATCCCCGTAATGTTGTTCCCATGGTTCACGTCTTTGTTTGTGGTTCGACCCAGGGTAACCTCCCCCCAAACTACAAGATCACCCTGATTGACGTGGGCCTGGTCATCGAGTACCTGATGGGCGGGACCTACAGGTGCAACTACACCAGGAAGCGCTTCAGGATCATCTACAACAACCTCCACGGCAACAACAGGGTAAGATCGAAGGGGACGTTTTACATCCCTCAATCCATTTTCAGTTGACCCTTTTTCCCAAACCAATGGTGGTTGTTCTCCGAGATTGAGATCAGAACATCCCTCCGCAAGGTTAGCTCCCACTTGTACGGCTGCTGTAACGTGAGACCCGTTTTGAGCTGTCGTGTCTAACATCTCTGGGGGGGGGGTGCCGGGGGTGCAGCGGTCTGGCCGCCACGCTGCAGGGTCAGGTGGTCACCTGAGGAAGAACCACGAGGCCTTCAGCATCCAGGCCGACAAGAAGGAGAAGACCCGACACAACCACTTCATCACCACAGCGCAGCCCTACAAACCCAAGGTAAAGCCCCCCAGTGTAGATTCATCTAGACGCCTTTATCCACAGTGACAGAATACGCGGAGATTTGAACCTGCAACCCCTTGATCTGCTGTCAAGTCCTCTAAACCACTGAGCTATCCCTTCCCCTGCACACACCCAATTGGCCCATATGAGGGACGAATGCAGTTCTTCTCACTACCTCACTAACTACCTTTGTACACGTCACCTTTCTCCCCCAGTTGGAGTCGACCAATGAACAGTCCAAGAAGAAGAGCAAGGAGGAGATCGTGGACATCGACGACCCGGAGACGAGGAGGTTCCCCTACCCTTTCAACGAGCTGCTGGTGTGGGCCGTGCTGATGAAGAGGCAGAAGATGTCCCTCTTCTTCTGGCAGCATGGCGAGGAGAACATGGCCAAGGCCCTGGTGGCCTGCAAGCTGTGCCGCTCCATGAGCTACGAGGCCAAGAAGAGCGACGTGGTGGACGACACGTCGGAGGAACTCCAGGACTACTCCAAGTAAGACCTGCACACGTCCCTGGTGCCCCGAAGGAGCGAGGCTGCTTTACACTCAGGATCAGTGCTGGAGAGTTGCCAGAATCTCTGTACTTATTGACTGTAGAATGTCTGTTTTTGTGATGGTGATAATGGTGATGATGATGGTGATGATGATGATGTTTGCAGTGAGTTTGGAACCCTGGCCGTGGACCTCCTGGAGCAGTCGTTCAGGCAGGACGAGACCATGGCCATGAAGCTGCTGACCTACGAGCTGAAGAACTGGAGCAACTCCACCTGTCTGAAGCTGGCCGTGTCGTCGCGCCTGCGCCCCTTCATCGCCCACACCTGCACGCAGATGCTGCTGTCCGACATGTGGATGGGACGCCTCAACATGCGCAAAAACTCCTGGTACAAGGTGACCCACCTCACCGGTCATGTCACACGGACACTGTGTACAGTCGGGTGCGAGCTCACCCTGAGCTCTCCGTTTTGTAACGTGTGTGTGTGTGTGTGTTCTCCAGGTGATCCTGAGCATCCTGGTTCCTCCTGCCATCCTGCTGCTGGAGTACAAGTCCAAGGCTGAGATGTCCCACATCCCCCAGAGCCAGGACGCTCACCAGATGGAGGACAGCGAGCACAACTCCCAGCACACGTCTGACGACATCCAGATGGTCTGAACACAGCCAAAACACTGTCGCCCATTTCTGTTTAAGTTAACGTTTAGTCATTTAGCTGACACTCTTATTCAGAGCGACTTACAGTGTGTACAGGGACATTCCCCCGAGGCAAGCAGGGTGAAAGGCCTTGCCCAAGGACACAACGTAATTTGGCACGGCCGGGCATCGAACCATCAACTGTCTGTTTAACAGCTTGACTCCCTAACTGCTCAGCCATCTGACCCTGACCAGTTTGAGCAGTTGTCGTCCCCCCCCCCCCCCCCGTGTGGCCGAGCGCTGTGCAGCGTGTGCTCATGTCTGTCCTGAACTCTCTGCTGGTAGGACGTGTTCAAGGAGGCGAGGGGGGAAGACAACGTGGAGGTGAAGACCGAGGCGGAGACTCATGTCCGCTCCAGGAGACTACCCCTCACCAGGAAGTTCTACGCCTTCTACCACGCGCCCATCGTCAAGTTCTGGTTCAACACGGTATGAATCCCTCCCTCTGTAAACAATATAAAATATATATATACACACACAAACGTTTTCTTTTGTGTGTGCGTGCGTGTGTGTTTGACTTTTTTGTGTCAGCTTTATTTGTTGATCGGACGGTTGCAGAGATACAGGAAAGCAGGGAGAGAGAAGGGAAGACGTGCAGGTAATGGCCTGAGCCGGATTGGAACGCAGGTTCCTGCTCATGGCATACGCTCTAACCCAGGCAGCGGCAAACGGAGGCCCGCGGGCCACATCCGGCCCGTTAGGCTTCTTAATACGGCCCGCCAAACTTATAGTAAAAGCCAAGAAACTGTTGCAGCTTTCAAAGAATACAATATCAGCTGTCACTTTGCCACGAAGCATGCTAACTACGCTAGCAAGCACACAACCCAAGAACAGGCGGCTACTGCTCAGGGGGTTGGTGGCTAATTTACAGACCGATCTTCAGTGTGACTCCGTCTTAAAAGAGAAGTTCAACTCTCTTAAACTAAATTACTTTTATGCTTCACTTAACAAAGCCACGTTTCAAAACTTCAAACTCCAAACTTCCGGAGGAAAGCACAAAAGATGCTGCCGTTGTTTGGCTCGACCTACATGTGTGAGCAGGCGTTCAGCGTCATGAACATCAACAAAGCCCGTCACATATCCAAGTGAACTGACCAACACCTCAGATCTATCCTGAGGATTGCCACAACCAAACTAACTCCAGACTTTGATGCACTGGCAAATAAGAGAGACCAACAACACTATTCCCACTAAAATTGAATCGTGAGTTTCTCTACTGTAAAAAAAAAAAAAAATGCACCTGGAAAATAATATGCACAATAAGCCTTGCATTTTCATGCTACTTGTAACCAAAAACCTTTTATGTAATGGCTTTTACATGTCGTTTATATTAGTTCACACAAACATTCATTTGCTCCTGGCCTGGCCCCTCTGTCAATTTTTTTTAACCAATTGTGGCTCACGAGTTTGCTCACCCCTGCTCTTACCCTTGTGAGCCACCGCCCCAAAACTAACCACGTTTGCCCTCAGGGTGGTTTCCAGGGCCCCGGGCCTCATTTGCATCTCCTAGGAGGGAATTGTGTGGTTAGTCCTTGGCCAGGTCCAGCCTTTCAGAAGCTGATACCATCAGTAAAATGCTGGACCATATAATTACCCCTGCTCCACTGCTTATCAGCCCTGTTACCATACCTGCTGTTCCTGCCTCAGCCGTGATCACAGCCCTGATGGGGCCTCAGTCTCAGCCCAGTCACCACCCAGGCCCCCAGGGAAACACTTAGAATGAGTAACGATCGGGAGGGTGGTGTTTTCATTGTGTTTGTTTCCAGCAGTTAATGTGTCAAGCACTAGCGCTTGCATGGATCTGAACTCAGATGGACAGATTGGATGGATGTCTTGAGTCAGTGTTTGTTTCTCACCTGGCTCTGTGTGCTTTCTCATTGACATTCCTGCTAGCTGGTTCACTCACAGTTTCGGATTCGTGAGGACTGGTGCATTGCCCATGATGCAGTGGGAAGAGGAACGTTGGTTAGTTGATTCCAACTTAATTGGATTGTGTGTGCGCCCATTCTCATAAAAGAGATGTGTTTGGTAGCAGAGACATAAAGTACCCGTGACGCAACACTTGTAAACTTTTAGACCTATTGATTTTTTTACAAACGGCTCGTCCGCGCAACAACTCCACATCCTTGGGTCCTGACCAAGACACCTGCTGACGTGCGACAGCAACGTGCCAATAATCAATAAACCTACTCTCAAACACAGAGATTTTTAGAGATATAGTTAGATGGGGTTCTTTCTATAAAGTTTGTCCTTTTTTCACAAAGGAGAGTTGGGTCAGTCAGGCAGAAGGGGAGAGAGAGCACTGGAACTATTTGACGGGTGGATCTGTAAGTCACCCCACCACCACCACCCCTCTTCCTCTGAGAGCCCAGCGCTCCGCTCTCAGGCTGGACAAAGCCAGAAGGCCTATTTGCTCCTGACTCAGGATGTCACAAGGTCCAGTCTCTGAGGAGGAGGCACTGTTGACCTCTCCTAAAAATACCCAGGAGAAAGGGAGCCCCATGTCATGCCTCGTAATATGCTGTGTGCTTCAAAATGTGCCATGACAAGTCGTAGCACTGTTTCCCCAGCTTAGAGAGCGAGGAGGTGAGGGGGGGGGGGACCGTTTTTGAAATGACCGTCTAACTGTTCTGTATGCAAGCTTGTGTCTGAATGTGCTGGGTTGTGCTGTTCCTGGTCAGATGGCGTACCTGGGTTTCCTGATGATCTACTCCTACGTGGTCCTGGTGAAGATGCCAGAGTGGCCCTCACCTCAGGAATGGGTCGTCATCCTCTACATCTTCACCTCCGCCATCGAGAAGATCAGAGAGGTAACCAGCACTGCTCTACCAATCATCTGTCTGCGTTCGGCCTTGACCCGCCTCCATAAGGGAGCCGTGTTTGTCACGTCACGAATGCCAGTCCCATCCCCGAAAGGATGTCCAGTCACATTCAGCTCCCATGGCTCTCCCCACCAATCACTGTCCTCGTTTTTAGTTTTGTTGTTTTTTTCTTTTCCTAGATGTTCATGTCCGAAGCAGGGAAGATCAGTCAGAAGATCAAAGTGTGGTTTGGCGATTATTTTAACCTCTCTGACTTTGTGGCTATCGTCACCTTCTTCGTGGGCTTTGGGCTGAGGCTGGGAGGAGACGACGTGTTCATCCCAGGCAGGATCGTCTACTGCCTCAACATCATCTTCTGGTACGTGCGGCTGTTGGATATTTTGGCGGTCAACCAGCAAGCAGGACCCTACGTGATGATGATAGGGAAAATGGTGAGTGGTCTCTTAAGCACTTGGCAGTGGCCTTAAATGATGATAAAGAAACCGCTTTCCATGAAAAAGAGCGTTTTTCAAATGATTATCGCAGAGAAAACTTTTACCTGAAGAGGTTAACTATAATTTGGGCAATGCTTAAACCGTCATGAACAGACCATTAAGTACTACACCCAAAGTCCAAAACCAGTGCCACAGGAAAATGGATCAAATTTAGACTTTGGGTAGACAGTATACCCAGACTACAGTATATAGTATCAAGTTTCAGCGCACTTCGAGATGGCTCAGAGGAGGCGACGTTGTGTAAAGCGGTTGCGCGTGTGGCACGTTCCCAGGTGGCCAACATGTTCTACATCGTGGTGATCATGGCCGTGGTTCTTCTGAGCTACGGCGTGCCCAGGAAGGCCATCCTCTACCCCAACGAGGAGCCCAGCTGGAGCCTGGCCAAAGACGTGGTGTTCCAGCCCTACTGGATGATGTACGGGGAGGTGTACGCGTACGAAATCGATGGTAAGGAAGACTACGATGGTAAGGACAGTTTTCCTACAGCTTCTCACCACCAGCATGGAGGCTGATTTGTCACCGGAAAAGCACTGGAAATCAAACCCCACGTTGGCCTAATCATCGCGCCCCCCTCACCCCCCCCCCCGGTGTACACAAACACGCTCGCACTCACACAAGTCACAATTAGCACCAGGGTTGATCAGCTCTAGACCTGTGGGGCTAAAGGTCTTGTTGAGGGCCTTTTTGTTCCCCCTCCCTGAGCTCTAACTCACCTGGTTCTGAGCGTAGCGGCCTGTAAGGAGGTGTGTTGATGCTGGAGTGGAACCAAACAGCCTGCCTTTTGCCCTGACCAGGATCAGAGCTGGCTACATGTCCTTCACACGTTGTTGTCTAATTCATATTGTGTAGCAGAAGCCACCAGAATAATGCTAAAACTGTGCTCAATTATTTATTTATTTTAATTATAAGAAAAATACTGAACAGTCCGTATCAGTGTAATATTTTAATGGGTTGTGACAGACCACTGTCAGGCTGTTTGTCTCGTGATGGTATTGGGGCACATTTGTGCGGTGTGTGTGTGTGTGTGTGTGTCTCATTGTGTAACCTTTTCTCCGCAGTGTGTTCCAACAGCTCTGAGAACCAGATGAAGCCTCTGTGTGCGGCCGGGGTGTGGTTGACACCCCTCCTACAAGCAGTCTACCTCTTTGTACAGTATATACTCATGGTCAACCTTCTCATCGCCTTCTTCAAGTAAGACCACCTTTGCACCCTTCGTCGAATTAGCCTATTTTCAGATATACAAAAATACAATACTTTAAAAAAAAGAAATATTCCTTAGCGGACGTCTTTATTCAAAGTACAGATAATGTGCTCAGCTCTACACGGTCTTGTGTGACAGCACATTTACACGGGGTCTTTCTCTTTGTCCCCCCCAGTAATGTGTATCTGCAAGTGATGTCCATCTCAAGCCTGGTGTGGAAATATCAACGCTACCACTTCATCATGGCGTACCATGAGAAGCCAGTCCTTCCTCCCCCCCTCATCTTCCTCAGCCACCTGGTGACTCTCTTCTCTTGCATGTGCAGGAGGAAGAGGGAGAACCGCACACATGGACCAAGTATGAGACAGCAAGAAATCCCCTCTGTGTTTCTCGGGCCTGAAAAGATCCCGCTGGAATCTACTAGAATCGACCCCATTGAGCTAATCGGGTACTCCTTCTTTTCAGAGTTGTTTTTGACAGAGGAGGACCAGAAGAAGCTCCACGACTTTGAGGAGCAGTGTGTCGAGACGTACTTCCACGAGAAGGATGATCAGTTTCACTCTGGGAGTGAGGAGCGCATTCGAATTACCTCAGACAGGTGGGCTCGCCGCGTCGTGAACAGAAGCCAGCCGTCTTCCCGATTGTGCCGCGCTGTCATTTTGTAAACTGACGTTCTTGTCTCTCCCCTGACAGGGTCGAGACCATGTGCGTCCAGTTGAAAGAGGTCGGGAACAGGGTTAACTTTATCAAGCGCTCTTTGCACACTCTGGACTCTCAGATTGGCCACTTGCAGGACCTCTCGGCTCTGACGGTAGACACCCTGAAGGCCTTGACTGCCCAGCGGGCCTCCGAGGCCAGCAAGGTCCACAACCAGATCACCCGCGAGCTCAGCCTCTCCAAGAACGTGGGCCCGAGTCTGGGCCCCACGCCCGGTGACGCCGGCCCCCTCTCCAAGTCCTCCGTCCTGGGCAAGCGCAGTGTCGGAGCCTACTTCAGCTCCTCCTTCGCCCAGCCGCCCGCCAACATGGCCGACTCTCTCTTCGGGAGTGGCGTGGATGGAATCGATGGGTTGGGTCTCGGCCGGAGGGCAGGGCCTGGACCAGGGCCGGCGCTGGACCCTTCCCCGAGCCCAGCTCTGAGCCCGGAGAGGATGGGCCTGACTGGGCTGGGCCACCTGGCTGCAGAGGCTGGCTCCTCAAGCAGCCCCAGCGCCAGTGCCTTCACCCTCAGTGCCATGGCCATGTCCCCCCCAGGCCTCCGTCACAGGGGCCGCTCCTTCACCCAGAGGCAGCTCACCCGTCCACAGGAGCCTGGCCTCTCCGACTCCCCCTCCAGCCTGCCGAGCGTGCCCTCGCCCGACGCCCAGTTCTACGTCAGCACCCCCTCTCAGCCCAGCGGATCGAGCCACCCTGAGCTCACCCTGGGGGGAGGGGCCCACGTGGACCCCATCCAGACAGATAGTGTCACTGTAGAGTTTGGGGCGTTTGTGGGTAAGTGTGAGCACGGAGACGATAAGAAGCAGGAGGAGGAGGAGGAGGAGTGCCCGGCATGTGTTTATCCTACTGTTGTCGTTGTGTCTACCGCTTCTGCTGCAGCTGCCCCTATTTGCTTGCCTGCTCCTTCAAAGAGGGTTAGAATAAGCGACAGGGTAGAGAGGTGTTTGACGGATGGCAGGGAGGGTTACGTGAACGAAGCGTTTTGCGACGACGAAGGTCGATCCCATCGAGCGCGGCAGAACACAGGTGTGTTGGGCTCTCAGGCGGCAGGTAAGCCGGCCCCTTCACAGCCGGACGACGGGCACAGAAACAGCCCCCTACCTGGCTGTGCCCTGGCCCCTGCTGTGGTGCCCAGGAGACCCCACGACCGGAGGAGCAGTGAGGGGAGTGTGTCGGGGCCTGTGGCCCCTCGAAAGGCCTCCTCGCCGGGGCAGAGCTGGCACGGAGGCCCGCTGTACAGATGGAACACAACCAGAAATCCAAGAGGTTTGAGTCTCAGTCTGAGTCGAGGAACAGGGATTGTGGCTGCAGGGTGCTTGGGCATCTTTCCATCTCTCTCGCGCTCTCTCTCTCTCTCATCTGAAAGGACTAATGGAATCCTCTCCCCCTCTCTTTGGTTAGAAACTAATACATAATTTTTTTTTTAGGACTGTGTTGGGAGTTCAATTAACAATTTTAATTGTCTTATACTGACTACTTGTTCCAATGTACCAACTTTACCATGTTTTTGTTTTATTTATTCAAAAATAATAATTGTATAGCATACTCAAATTCTACCTGATATGTCAGAAAGTTTTTTTTTTTTTTTTTTTTTCTATGGTTACAACCTTTTTGCATCAAGACAATGTATGACTGTCGGAATGATTGACAGGATGCTAACACCATCACTTTGTTGGGCTCAGGACTTGTTACATGGAGGTGAAAGGTGGAGGTGTTTTTCTGTCTTCATCAGTAACAGGCCTGAGTCAAGCTACCTGGTTGACTGTGGTGCCACACTGTTTTTTTGTTTGTTTGTTTTCTTTCTAAATTGTCTCATGAAAGGATGTTGACTGGGTCCTGGTATTAGTGAGGCTGTGGTGGCTATTACAGCCAGCCAGCCCCTGACCCTGTCTGGGATTGTCTCATTTTGCTCCTTTGTCACGTAGGTCATAAAGACAACCTGGAGCTGCAGTGCTCTTTCCCCAAAGAGACGCTGTCTCCAAGCAGACAGCTCAGCCCCACCGCGCACATCAGAGAACAGGTGTGTGTGTCTGTGTGTGCGTTCCCATTCACCCTCGCCTAAAGACTGATGCAGTTGTTCACACTATGTAGATGGTTCTTTATTGGGAAGTTGGCTGGCTGTTATTGTATCCCTGTTTTTAAAATGAAAGGACAGGAAACAAAGGCAGTTTCTCTGCGTGTTTCTGCCATTTGCATAAAAACCCCTCCATGGCAAACCAGACCTCCACAATGGCTCTTTTCCATAATAGACCTGCCCATGCCTGCTGTTTTCAGACTCATCTCCAAGCTCTTGGTAGAAACAGCAAGGTAGAAACAGCAAGGTTGACCAATCATCGTTCCTGGAAAGCTATCGTCCTGTATGTTTTCACTAACCTGACACGGCTTAAGATCCGGCTAATTATTATTAGAAAACGCGCAGGATTGTGGTTGTCTAGGAAGAGGGTTTTTGCAGCTCTGATGTAGAGGGTCTGAGACCCATGGTTATCTGCCCTCGACACTGCTGTTTCAATCTGGCCTGTGCGGATGGTCCTTTGACCAGCCATTGGGAGGTGAAATTAAACTTCTAGAATGTAAAAAAAAAAAAAAAAACGCTGGCTGGTTCTCAAAGCGTCTCGTCTGTGTGTCCCCTCAGTCACAGCTGGAAGGTCACGGGCCCATGAGGACAGTCAACTCCTATGCCGGCTTCACCGAGTTCGACAGGAGCCCGGCCTTGCTCCCCCCAGAAGCCTGTAAGACTCCTGCACACACGAAACACACCAGCGAGCCCTCCTCTTCTACACACACCAAACACACCAGCGAGCCCTCCTCTTCTACACACACCAAACACACCAGCGAGCCCTCCTCTTCTACACACACCAGCGAGCCCTCCTCTTCTACACACACCAAACACACCAGCGAGCCCTCCTCTTCTACACACACCAGCGAGCCCTCCTCTTCTACACACACCAGCGAGCCCTCCTCTTCTACACACACCAGCGAGCCCTCCTCTTCTACACACACCAAACACACCAGCGAGCCCTCCTCTTCTACACACACCAGCGAGCCCTCCTCTTCTACACACACCAAACACACCAGCGAGCCCTCCTCTTCTACACACACCAAACACACCAGCGAGCCCTCCTCTTCTACACACACCAAACACACCAGCGAGCCCTCCTCTTCTACACACACCAAACACACCAGCGAGCCCTCCTCTTCTACACACACCAGCGAGCCCTCCTCTTCTACACACACCAGCGAGCCCTCCTCTTCTACACACACCAAACACACCAGCGAGCCCTCCTCTTCTACACACACCAAACACACCAGCGAGCCCTCCTCTTCTACACACACCAGCGAGCCCTTCTCTTCTACACACACCAAACACACCAGCGAGCCCTCCTCTTCTACACACACCAAACACACCAGCGAGCCCTCCTCTTCTACACACACCAGCGAGCCCTTCTCTTCTACACACACCAGCGAGCCCTCCTCTTCTACACACACCAAACACACCAGCGAGTCCTCCTCTTCTGCGTCCACAAGTCCTGGATTGATCCGAGGGGGCCGTTACTGATAAAAGACTCCAACAGTCATCTGGTTCTCAGTGACATCCTCCATGTCAGTCCTGTGCACCATCTGCCTGAGTCTGGCACAGTTACGGTGTTACTAAGGAAACCGTATTGGACTTGCCAGACTCTACACAAATAAATACAAATAAAAATAACACCTTTGAAATGAACTGCAAGATAGTGAGTGTCGTCCCTGCCTTGCTTCTCTCAGCAGCTCTGACTAAGAGGGAGAGGAACAGAGTATCGGCCGAGGACATCAGGATCCACGAGGACCACAGGGCTGTGCTGCTGCTGGTGAGAGGCTGCTGTCACATCCCCCCCCCCCCCTCCCCTCGTGTGTTTAGTCTTGTTCCACTGCCCTATCGTCCAGAACTGGGCAATATGCGGTGATGTTGTTGTGGCACTATCTGATCAAAAAGAACACAGGCTGTTACTTGGCAGCAGCGTCTGAAATACTGTTGGAACTTTGCACTTCTGGTCCTTGTATATCTGTGCTTGGTGTAAGCAGTGTAAGCAGTATTTGTATGTCGCTTTGCATAAATCATCTGCTTAATTGCGAATTCATGTCAAACGTAAATATTAGTCATAGTAGGAAATAGTCAATCATCTTGGACTTCGGAGTACACCTGTCTTTGTTGTCAACTCATCTGTTTTCTTGTCTTTCCAGGAAAGAGTGCAGGTCAAGTCAGCACAAGCCAGCAGTCTGTAAGTGTCTCTCTCACGATGTTGAGGCATGAACACGCTCACATGTCATGTCATTGCCATATACTTTGTGTGGCAATGTTACATTCTTGCCCATTTCTCAGATCACTTCACCGACTTGTTCTCTGTCATCACCCACACCGCCACACGTTCACGTCAAACTTTCTGTCGCTAAAAGTGGGTGGGTGTAGTAGGATCCTAGTGCCTGGCGTTTGTCCAGGTTTCACATTCTCAACCTATACTAACTCCTTACCCTCCCTGCCCTTCCTTTCCCCACGCCCCCCCTCCCCTCTCTCTTTATCCTGTATCAAAGTCCCCCCCCCCCACCACCACTGTGGTACACTGTGCCAAACCTGGCTTAGCATTACCATGGTGACAGCTTGGCTCTAAATTGACCTTTTTGTTTTCTGTGTGCCTGTATTAGAGGAACCTGAGGTGGGAGGCAGGATATGTGCTCAGGTCTTTTGTAACACCCAACAGGTTCATAACAACACCAAGTGAACTTGTCTCTTCTCTTGTGTGTTGAGCAGGGCCCCAGGGGAAGACTCTCTGAATGGTAGGAGCTTTTGAGACATTTCCCGCACGTTGTGTGTCCCTCAGGGCTCTGTTGATAGTGTGTTGGGTGTTCATGCCCTGGTGTTCTTACTTGGTTGCAGCTGCGGCGTGTCTCTACACATCCAGGCATGCTCACCTCGGGCCACGGAAAGACTGTGAGTCCCACCTCCTCCACAGCCAGAAGGAAGCTTCCGCCTGCATCTGCAGGGCGGGACTTACATTCTGTTCTGTTTTTTGTTGTTTTGTTTTTTTTAAACGAATGCATTCAACCATTAACCGTTTCTGCGAAGTATCACAGAGGAAGAAATGATTGACTTCCTGTTGTTTGTTTACCACACAGCCATTGGATCCCCCTTCAAGCCAATGGAAAGCTACCAGTATTCAGGTCGGTTTTGTGTGTTTGTAGATTACACATGGAGTACACTGAAATCGTACACCTAGTTGTGTAGGTAGTTGCGTTACCTCTGTTGGTGTGTGATTTGACATTACTGGTGTGTTTGAGGATGTTAATCACCCCCCCCCCCCCCCTTCCTGCAGCTGTAGAGCGTAATAACCTGATGAGGCTGTCCCAGAGCATCCCTTTCACCCCGGTTCCCCCTAGAGGTGAGACACAGTATTACACCTGGCAACTGCTGGTACATCTGAACTGTTAGTATACTGTTAGTCCAATAGTATTTTTAGTGATTTGTACCAAGGAACGGTGTATACCAGCAAAACAATGAACCTCTGCAATATTACATCATTTGTGTTATTTTCATGGGTTGGTATCATCTCTGAATTAGAAGGAGAGATGATAGCTGGCACTAGCATTCCTAGGCTGACACCTCTCTGTTGCATTAAAGCCAGAGAAGCAAGTCTCCAGCCAGGTATCTTTCTGACCAGTTCACCCTCTGCTGCGCTGCCCCCTGCAGGTGAGCCCGTGACGGTGTACCGCCTGGAAGAGAGTTCTCCCAACACCATCAACAACAGCATGTCCTCCTGGGCCCAGCGGGGTCTCTGTGCCAAGATCGAGTTCCTGAGCAAGGAGGAGATGGGCGGGGGTCTGCGACGGGCCCTCAAGGTGCTCTGTACCTGGTCAGAGTACGACATGCTGAAGCCAGGACACCTGTACATCGTCAAGTCCTTCCTGCCGGAGGTCATCCAAACCTGGCAGAGCATTTACAAGGAGGACACTGTGCTGCACCTATGTCTCAGGGTAAAACGCGCACACACACACACACACTCCTGTGTTGTACAGGAAATGGAAGTGCTGGGAAGTTCCTCGGTCACTGTTTGTCCCGGACGTCTGATCTCTTAACTGGGGAAACTTGGCTTGTGAATGGAAATGGCAGCGTCACGATCGTTTGATAGGGAAATGGCAGCGTCACGATCGTTTGATAGGGAAATGGCAGCGTCACGATCGTTTGATAGGGAAATGGCAGCGTCACGATCGTTTGATAGGGAAATGGCAGCGTCACGATCGTTTGATAGGGAAATGGCAGCGTCACGATCGTTTGATAGGGAAATGGCAGCGTCACGATCGTTTGATAGGGAAATGGCAGCGTCACGATCGTTTGATAGGGAAATGGCAGCGTCACGATCGTTTGATAGGGAAATGGCAGCGTCACGATCGTTTGATAGGGAAATGGCAGCGTCACGATCGTCTGATAGGGAAATGGCAGCGTCACGATCGTCTGATAGGGAAATGGCAGCGTCACGATCGTCTGATAGGGAAATGGCAGCGTCACGATCGTTTGATAGGGAAATGGCAGCGTCACGATCGTTTGATAGGGAAATGGCAGCGTCACGATCGTCTGATAGGGAAATGGCAGCGTCACGATCGTTTGATAGGGAAATGGCAGCGTCACGATCGTTTGATAGGGAAATGGCAGCGTCACGATCGTTTGATAGGGAAATGGCAGTGTCACGATCGTTTGATAGGGAAATGGCAGCGTCACGATCATTTGATAGGGAAATGGCAGCGTCACGATCGTTCTTCCTTATCTCTTCCCAGGAAATCCAGCAGCAGAGAGCAGCTCAGAAGCTGACGTTTGCCTTCAACCAAATGAGGCCAAAGACAATCCCATATTCTCCCAGGTACACACACACAAACCTAAACTGCATGCTGCTTTCTTGAGCTACTAATACACGCAGTAAAACGCAATAAGTTGTTAATGTAGGCCACTTTCATGCTGTGCTCTTTTCTAAATGTTAAACATCAAATTCAGGTTTTGTGTCAGTAGTACATTGTACACCATGGGCCTACGTGAGAAGTCACATCTGCACCTATAAACCCTTTCACCATTCTTGCAGGTTTCTGGAAGTGTTCCTGCTGTACTGTCACTCTGCTGGCCAGTGGTTCGCTATAGAGGAATGCATCACAGGAGAGTTCAGGAAGTTCAACAACAACAATGGAGATGAGATCGTCCCTACCAACCTGCTGGAGGAGACCATGCTGGCCTTCAGCCACTGGACCTATGAATACACTAGAGGAGAACTGCTAGTGCTGGACCTGCAAGGTAACCACTCATTCAGACCCCCCCCCTCCCCTCCCCTCCCGCCATACCTCTAGTGCTGGACCTGCAAGGTAACCACTCATTCAGACCCCCCCCCCTCCCCTCCCGCCATACCTCTAGTGCTGGACCTGCAAGGTAACCACTCATTCAGACCCCCTCCCCTCCCGCCATACCTCTAGTGCTGGACCTGCAAGGTAACCACTCATTCAGACCCCCTCCCCTCCCGCCATACCTCTAGTGCTGGACCTGCAAGGTAACCACTCATTCAGACCCCCCCCCCTCCCCTCCCGCCATACCTCTAGTGCTGGACCTGCAAGGTAACCACTCATTCAGACCCCCTCCCCTCCCGCCATACCTCTAGTGCTGGACCTGCAAGGTAACCACTCATTCAGACCCCCCCCCTCCCCTCCCCTCCCGCCATACCTCTAGTGCTGGACCTGCAAGGTAACCACTCATTCAGACCCCCCCCCCCCCCCTCCCGCCATACCTCGAGCTACCAGGTATACAGGAATACATTCAGTGATAACCAGCAGACTTGACCTGTGAGTGGCTTGCTGTGTGTCCGTAGGAGTCGGGGAGATTTTGACTGATCCGTCTGTTATAAAGAGTGGCGAGAAAGGGTGAGTGTCTTTTTCTTACAACTGAATGCTTCATGCTACTGTATACTATATGAAAGGAAATCATCTGTCTGTTCTGTACCTCTTTGGGTGCCATTTAAAGTAATGTTGGCTTCTGTCCCCGGCAGATCCTATGATATGATATTTGGACCTGCCAACTTAGGGGATGACGCGATTCGAAATTTCCGAGCAAAGCACCACTGCAATTCCTGCTGCCGGAAACTCAAACTTCCAGGTAAGAGTGTTCCCAGTGTTTACCTTCCCTTCTTGACTGGCTCCAAGAATCCACCGGGCCTAACCCTAACTGGTTGTATATACGCAAACCACCTCTCCTCCATTCTCCTGTGGTTAGATCTGAAGAGAAATGATTACACACCGGACAAACTGACCCTCCAGCAGGATGACGCTCACGACCCCGGGGGTGGCCTCAGGGAGTCCCGCCAGTCCATGAGGCAGATGCTGTAGGTGACCTGGAACCACCACAAACGGCCAGTGCTTTGTCCTCACAGTGGGGGGGGTGGGGGGGCTTCAGAGGGTGCTAGTACGCACACCTCAACTGGAAGAAGTCACGCCTGTGTTTCCATGGAGACCGATGCATGCAGACTGTGTTACGTTTTTGTTTGTCCCACCACACGCCGCAAATCATAAAACATGATTCTATTTTTAAGATATGTAAATGGAGAAGGGGGGGGGGGGGAGGGGGGGGGGGTACTTTTACAAATGTTTTTTACAAGTTTGTATGTTAATGAGTATATATAAATAGCTATCAACAGGTACAATATCACTGAATAGAGAGGGCATAGTATTTATTATGAACAATAAGGTGTTGCCTTGTAAAGAACTTCAGCAATTTTAAGTGCATTGTCAGTTGCAGCAGTTTTGAAAGGGACTTCCTGCTGATAGGCAGTCTGTAAGACTTTACGCAGAATGTCATCAGATTTCTTTATTTTATTTTATGTAAGTGTCATTGTATTATGGCATTTGTGGTTCAAACTTAATGGAGAAAAAAAAAAAAAAAAAAAAAAAACCTGGATTTGAAAATCTTGTAAAATATGGGCAAATTGCAATGCAACTTGTACAGTACACTATATGTCCTTTTTATGTGTTGAACTTTTAAAGTGTGTCCACCAAAAATTGCTGATAGAGTTTTTAATGTTACAAAGGTACTATTCTTATTTCTTTGTCATCAAGTATTGTATGAGCAAATTACAATCTAGTGTATCTTATAGATACTATTATCTGGCACGAGTTGAACAGATGAAATAATGATATTTTATGCAGGGGAAGTGAGACACTTATGGGTATATTACTGTATACATTTTTTTTTTTACTGTATATCATTTTAAACTAATAAAAAGTAAAAAGAAAAAAATCCTTTATATGAATCAGAGCTACACACACCGCTTTTCAAACTCAAACAACTGATGTTGTTTGGATACCGTAGTGATGACCTGCATTTACACCTGCCTTGCATGTCGTGTGAATAATCATACTGGAGTCTCAGAGACGCGCACATTCTACACACACATCCAGAGGTCTCTTGGATGGCCCAGCGAATAAAGATTACACCATTTTATAATTTCCCTTTTGTATTGCTAAAATGTATAGTTTCCTAAGCTTAAACTATTATAATTCATTTATAATTAACTATGATCGTCATCATTCCTCGTGTTTCTTCACTGGTAGTGAAGGTGCACAGTAGTCAGACCCAGAGGAGAGGTGGTGAAGGAAGCTCACTTGGGTGCTTCTCTGAGTCCTTCCTCCCTGTTCTGAGTTGATGTCATCGGCCTGGCCTGGAGAAAGCAGGGTGATGAAAACACTACAGTTGTATACAGTTGTGTATAATGTCTGATATACAGTTATGTCTGTTGTATATTTAGTTAGGATAGAACCAATACAGGCTTCCTATTCTCCTTCTTGGATCTATTGACTTAATTGTCTTACAAGTTTCTCCTGTCAATACACTATCTTACCATGTCAGTCTTAATATTAACTGTTATTCTTGAAAAATACGAATTTATTGAGTCACAACTAGTTATCCATCTCTTTTGTAATATCGCAATTCATGAAGGTGAGTTTATTACGTCTATTCCTGTGTCTGGCCTGTCCCGGGGCTGGTTACTATTTCGGTGAAGGACCAGTATCCTCCCCAGGTAATACAGAGGCCTGCAGGTAATACTGCAACAGTGTCAGAACTCTAATGCTTCTGTAAGGAGCTTACCAACCGTCTCAGTTCCAATCCTGTTCACCAGCTGACACACAACTTAGTCCCGGTGGACAGAACACCTACATAAAGAACTTCTCCCTAGGTAAGGACTATTAGGATCTGTTTTTATTTGTAGTTGTGTTTTACTGTTATGAGATGACTGCAAAAGCAGGCCCTTTTGAGCAGTTTCACAATGTAGCAATGGTTGATCAAAATGTATTTGCAATGTGGTGTTAAATGTAGCAGCTTAGGAGTTTATCTTATTGTTCAAATACAGAACGTAAAGCACAAAAACTCGAGTAAATCAAATTGAAGAGCTATTTTTAGCCAGAGACTGTACTTTCGGCTAATGGCTAATAATGCTCATGGATTTACACTCTCACATTCTGCTGCAATGTAAGAGCACTTTGCTTATCTTGAGGGAGATGTGAATTAGAGAAGGCTAAAATGTCTTATCTAAGAACTTGAGTACCTTCAGATGGCAAAACACTGTGACAAACGTATTTGTGACTAATCCTGATTTTCAAAATATAAAAAGTAGAAAAAAAACTATACTCAGGCTATATACCAGGTTTTTACTGCGGATTGTAAGACAGCATATTGTAGGTCTGATGGCAAAGTATCTTCATAAGAGTATGACATTGTTATACTAGAGCTATCTTCTAAAATAATAGTCAGTTATAATCACTTAATGTGTAATGTTTCACTCTCAATATGGATTATTGTTCCCAAGGTATACGATGAATACACATCTGTACTAGAGAGCCAGTTACCCTGTATCAGTATGGCATATCTATACAGTGTATGTAAAGGGTTTCTCGTCCAGTAAGTGTGCATCAGTGGCTCCCAGAATAGTCCTACTGCTCTCCTCTGCTTTGAGAAGGATCAGGCAGTAGGGAGATTACCCACTACTTATCCCCTATACAGCTGTCCAGCCACACACCCACACACAGCCTATTGCTTACATGTTGCAACCTATAGACCTGCTCTAGAGCATCACCAACGAGTTCCAAACTCCAACTGTCAACTCCATCAGTAGAAACTCCTTCAACCAGCCGCGTGGTAGAGTCAACACACACTGTAGCGCACCAGCGTGACGGCTGATGACATTCCTGTGTGTTTGGTTCCACGTGTCCCTCAGATTGTGTGCTCGACCTGCTGCAGTCATGTGTGACCAAACCTTCCTGGCCATTACCTTTGGCCCCTGCGAAAACTGCACCGAAAACAAACCTCTCATGAACCTCTACATCAAGACGGACCCCATCAACTACTGCTCACTATGTGTGGAGACGGTATGACCTTTGACCTCACGCCCTACATCATACACACTACATGCTACAGAGGAATTGCGTCCGATAAAGCACTGAGCCCCTCTAGATACACGCACATGCAGACAGACAACACGCCACATATCACCAGTGAGAGGTGTCCCAAGATATGTCCTTGACAGCACACACATGCAAACACAGACACACTCTCTCTCTCTCTCTCTCTCTCTCTCTCTCTCTGTCTGTCTCTCTATGTGTCTCTCTGTGTGTCTCTCTCTCACACACACACACTCACACACACAAAGGTATTTTTTAGACAAAGATAATGGAAGTCACATGCCAGCACAACCCAGAAACCTCTTCAGACCTGTCCTTCTCGGAAGAAGCAGGCGACTCATCACTGACAGGCAACATATGATCACTATGTCAATATCTCTCAGCTAACAAGCACACTCAACTTCCTATTGAAACATTGTAACTGAAACCTACGAAACCGATTTTCATGTTTACGATGGGGGTCAGCAGCTTCTCCGTGACGTCACAGGAGCAGCATCAGCTGTAGCAAGGCAGATAGCCCGGGCAGCAGGCGTAGCGCGCGACTAACATCTGAGACCCACCGCCCCTTTGCCCGTTCCCTTCTTCTTCCTCTAAAGATGGCGTGTCAGGGACTTCAGTCGGGCGAGAGCCTGGTATCGCTGAAGACTGAGAGCGATGCCCTGAAGAAGAAGCTCGAGGAGGAGCGGGCAAAGCTGCATGATGTGGAGCGTGAGTGTTGGGGATTGGAGAGGGGCCTCGCGGAACTGTAGCATGATTATAATAATTCTGTGAGCCAACGGAACCACCAGGGTCTTGGAAGTACAGAAAGGAATGTTAATGTTAGATACTTAAATAATGTTTAAAAGTGTTGCCCTTTTAGTTTACTTCGGGTTCATTGTAAGACAATTGTGAGCATTGATAACGCTTTTCACATTTCTTCTTAAATTACGAAATGATTCATTCATTTATAATATTGTTATGTACGGTTTGTACCGATACTACGTGGATTCATTAACACGTCCATGGGACTATTTGCTGAACTACTCAGGCAAACTATGATCATTTGTGATAGTAAACAAGGATGGATGCGCGAGTAGTGTAGGCTACGGGAAGCCCGCTGTCCTCGTGTGTCCTCGCTGTGGTGCTATAACCGGTCAAATGGAAAATTGGTGTCCGAATTAGAGTAATCTCATCGGTCTGATATTATTTTATCTGGAAAGAAACAGTCTCACAGTAAAGGTTTAAACCTCTACTGGTTGACTTTGCACCGTAAATTCCTAAGTGTGCGTGTGTGTGTGTGTGTGTGTGTGTCAGTCAACCAGGTGGCTGAGAAGGTTGAGGTGCTTGGTGCATTTAACATGAAGACCCGTCGCATATTGAAGGGACATGGAAACAAGGTGTTGTGTATGGACTGGTGCAAAGACAAACGCCGCCTCGTCAGCTCCTCACAGGTGTGTATACACATGGGCCTTGGTTTGTATCTATATCGTATATCTCTGTGCATTCATCCCTAAACCTTTAAGAGCCCTCCCCGGCTGTGCAGTGGTGAGGGTCTGCTAATTATTTCCGCTGTCCATGGTGCTGATCTGTCAGACAGCTGTTTGATCACCCGCTCGTCTTGACTCCTATGCTTCACACGCCACCCTCCTAGTTCTCCATCACTCCATTTCCCTTTAGCCTAACCCCTTCCTCCGTTACTCATTCTGTCATAAAGGTCCCATTAACCAATACTCAAAGGAAGTACATTTTATTCAACAGTAGGCATATTTAGTTCCTCACTGTTTTGCATTTTATATAGACATTGTTGTTTTTTAAATGATTTTTTGTCCTTCTCCTCCAGGATGGGAAGGTGATTGTTTGGGATGGTTTCACCACCAATAAGGTAAGATAAAACAATGGGTTGTGTCACTGCTCCTTTAGTTATCAACTAGTGCTCTCTGGAGAGAGGGTGTAAAAGATTGGACAGAATATAATATCGGTTGTGTGTGTGTGTGTGTGTGCGCGCACTCTAATGGGTGCCTGGTTTCACTGCCTTGTTAATTCTGTATTTTACGTAGTTTCATCTAAGAGCATTCCTGTCAGATTACTAATGTGTGTGTGCGCGCGTTTCTGTCTTATCTGTCTGTGTATGGGTGTACACATTTGGTCATACATGTGTGTGTTTGTACTGATGATGTTATGGTGTGTTTCAGGAGCATGCAGTGACCATGCCATGTACCTGGGTTATGGCATGCGCCTATGCCCCATCTGGATGTGCTGTGGCCTGTGGGTAAGTTCTGGAGAAATCTTGTTACATATGTGTTTAGGGTGGCTGAACGGTGAGGAAATCGGGCTGGTAATCTGAAAGTCGCCAGTTTGATTCCAGGCCGAGCCAAATGACGTTGTGTCCTTGGGCAAGGCACTTAACCCTACTTGCCTTGGGGGCAATGTCCCTGTACTTACTCTAAGTCGCTCTGGATAAGAGCGTCTGCTAAATGACTAAAAATGTGTAAAAACACGTATTTTACCAACAGAAATTAGCATCAACGGAACCGTTCCCCCCCCCCCATATCTTTGTTTTACATGACCTCTGACCCTACCAGTGGATTGGATAACAAGTGTTCCGTGTACCCTCTGTCATTGGACAAAAACGAGAACCTGGCTTCCAAGAAGAAGTCGGTTGCCATGCACACCAACTACTTGTCCGCATGCAGCTTTACAAACTCCGACATGCAGGTCAGACACTAAGATCATCTTCCTCTTATTTTTCTCTTGATCTGGGCCTCCATGACCATGAAACTTGAAACTACAAGAGAACCAACTGTTTACTCTGTGGAATTGTATTGAGTAGTTGAGATGGTGGAGTAGCCATCAGGGTGACTCAATGCTGGCTTTGAGGTACCGTGGTGTGCCGAAGGAGATGAGGACTGCAGGATGGTTGGAGATATTAGGCTCTTTTAATAATTCATTTGAGCCAGGCCATATTCAGTTGTTCTAATCTGAAGAGGGAGGTGAGACAGAGCAGGATGGAAGTGGGAGAGAGGGGGAGGAGAGTGATAGAGGAGGGGAGAATAGAAAGTGATGGCCATCCATTGTCGTGTATTTATAGACTCTGAGTGGACTTTATCTACAAAAGAGCTGAGCTTTCTGACCTAAGGGCCCAGCATTTAACACACACACACACACACACACACACACACACACACACATACACACACACACACACACACGTACACACACACACTCTCACATACATTTTACACATGCTGTCCCATTTTATTAGAACAATCTCTGTGTCTATGTGTTAAACTAATCATGCAAGAGATTGACCAATCACCACATGGAAAGAGCCATAGGCCAAAGACCTGCTCACATTTACCCGCTAATGCACCAGAGCTGGAGTAGTGGTTAGCACACAGCTGTGTGGATGCATGTGTAAGTGCCCTCTATGTGTTTGTGTCAGTGAAAGTGCCTAGTGACAGCCCTTTATGGTGTGTGTGTGCATCAATGTGTGCGTGCGTGTGTGTGTCATTGCCCCATTAATACTCTAAAGGGAACATCAGATGGGATGGAAGGGGAAGTGTAGGAAGACAGACTGGTTGTGCTAAAAGGTTAATACAGGAAGGAGGCAGAGACAGTATGGGCAGTATGTCTCACATTTCCTTGGTTTAGTACCAACAGTCAGACGTGATTTACTTGGTTGAATAATTTTATTTTAATCTCAGACTGCACCACAAAAGCAAAATTATGGACAATCAAAGTCTGTGTGGGTGAATGCTAATGGGGTAAAAAGGCAAAATACCTTTTGTAGTGTTTTGATATGGCCTATACTTGCTTCAGTTGACCACAAGAGGGCAGTATTGTCAGTAAGAAATGGAAGACCCAGTGCAACATGGGATGTCTTATCCACACAATACGAGTTGTATAATATGAATGTGTTTGTGTGTGTGTGTGTTAGATCCTTACTGCCAGTGGGGACGGTACATGTGCCCTGTGGGACGTGGAAAGCGGCCAGCTGCTCCAGAGTTTCCATGGTCACACAGCTGACGTCCTCACCCTGGATCTAGCTCCCTCCGAAACAGGAAACACCTTCGTCTCTGGGGTGAGAGTGTGACACAAAATCCCCCCAGTAGACCCCCCCTCTCCTCCATCTCTGTATCTCCCTTAACTTGTGTGTGTGTGTGCTTCTGTGTTCCAGGGATGTGATAAGAAGGCTAATGTATGGGACATGCGCTCTGGCCAGAACATCCAGTCCTTTGAGACTCACGAATCTGACATCAACAGTGTCAAGTAAGTTAGGCTCCCCTCAGTGGCATTTCTTTATTTCCATCTCCCTTATTCCAGGTCTGTGGGAAATATCTTTCAGTTGATGGGTCAGGGGACATGCAGAATTTATGAGGTCATGGTTTGTTATTTCCTACTGAAAAGCATTTTTTTCCCACCACAAATTTTGGCCAAGCTATACAGCTCAGTCATAGTATACTTTAACCTCCCTTTATCTCTGTGTTTTTTCCCTCTTCTCCTCCCCTCGTTTCCTTCTTCCTCCAGGTACTATCCCAGTGGCGATGCCTTTGCTTCTGGCTCTGACGATGCTACAGTGAGTTAACACATGATGACGTCGTTAATCAAGCAATAAAATACAAAGTTAACTCATTTAATCTGCATGTGATGACATGTCCTGTCCTGAGGAATTTGTCTGTTGACTAATCAACAGAGCTCATTGATCCGTGTTGCCGCTCTGAAACGTGTCCCAGAAGGACACTGACCTTATTGACTTTGTTATCTTTCGATGATGACACTGGTCAAAGATCATTCATTACACCTGGGCCATCCTACCATTGACTAATGTGACTGCTTCATGTGTGCTAGGCTGCAACTTTTGCATAGCCGTGCGCTCGTGCCGGCCTTCCAGGCAACAATAACCCACACGTGCACGCATTCCGATATCGACCTTGTGCGTTTTTGCATCTAAAACCTGCCAATTTGACTTGTCCATAGGCAGAAATCGCGAGGGGGACGGGGGACACACGACCCCCCCATCCTGGAAAAATATTATTTGTTCCCCTCAAACAAATCGCTGTAAACATAAGGAAATTTAAATAATATTAATAGTATCTATTTAACTTCTTACAATGTTGGCTATGTGTTACAGAAGTAATTTTAGTGTCCCCCACAGGAATTGCTCTTGAGAAAATGTCCTATAATTGTCCCCCCCGAAATTGATAGCAGATTTTCGCCTTTGCTTTTGTCTCCCCTTGTTAATGAACCCTCTCTGCCTTCCTTCCATTGTTCTAGCCAGTGGCCTAACCAGACCATCAGAAGAATATGCCACAAGTAGCTCTCTATTCTGCCCAACAAATGGGTGTCACATCACTAACAGATTTACCTTTGGT
This sequence comes from Hypomesus nipponensis, assembly GCF_054491055.1. Lineage (NCBI taxonomy): Eukaryota > Metazoa > Chordata > Actinopteri > Osmeriformes > Osmeridae > Hypomesus > Hypomesus nipponensis. The sequence goes on from NC_140379.1 coordinate 4,594,173, forward strand.
TTTGTCAGTGTCGTCTGTTTGACTTGCGTGCGGACCGCGAGGTGTCTGTCTACCAGAAGGACAGCATAATATTCGGAGCCTCCAGTGTGGACTTCTCTCTAAGCGGTGAGACTCAGCAGAGACACACCCTGCGCTTTGCCATTCCATCTGTCACGTGACCATTCACTTTCTTTTTAGTTTAGAAACATGATGTAATCGCTACTTCCGTTGTTACTTTGATCAACCATGTGTTGTTAGTGAGCTGACAGATGACGATCAACAAAATGTTCATGTCGGGATGCCAGTTTGTTGATTGTGTTAGTGCTAATGGATGCTTTTCCTCAAACTGGAACTTGTGAGATGATGTGGTAACATTGGCTTCAACTCTAACCCCAAAGCAGGCTAGAAAAATAACCACTTAAAAAGTAACAGTTAAATGTAATCTAATCAATCAATCAATCAATGAACATGTGTTTTGAAGACAGACTGTGTTGTGAATGCTTCAGCCCCTTGCTGAAACTATTAGTATTTCTAAGGAGTGGTGATTGAGTACCAAGGTAATTAATCAAGCTCTCGCTTAAAATCTGTTTTTTTTTATTACTTTACACTGAATGTCTAAGTAAGAAGTCATCACAATTAAAGACAATTTACTCTAAGTGTTTGATGTCCTCAACACAAGAAGTGCAATATAATTATTAGATGGCTGTGTAAAGATTGAAGCTTCTAGGGGAATTCTAGGGGAATGGCACAGTATGATATTCAGATGAACCTCATCTGTGCTTATCACCCTTCAGGTCGCCTGCTTTTAGCTGGCTACAACGATTACACCATCAACGTGTGGGATGTGCTGAAGGGAACACGAGTCTCCGTCCTGTTTGGCCACGAGAACCGCGTCAGTTCGGTCCGGGTCTCGCCCGACGGCACCTCTTTCTGCTCCGGCTCCTGGGACAGTACCCTGCGGGTGAGTGGGGGTGGGACTTCAGGGTTGGTGTCCACCATAGAGATGAGGTTGGAGGTGAAGAAAGTGAGAAACAGGTAGAGAAAGTACGGTATATGCTATATGGAATCCGGTCATTGCAAACACAGCCCATAAGAGAGACAATTGTAGACTTTCAGATCGCATGACTCTCAGGCATTGTTCTGCTTTCGGGGTGTTACGGAAAAAACTAAGCACTTTGCTGGTCTCACTTCCTCCTGGATTTTTCTTCCTCTCATTGATACTTTTCTCTTTCCTACAGATTTGGGCCTAGAGCTTCTGACGTCATCGGAATTAGGGGTCAGAGTTCTCCAAAATTCTGCTATCAACCACAAAGGGATTCATACAGCTTCCCTTGTCCTGTTACAGAGTGTGGATATCCAACCTCTATCCAAATGCAATCCACATACAATAACAGTCACATAAAACACAAACACACATTCATGCACACAAAGGTATGTTATTGTTGCTTTTATTAATCTTAGCAATGTCAGACAATAAATTCAACAATCCAAGCAATCAAGGTTTGTCAAATGCAACAGAATGCTATTTGAATGGACAACCACGTATTCATTTCTATTCCTAAACATGTAGTTGTTTTTAGATTGATTATTACAGATATTGTGCTAGTAATAATACCGTTCGCATTGCTGTTATTTAGTATATTCTATGAAGTGGAAGCCATTCTAAAGGCCCGTGTCAGACCCTTAGAGCTCTGATGTTTCTTCAGACCCAGCAGCATGCATACTGGCCTTTGGGCCATAGCCATGTACAGTATTTCAGATTGTCTTGTAAATTTACTCTACCACTTTTGACTGTTCTGTTACCCCTTCTAAACTGTTATCTGTGATAGATAGGCAGTTTATCGGTCAGGTATTCCCTGAGTGAAACTTAGCTCCTTCTCAGATCCATGTACAATACTGTTTATAATCAATGTACCTGTTGCAGAGACTGAGTTGGACCACTTGCAGTATTGTTGTCTAGACTTTCTTCTTTTTTGTAATATTTATCGGTTCTTATGTACACAGACAATTGAGTAATGACAAAAAATAAATGTTGTTTAAAGAATTCCTAAATATTATTGTCGGTGTTGTCTTTTGTCATTAGTTCACCATATTAACTGCGACATTTGATGATGGAGCAAAAGTTAAGTACAAGGACGAACGTAATGCTAACCATAACCATTTTTTTTTACACATTGTATGGTGGATCAAATGTTTTAAGAAAACGAAGGTGGGGGAACTACCGGTGTAATGACGTAACAAAATCGTCGACTCTTGGGTGTATAGTCGGAACTAGCCGTAGCAGCGACGTGCAGTCCTTCAGTTGTCTGTACGTAAGCTGACATCGCTGGGAGGGTAAGATTTTGTTTAATTTCTATCCTGAAATGTGTAAATAATTGCAATTATTTGTACGCGGGCTCATGTTAGGTAAGCTCAGAGTCTTACCGTTAAAATTGACGGATGTGTTTTGTCTGACAAATAACTCAATGTATGCTTTGTTGCTTCGGTTTCTCGGTGCACAACGGGTTCTTTGTGTGTTGCTAGATTTGACAGATGCTCGTAGTAGACAGCAGTTAGCTAGCTAAGGTTGGTCTAACTAACTAACTAGCTGGCTCACAAGTGGTCAGCCTACGGCTAGGCTACATATATTAACAATCTCCCAGTATTAAGGCGTTTTATTGTGGTTTACAAGCTAGCTTTTATTGAAAGATTAACAGCTTCTCATTTAGCTAGTATTGTCTGACATTCTCTGTACTGGTAGACTACGCTACTACTACTATGCTAGCTACTAACATTACAGCTTCAACTACAAGAGTTCGCCACAATTCAGTGTAGACACACTTGTTATTTAGCTAATAGAGCACGCTTGCTAACGTTTGCCGCTTACGATACAATTCTGAACTGGGTCCATTCTTGTAAAAGGGCATTTCGGTTGAGAACCAAGGTTGCTACTGTGGATGTGTTAGGCCTGAATGCTTACGTATACTATGACATGATGGCGCTCACTCCATGAATCGTTGTCAGGAATGAATCTGCATAGTCTGAAGACCTTTGTTTTCAGCTGGAAGTATCTAAAGTATGTCTTGTTTGGGTTTACTTGTTCTAGAATATGTCGTGTAGGCTGTGGAAGGAGACACTGGCTCTGGCAGAGGACTACCTGGCTTTCTGCTGTGCAAGCCCAAGGCTAGCCCCTCCCCCTCCCAGCGAGCCGGCTGCTGCCATGAGACGTCTGGCACAGGACATGGAGACCCTGAACAGCGTCTCCTTCCAAGCCCTTTCCAAGAAACTCCTGTGCCACTCTGAACAGGACCCCTGTAACAGCCTGAGGAAAGTGCTGATAGAGATAGTTGTGGATGGAAAACTGAACTGGGGAAGGGTAGTTTGTATGTTCACCTTTACTGGTGTGCTGGCCAGACAGCTACAAGAGCAGAAGTCAAAGGGGCAGGACATTGGGCAAGGGCCTGACAAATGCAGGGGCTTGGCTGAGGCCATTGCTGACTTCCTGGGAGAGGAGAAGAAAGACTGGCTGCAGGAGAATGGAGGCTGGGTAAGCATTATCTCCTTCTCTTAGACCGACACCCAAGTCTGTGAGTGTGTGTGTGTGTGTGTGTGTGTGTGTGTGTGGTCATTGTGAATCATGTCTCTTTTAGGTGTAGCTCAAAGCCTTTATGCACCCTCCTCAGTGTGGCTGATTATGGGAATTTGAATGCTATTGCCAAGAATCTGTGGAATGTAGACTAATGTTCCAAGTTAACAACTGACGTCTGTAGGCTCAAACCAGCACTGAGGCCTACACACAAGGATTTCATAAAGAAAAGCTGTCTTATATGGTGGATTGTAGGTTAGCAATTTTGTAGACTAAACTTACTGTTTGTCAGTGGTACTTTTATTCAGGGTACCTGGACACAAGTGAAGCCTTGTTTTCTAAACTTACCACCTAGAAACCCCCCAAAACATCACAGGGGGGGAAATTTTGTTTCATAATGAAACCTTGCTTGATAGCGAAACCAGTTCATTCCACCTACGCTGCAATCTTGTGATGTGGCTAGGCTTAAATGGTGACTATGAATGGACTTTATACAGGCCTCATAGATCAAATGCTGAAATATGACTCTGGAAAGCCTAAACACTTAGACACAGAAATGTTTTAGACTCAGAGAAGATAAAGATTTGCAAGCTTACAGTAGCACTGTTGCAACTGGAAAAACGTTTATACTTTTGTGAATGGATACCTTCCCTACTCGTGCACACACACACACACACACACTATACCATCTCTCCTTCACTGTGAGTTGGTCCTCACAGACTGATGTAACTTGTGCCACTGTGCCAAATGGACTTCATCGCAACACTCTAGTGACCTCAAAGGAATCCCCAACCCCCATAAGTTGGTAGTTCACTAGAAAAACAAAGGGTGAGAACCGCCCATGCTTTGACGACAGGTGCTGTCCCCACACCATGGTTTCAATGTAAATACCGTGTGGAGGAAATAAAGCAGTATTTTTTATTTTTTTTGAGCACTTCCTCAATTTGGTTGCTAAGTATTTTGTAGGGGTAAAACTTGATAGTATGAATGTGTTACTGTGCTATAGACAGAAAAAAAAAAGGAAAAAAAAAAATGCAAAAAATACAAGATGGAAATTGACTACTATGGATGTGTTTGTGACAGTTATATCCATCAGAAGCATAGTCTACTCTGTTTGGTGTGGTCTACCCTAATTCAGAATGACGTTGTCTGAGAACACATTTCTAGCAAAATCTTGAACAGGTTCTTAATATCCTAATGTTCATCAGATTCATATATTTTCCTGTTCAGGTTGTAACTCTTCCTGTGTTGTCTGTTCTGCAGGAAGGGCTTTGTAAGTTTTCAGATTGTGCCAGAGGGATGAACCAAGACTCCTCCATGAAGACAGCCCTGTTTGCTGTTGCTGGCGTGGGCATTGCAGGGTTAACCTTTCTCCTGGGGCGCTAGCCAGCGTCAATCACCTCTTAGCCACCATCTTTCATATCACACATAGAAGTTTTTTTTTTTAAGTTTTTTTTTTTAGTTTATGCCATTTGTCTTGAAACTAACTTGTCGGTTATTAATTTGTGTGTCAATGGATTGTTTTCCGGTCATCCACAATGTTTGCACATATTATTAATTATGACACATAATCAAGGAGATTGTAAGAACGAATCTAATGCCTTTAGAGATGACCTGTAGGTGTAAAATCTGTTCTGAAGTGAACAGGGTTGATCTGAACCGTGTTATTGTGCAGGCCCCGATGTGACATTGTTTAATTTGTTTTCTCTGCCTTTAAACTTCATATGCTGACCTGGGTTGTGAAATACACATAAATTAATATATTATATTTATAAGAAAATGTTGACAATTTCCATTCTTGGGGTTTACCCAAATGAATTAGTTAGGTTATCTGCATTGTTTTGTCCTATGCCTTCTGTTTGTTTACATGAGCATTGTGGCTGTGTGGGTGTGTGGGTGACTGGACAGTGGTGCTATGTGTTATCAAGCTGTCTGTTACAAAGGGACCAATTTGACAACTTTTTTTATGACCATATTTGAAAAAAATTATTCCTATGGCCATGCCCCTACAAATGACTTTTTTGGCACAATATTTTTACATGGTTTTATTTATTTATCAATTTCTTAATAAAAAAAAAACAAAACAACAACTGTAATCATAGTTACTGTCTTTTGTTGAGACTGTAGACAAGCTGTTCTATTAGTTTCCGACTGATGTCGTAAGCTTGGTGTCGCCTTTGCGGCTGTCTCGTTCCCATATCACAGGCTTGCCGCAGCAGGCCTCTCTCCACATCCTCGTACTCGACTGGTTTCTCAGAATTGCTGAAATTTAAAGCGCTGACTTGTATCCTGTTACACTTCTTAAGTGCAGTTGTCTGTATTTGTAAATGATGACATGCTGCTATCAGAATACACTTTCCACATATCCCACATGTGATCAGTTTCTTTGTGACGCATTGCCTAGATAATGAACGAGATTATGACAAGATGAATGATGAAAGTGGAAGATGAGAGTGGGAAATCCACTTACTGTCAGGGACACTACAAACTGAATATTAGATCTCTCGTATGCAGAACCAACATATACTTAACAAAGCAGCTATTCTCCAGGGATTGGCAAGGCACACCATTTTTCCACTTAATCCACTTGGTTAGAATATTTGAAAATGTATTATTCAGACCTAGGTTTATATTTAAAATATCACACAATCCTGAGATTATCATAACTGGCTAACAAATGGGCCCTCCTTTTGGCTGACACAAGCAGATCAATTGCAAATATTAAATATGCTTTTGACCGATTTATTTGGGGTTTTTAATGTGCTTATTTGGATTTCTACCTTGTTGATAGGGACATCAGTTAATAGATACGTCTTTTCCATGACCCAGACAGACATGCACTCACTTCAGACCCACTCACCTTAAATCCACGTCAACAATGTCACCCTTGATGGTTGGCCATCACAAATATATACTAGAGCTCTCATACGTATAGAAGACATGATGTAAGCAGTGAAATAATTTCTTATAGTCTCAAATCGGAGACTACTCTACAGCCCCTGGGCTTTAGAAACCCAGTTTCACACACACAAACACAACTCTTCATATGGCCTTAACAATACAAATAATTCCGCTGGATCGGGGAAAAGGAAATCCAGTGATATGGGCCTCATAGAAAAAGCTTTGGAATCTGAACCCAGTTAGCCTTCATGTTGTACAAAGCTCCTTTCACAATATCACCATAACACTAATAATTAAGTTGTTTTGGGTATTATCTTTAACTTTGATATTTCTACTGTGATGCCATCCCATTTAGTGTGGAGGTCTGGGAGAAAGTGGTTGTGTCATGAGTCACGACACCACTGGTCTTTGGGTAGTGAGGAAGGCGAGGCAGTCAAGGGTCACTGTAATAAGCCTATTGTATATCAGAACACTGTTGCCATGACTCCCATATAGGACCCCATGTGTCATCCTTTTACATGGCCAGAGAACCCCTTACACAGCAGGAGGAGATGAGAGCTGATATTGTTGGAAGGGACAGTACCATGACTGTCTGTGTAATGACACATCCGAGTGGTTCCTGTTGATGTGTTTTCTACCCAGTAGAACCACTGTGTCACTTCAAAAACAGACCAGCACTCAAATCCTAGTTATTGGTTTCGTCTGGGTTTTTCTTTTGAGGATTATGGAGCTTACGGATCCCGCGAAGTGCACTCTGGATTCCAGCTTCCTCTAATCAGCTCAAGGGGCTCAAGCGTAACAGCTGGAGCTACAAAACCATAAGATATGATAGATATGTTCCGAATAAGCTTGTTTATGACATTATGACATGAACTTTAGTTCTAGACGGGTAGTGGCAGAGCGGACCAGAGAGTGGAGATGGATGGTGGTATTGGGAGGGGTAAAGCCAGAGCCTTGTGTTCTGTTTTGATATAAATCCATATGATGGACTGGGGTCTGTGACATCACCACTGATCCAGTTTGTTTTTTGAGGCCAATAATTCCAATCCCCTGCCCATCCAGCTGAGCATGTTTTGACTTTGTCACCTGAAACCTGCCCGGCAACACCCTTTCACAAGAGGATGAGGGATAGGGGTCAGAAGGGTTCAAATGTATGTAAACTCAAAAAACCCAAGATGAAACAACAAACAACGGCATGTAAACATGTCAGTCTGAACTGACACGTTAGAGGTCTGGGTGGATTCATGTGTGGTGACAGGACTGGCTTCAACTTTGTCAGTCGTACCTCCTCTCATTCTCCCTCTGTCAATGTTCTGAGAATATAGGCACTGTTGAATTTGGTTGAATTGATTTTATGGATGTGACAGACACACAAGAGGCCTGGAGATATTATTAAGTAGTCCATTTGACTATGTCATTACAAAATAGTTTTTTGATCTCTCCGATATGTGCCGATTACATCCTGGTCCATTCGGAACTGGAGAGACAAGGCCTGGGATCATAGAGACAGGAAGCCAAGGCTAGATGGCTGCTCTGATATTGTGCGTTGGAAGATTGTATCTCTTCACGGCACATGGATCTCAGGCTGGTTCTCATGAAGGTGCCATTGTGAAGTCGGTAAAATAAAGAACTACACATAAATCAATCATCGGCTTATTTAGATTTCATTAATGTCCACTGGTGTGGTGCAGAGCCACTTCATACTAAAATAATCCCCTAAAGGCATTGGCTACTGCAGGTAGGCAATAACTAATACTTAATGGTCTTACAATAATCTTAAACAAACACTGAAAGGTTACACATCACCCATGAAGTGACAGCATGGAACCTGGATGTAAACATACTCTTTAGATGTGCACAGACATTTAGATACCAGACTGGGCCCCTTATTCTTAGGAAATGATCTCATCCTCATGTCTTCACTCCATCCCCACTCACATACAAAACCAAACTTGAGCCAAGCGACAGTGCTGAATTCCTTTATTTGTCGTTTACAGATATTACAATTTCAACTTATTCCAAGTTTCTTAAGGGTGAACACATTCACGAAGCACAGCTACCAGGAACTACAAACAGTCCAGTTATTCATGTACACATGGGGTCAGAAAAGAGGAGGGCAAAGGGTATCAGGTTTGATGATGTCATTGTCAGACTAATTCCAACATTTCAGTAAGGCGTGATAAATGTTTGCGTTTTCAAAGCCACCCAAATCTACAGCTTGACACTTAAGTGACAACTTCTGAGTATCATACACCAGCTCTTAAAAGAGGAAATCGCGCAAATATAATTATCCGACTAAAAATAGGCCATGAGCAGTCAGACCACGAATGAGACGCTCGAACACAGAACAGTCTGATTGTATGAATGGTGGTGCTGGTGATGGACAATGACAGTCTTCAGGAATGTGCCTAATTAACACAAGTTACTGAGTGAATTGAGAGATGAGATTCTGTCAAGAGCTCAAACACAGCAGGATGCTGGGAGTTGTAGTGTTGTGTGGAGCAGTGGAAGATCCCAAAGCTAGGGTTACAGGACTCATGAGTTAAGCTGAAGAACTGGATATTCAATATGGCTGATTGGCATTTATTTGACTTCTGTGTTATTTAAAAAATGCTTTTTGACAGACGGCGGATAAACAATGAATTCAACTATTGACACCTTATCAAAACACAAATTAGTAAAAAAAAAAAAAAAAGAACACATTTAAAAGTGGTTTCAACATATATACTGCACATACACTGTAAACAGAAACAATGTAAGATATCTAACTGTGCGAATGTCAAACAGATAAGGCTTTGTCTAAAACGATAAGTGACAATAAAATCTAATGTCTTTTAAACATTCATATGGGTAAGCTTCAGTATTGCATTGTTATCCAGTTGTTTTCCCAGTTTATGTATGACCTTCAGTATATCTCTATACAGTCAATACTTATCATCCTTATGATGTCAAATCGAACAAAAAGGCAAATTCCCAGATACTGTACCCTCATTGTGGACCCAAAGATAATAATATGATTACAGATCATGATTGCACCACAAAAATAATTCAAGAAAAGGACTTTATTTCTACATCACTGATGACACATTTTCATTAGAGTGTTCCTCCATGAGAGAATGGTTTAGTCATGGTCAAAGGTTGACACTGGTTAAGGTTGACAGGCAAATAAGGTTCAATTTTAAGTAGTAAGATTCCAGGGTTCATTTTGATGGCACAGGAGGAGCAAGCCAATGGAACGAAGAGGCAACTTAACGCAAAAATATTTGACTTGATCAGGTTTTTCTATTTTGTTACGGAAGACCCAAGGTACTGGGTAACGTCCTCAGTATACTTGTCATCACATCTTACTAAACTGATGCATCTTTAAAAACTGTTCCAGTTCACAGCCGACAACCCACACATTTGGCTGACATCCCTGTTAAGCCATGTAGCAGTAAAGCTGAGCCCATGCATGAAAGAGAATGACAGCACTACATGCTAGTTAAAATAATTCTCGTTTAGATTTTTTTTCCTGTAATATGGTCGGGGATAATAAAACGGCCCAATGTTGCCACCTCTCTGCTACTACAGGAGGGAGCGTAGTTAGACCAGGGCATTGGTCCATAAAATTGGATTACGCTTCTGGAGGAGAAATGAAAGTGATATTCTACAGCCTGGCAGGAGCATGGGCAGCACTGCTCAGTGAAACATGAATCAGCAGTACTTGTATCCTCCATTTCACAAAAAAATCTTAATACTGAAATAAATAATTACACGCTTATCGTAAACTTGACCAGAGTTCAGCAGGGAGGATATATTCTGGAAAGAACAGGATGTATCCAGTGTTTTTCTGTGCAGTTAGACCCCTATGATACAGCAGGTTTAACACAGCAGTAGGCTGAGTGTGTGTGTATGTATGTGTGTGTGTGTGTGTATCAGTGTGTGACAGCAGAGTTTGAATGAGATCTGAGGCTCTGGAGGGAGTGGGTTACTGGGAGGGGGGAGGGGGGGGGGGGGGGTTGCAGGACATGCCCAGTATAAAAATCTGTCTAGTCCTGAAAAGCTAGAAGTTAGGTTATACCTGCACTTGGAAGCTAGTCCGCCGATTAAATCTGTGCTAGAAAACAGACTAGCAGTTCTACCTGGGCTAGATTTGGAGCTCTGCAGACGAGGCAGGTTATACATGACAAAGCTACTTGAGTAAAAGCACGACACATTCACAAATAAACATCTACTTTCCAAAAAACTACTGTAGCGTTCATGAAAGAATCCTACATCTGGTATTGACAAAAGTTTTATATAACAGCACTAGTCTAATTGTCTATACATCCTTTCTGTCCCACCGAATTTGATTTCAATAACAGTGGTGTTGCTGTAACTGTCTCCCCAATTGTAATTACTCTTGTTGTGATGTGCTGGTTTGTCTGTTTGTTGTTGTGATTTGGTGCGTCTATATAGTTCTGTCTATCATGTTATTTCCTGTTTCATTTGAATTCTCAATTACTGTCCCCATGAGAGGATTTTTGTCTCTTGCCAGGCCTTCTTGAAAATAAGAACAGGTTCTTACTTAACTTGCCAGTTAAAATAAAATCCCTAATATGAGCTAATATTCACTCATTTTAGACATCCATGTCTTCTGCAAAGAAACTCAAGTTTTCCTTAAAGGAGGGGAAGAAAAGATGCAATAAATAAAATATAATAGCGTGATATATATATTCATATTTATATGTATTTATATATGTATAAGTAGTATGGTACAGACAAGGGAGTTCTGTCTTGGCTTGACTGTTCAGAGTGAGAGAAGACAACATGACAATAGAGGAGAACTGAAGCTAACCCTATGTGCAGAGACTTGACTTCAGCGAGTTACATTCCTATTGGAGAACCGGACTGCTAGAACACTCACAACTACCAAGAACTGAGGGGACAGGCCCAGGGTGTCTGGGCTGAAGGAAAGGGAATGTGGGATAACTGGGAGGTGTGTGTGTGTGTGGGGGGGGGGGGGGAGGGCACTGAGGGATGTACTGTACAGGACATGTTGGATAGTTTCTGCATTCTCTCTGAGAACTGTGGGCTCTTTTTACACGCAGATGATGGATGACGTGTCAGAGTGTGACGAGAGGACCCACGGCAGTGTGTGTGTGTGTGTGTGAGTGAAGGTTTGAACATGAACGCAGGTGTGACTGTGTGTGTGTGTGTGTGTGTGCCAGGGTCTAGACGCGAGTGAGGAAGCTGAGGTTGAGGGAGCTGGGGATCTGGATGGTCTCCAGCGCCAGAGAAGAAGGGTTGAAGGGGAAGGTGACAGGGTAGATCATCTTCGTGTCCATCAACAGCTGAGGCGTCTCACACCGGTCCCGCAAACGCGTCTAGTAAGAGGAGACGGAGGACAGCATTTATGACACAGTCTAGTAAGTGGAGACGGAGGACAGCATTTATGAGACAGTCTAGTAAGAGGAGACGGAGGACAGCATTTATGACACAGTCTAGTAAGAGGAGACGGAGGACAGCATTTATGACACAGTCTAGTAAGTGGAGACGGAGGACAGCATTTATGAGACATTACGGTAGGAGGAGATGGAGGAGTGTAGACAGTATAGATATCACATTACGCACACATGTACATAATCACAGACATATCAAACCAAGTCAGGGCAGTACAGGATACCTGGATGGTGCGTATAAATGTGACCGACACCCTCTCTTCAAACTCGTTGACCGGAGTGTACAAGTTCAGGACCTTCACAATCTGAGAGAAACACACACACACAAAAAAGAGGTCAAGGTTCAATCTCCTCTAGGGAGACACCCCCCCCGGTCTGGCACCCGGCGTCCGATTGGCCGCTGCCTCACCTGGGCGGTGGAGAGGGCGAGGCACATGGAGCAGATGGCCTCGGCGTCCTCGTCGGTCTTCTTCTTGACCTGCAGCAGCTGCGCCGCCTGGATCAGAGGCTCCAGGGTCTCCTTGGCGCCGCACACCATCAGGGACTTGTCTCTCAGCCACTCCTCCAGCTGGCTCACGTTGTACCTGGACACACACACACACACACACATTTAGTCATTTAGCAGACACTCTTATCCAGAGCGACTTACAGTAAGTACAGGGACATTCCCCCTGAGGCAAGTAGGGTGAAGTGCCTTGCCCAAGGACACGTCTTTTGGCATGGCGGGGGAATCGAACCTTCTGATTACCAGCCCGATTTCCTAACCGCTCAACTACCTGACTCCTCGCGTTCAATGTTATGTACGCCCGTAAAAAACCCACTCCTACAATAACAACCCACCTCAACCACCCCGACATCTAGCCTCCTACACCCACACCTACCTAACCATTCCACAACCACCCCATCCATCCATATCCACACCCACCCACACCTACCTAACCCTTCCACAATAACCCTATCCATCCATCCATCCATCCATATCCAACCTACCTACCTACCTACATCCACCTGTCCCATCCACACCCACCCACCTCCATCCACACCCACCCACCCATCTCCATCCACACCCACCTGATCTGCATGCCCTTGCTCCAGGAGCACATGTCCTTGCGCAGCAGCAGGTTGTTGAGGGTGACGGCTCCTATGATGTAGAACTGCTGCTTGACCACCTGCTTGATGAGCTCCGGGTCAGTGCCGTGCTGACACATGATGGAGTGGAAGGCGCTGAGCTGTCGCAGGATGGAGTCCAGGGTGTAGGTGCCCTCGTCCGCGATGCTGGACGTGCGCTTGCGGAGGCCTGTGGGCTTCACCCCCGACACGCCCTGGATGGTCTCGTGTTCCAGCATGCCAGAGACTGTTGGGGTGGGGGTGGGGGGGGGGGGGTCAAACGCACGCACAACATCAGAACAAGTGCTAAAAAAAAACACCCACCCACACACACTCGGAAGTATAGAGAAATGGTTTAACTTCTCTCTACTAACTAGGAAGTACAGAGAAATCAACATACACACACTAGGTAGTGTAATAAAACGACAACACACACACACACACACCGATCATGGGCTGGAGGATGTTCTCCATGCACTTGATGAGCTGCTGGTAGATCTGGATGGCCAGGTCGCTGAGAACCTGCCGGTACTCTGCCAGGTCAAAGTTGGACAGACAGTGCTCGTTCTGCTTTGGGGAGTTGTGCTTCATAAACGACTGGAGAAAACACACAAGACAGAGACACGAGGCAGGTTACAGCAGAGGCAGGTTACAGCAGAGGCAGGTTACAGCAGAGGCAGGTTACAGCAGAGGCAGGTAACAGTAGAGGCAGGTTACAACAGAGGCGGGGTGAGAGGGAAAGTCTGCGTGCATTTGTAGTGTGTCTCACATCGTCTCCGCTGTACTGTTTGAGACAGTGGAGGAAGCGGCAGGTGTTGGACAACCAGAAAGAGACGGTCTCAAAGTCATCCCCCCGTTTCTGGAAGGAAAGAGAAATGGGTTGAGTTTCCAAACAATACCTATTTCAATAAAAGACAGACGAGTGACTCTTCATTATATCAATGGAGCATTGCTGACCTTAACCACACTCTCTCTCTCTCCCTCACACACACACACACACACACACACACTCTCTCTCCCTCACACACACACACCCACACACGCTTCCCTTGTGTACGGGCCGCACCTTGAGGATCTTCTTGATGCTGTTGATGGTGGAGGTGAGCAGTGTTCGGACCTTCTGGTCGTCGTTGACGTAGTCGGCGTGCCTCAGACACATGAACAGGATGTAGGCCGGCAGGCCCGGGATCAGGTTCACGGCCACGCCACGGGGCTTGAGCTCTGCCCAGCGGAGAGAGGAGGCAGAGAGAGAGAGAGAGAGGGGGAGTCAGCCTGGGAACAGCCCTGGGCTGGGGGAGGAGGGGGTCTGGGCTGGGGGAAGAGGGGGTCTGGGCTGGGGGAAGAGGGGGTCTGGGCTGGGGGAAGAGGGGGTCTGGGCTGGGGGAAGAGGGGGTCTGGGCTGGGGGAAGAGGGGGTCTGGGCTGGGGGAGGAGGGAGGGAGCAGGATGGGTTACTGACCCAGTATGAGGTTCTTGACCAGTTTGAGCTCGTCCTCCTTCTTGTACTCCAGCATGCCCTGGAAGTCCTTCTCCCTGCGAGGGATGTTCACCGGGCGGATCGGCTCGTCCACCATCTGACCTGGAGACACCTGGCCCTCTATCTGACCCGCTGTGGACACACACACACACACATTTGTGATTAAGATTTGATTAATCCCCAGATGGGGAAATTTGGGTCACCCCTGCTGTAACAGGTTGCACCAAGACGGTGCCAAGACACAATGCACGCCAACGCGCGCACACACACACACATACACACTCCACCTTCAACCAGATCAGCCTGCACAAACACACCAGCACCACACACTTAGCGTCTTACCGCCCATCTCCCCAATCTTCTTGGAGAAGACCTTGAGCTGTTTCTTGAGTTTGCGGATAGTTTTATCCTGCTTCTCCAGCTGTTCCATCAGATCCTGATGGGGATAGAGGATGAGACACAGACAGGAAGTAGAAAGAGGTGAGGGAAGCAGTGGATCCTGGTTTTCCACACAGTGTGCTTTTGGGAGCAGACAGAAAGCTCAGATCATAGAGAACTGACACCCCCCAGTGGCAGAGAACAACACAACAACACCATCTGCTACAGCTCGTGAAAGTCAGAAAAGATTTGGTGATGGAGACAAAGTATTTTCCCTGCTTCTGGTCCCAGTACTGCCTGAATGGGCCAGGCAGCCTCTCCTGCTCTGGGGGAGGTCCCAACGCTACCCTCACACACTCAGGAGAATCATTTTGGTCATGTGGCCTGCTTGGGTCTATAGAGTACTGCAGATATTATTTGTAATTTTTTTTACAAGTCATTATTAGTAGTCAGCTAAGCACTTTCTCAATTCTTAGCTATTAATTTATGTATTTATGTTTTTCTCAGTATATGTGGATTCTGTAAACTGTGTCTCCATCATTGGGTGCCTTCAGAAAGAAGGGGTCTGATTAAAAGAAGAGGGGTGCTGATTTGGTGCTTGTTTATTGGACGGAAGTGAGGGGTGCAGTTGGTCAGCTGGGGCTTAGGAAAAGGGTGTTGATCCACTGTGGGTTAGAACAGGACACACTGCTGGGGAGTTAAGAGATCAGATTAAACACTGCTCTGTGAAGCGCGCACACACACACACACACACACCAGCCTGTGTTAGTGGTCACACACGTGTGCAAGGACATAACATATCTATCTTCGACACACACACACACACAGGCAGTGCCTTATCTACATACAACCATCCGTCGTAAAATGATGACCCGGGCCTCGCGGTATTCTGTGGGGTCGTCTGTCTTCAGCACGTCCTGACAGGTGACAGCCACACGGGTGAGTGTGTGACACAGGATGGATACACACACACACACACACAAACACACTGTACAGAACCAAAGCACACTCAAATGGTGTGCCTATCATTTCTCTGGCAGGATGTCTTCCAGTTGAGCCAAATTGTCATTGGTGTATCAGAGTGACCCCACGCTGTGAGCGTGCGAGCGTTTGTGCGAGTGTGATTCCAAGTGTGAGCGTTTTCTATGTGGCTATGTGTGTGTGGGGGGGGAGGGGGTCCCGCGATCATGTGCTGTTCAACTGGCTTGGGTGTGTTTCCTTCAGTGTGAGCCTCCCTATGGGAAGAGCGCTCCTCTGTAGGCTCAGGTGAGACAGACACGTACCAGGTTCTCGTTGGTGAGGCGCGTGATCTCGTGCTGGAGGCTGGCCTCAATGCGGGCCTCCGGGGGCAGCTGGAGGTTCTGGGCCAGGAGCTGCTGCTGCCGGTTGTTCTCCTCCTTCACGCTCTGCAGCTCGCCGCGCAACACCTCCACCTCGTTGTCATAGCTACGCCGCTGCGACTGCAGCTGGGACTCCAGCAACCTGGGGGGAGGGAGGGGGTGGTGGTGAGGTTGCGAGTGTGCAAAGGGGGACAGGTGTGTGTGTGAATGAAGGATGGTGAAAAGGGTTGTTGAGGGAACGCGAGATGAAAAAGAAGAGAGAGACAGGGAGAGAGAGACAGAGAGAGAGAGACAGAGAGAGAGGGAGGGACATGAGAGAGAGAGGGAGAGAGAGAGACAAAGGAGGCAAATCAGCACCGGGGGTGAGGTGGTCCCGGGGGCACAGCAGGCAAGGACTCTCACGACCGCAGTCGTCCGTTCTCAGCGGCATGCTGTCAGCCGGTGACACAGCCCAGCACTGGCTCCCCAGCACTGCCTCCCCAGCACTGCCTCCCCAGCACTGCCTCCCCCTGGGCTGCCTCCCCAGCACTGCCTCCCAAGCACTGCCTCCCCAGCACTGCCTCCCCAGCACTGCCTCCCAAGCACTGCTTCCCAAGCACTGCCTCTCCCTGGGCTGCGAGTCACCGGCCTCCCTCTCTCCTCTGTGCCTCCTCAGAACGAGGCCCACAGGGGCTTCAGCCCTTCCCCACCAGGACAGGTGCATGTACATGCTGCATGTTGTTGACACACTTCCAGCTGTTTTAGTGGGTGACGGGGGCAGAGAGGAGAGCAAGCAGAGATACAGTGACCTGTAGACTTCACATACAGTATGGGAGTCAAGCAGATCACCGTCTAGGGCGTCCATATATTCCTACACACACACACACACCAACTACCTACAGCGCGTTAGTAGACAAGTGTGTACTACTAGGACTATGTGTAGCATGGTTGCTCTGTCTGGACAGAGGGAGAAAAGAGGGAGGAGGAGGTTAGTGAGAGAGTGAGAGAAGAGGGAGGAGGTTAGTGAGAGAGGGAGGGAAGAGGGAGGAGGAGGTTAGTGAGAGAGGGAGAGAAGAGGGAGGAGGTTAGTGAGAGAGTGAGAGAAGAGGGAGGAGGTTAGTGAGAGAGGGAGGGAAGAGGGAGGAGGAGGTTAGTGAGAGAGGGAGAGAAGAGGGAGGAGGTTAGTGAGAGAGGGAGGGAAGAGGGAGGAGGAGGTTAGTGAGAGAGGGAGGGAGAGGGGGGAGGAGGTTAGTGAGAGAGGGAGGGAGAGGGGGGAGGACTCGGGGGAGAAAGAGGGAGCGGTAGTCACAGAGACCTAAGTCACCCCTGCGACCTGACATACACATGCTCGCACAGAGGCCTTCGGAAAACACGGATAACCTGTTGGTCTCCTTTAACCCTTCATAAACCAGCCAGAGCTCTCCGTCCTCATTCAGCCTGTGGGAGTCTGGAGTGGGGGATCTGAGCCACACACAGGAACAAAAAAAAGAACAAAAGAAAAGAAAAAAAGGCAACATAAAGAGGGGGATGGGGGTGTGTGTGTGTGTGTGTGTGTGTGTGAGGAAAAGGTGCTGACAATGTGAGTGCTGTTCAGACTGAGCTAGCTGTGGATGGGTAGGAAGGCAGCCCAGTGCTGCTTCGATGTGTGGCTGTGTGTTTGAGCATGTGCAGCTGCTATCCAGACCACTGTGTACCTGTAAGAAGCACCTGAATGGATTCCGTATTGATTCTAATGTGCACAGCTTAGTGTCAAGGTGTGGGTGGACGACACGAGGATGATTGGACAACACAGATATTCAAAGCAAAAGTTGACATAATAGCGGGGAACATCAAAGTCACTGGGAGGAAAGGAACACAAGAAGGAAAACAAATGATGCATGCAGGATTCATGCCAAGTCATTCCATGAGGCTGATTGGCTGCACCCTCCTTGTATCGTGACATCACTTCCTGTACCGCTGACATTGTGGTTCCATGCTGCTGTCATGCAGCGAGGCTGTTAAACCCTTCCACAGCTCAGAGACCAGCACTTGACTCGGGTCTTAAACACAAGCATGCCCACCCAAATAACCCCAACAGCAGGCACAACCACCTGCTAGACTGGCTCCCATTTCTTTGAAATGACATGATTTAATTCATGACACACATCTAAAGATATTGTGTTCTTGAGGTAAACCATTCAATTTGGCATCAGTCACTGGACTCTAGGTAACCTACTGAGTCCCTACAAATGCACATAGCACTTGGCAGATCATTCCTCATGCTGTTAGAGCAAGCTAGCTTTGGTTACAGCTTAGCTTCATTACCATGCTAGTTAGATGAATGTCACTACATAGGCTGGCCTAGTTTAGCTTCATCACCTACATCAGCCTTCTCTATGGAAGACTAATGTGCCTCTGGTATCCCTCTTACAATTGGTCAGTGTGGCCATGCATGCTCTGCCCCACGATGCATAGGCCACACCTGATTGGTTACCTGAGCTTACTCAGGAGCTCATTGGCTTCCAGCGGCATACGCAAGAACCTGGGTGATCTGCACAGAACAAACAGAGGGGTTCACAACTACACACACACACACACACACACACACACACACCTCCCAGAACCCCCCCCCCCCCACACACACACACACACACAAGTACCAGTGGTGTTGGGGATAGAAAGGAGAGAGGTTTAGACAGAGGAAGAGGTGAAGAAACAGTGGTGAGTACCTGTTGGTGTCCTTGAGGCCTATGTAAGCCTGTTTGATTTCACCAGAGTCCTTCAACTTGGAAACATCCTCAACATGGTGTACAGGGTCTGTCATGGTCTCCTGAGGCACACACACACACACACACACACACGTAAATACATGTATACATTTGTAATGAGCAATGATAAGGGCAGAGTACTTTATGTATTTACTCTATACTTCAGGACATCCTATTACCATTGTTTGCACTTCTGTTTAAAAGCCAATAGGATTTGCACTTCTGGTTAGACCAACTGCTTTTTATTGGCACTGTAATGTGCACAATGACAATAAAGTTGAATCTAATCTCATGTCAGAAGGTCACACTCTGGCATGAAGGCTAATGTTGCATAACAGTGCCCCATCACCACAACCACGGGCGGTTACACACACAGCCGTAAAGGTCAACTACATCACGGCTATTGCAGGTTGCCCCTCGCCACTGGTTATGACGCGGTCAGGGTGATTATTACCGTGACACTGCCCTCTGCTGTTCAATGCACCTCCTCAGCACCAGTTGGTACAGACCATGTGTTAGAACAGGCGTACGGCCACACTGGTTGGTACAGAACTAGATGCAACACTAGACTGGTTAGTGGGGTCTTATCATTTTACTGGTAAGGTGGCGAAGCATAGATATAAAAATGAAGAGAGATCTAAAATGAATAAACGATCATTTCCAAAGCATTCAGATTGTCATTCTCAGTACCTTCTCATCCTGAGTGGGGAGGGCATGTGTGAGGTGGGAGGGGGCAGGAGAGTTAAAAAACACAGTTAGCACAGTAGACAGATCCAAGAACGGTACTTTATGTTAATATACACACACAAGAACTGGACAGAAGTGACCCCCATATGAGACCCTCCTGTGCCCCAGGGAGGGATGACCCAGGGAGGGATGACCCAGGGAGGGAGGACCCAGGGAGGGGTGACCCAGGAAAGGGGTGACCCAGGGAGGGAGGACCCAGGGAGGGAGGACCCAGGGAGGGATGACCCAGGGAGAGAGGACCCAGGGAGAGAGGACCCAGGAAGGGAGGACCCAGGGAGGGAGGACCCAGGGAGGGAGGACCCAGGGAGAGAGGACCCAGGGAGGGGTGACCCAGGGAGGGAGGACCCAGGGAGGGAGGACCCAGGGAGGGGTGACCCAGGGAGGGAGGACCCAGGGAGGGAGGACCCAGGGAGGGAGGACCCAGACCGGCCCCTACCTTGTGCTGCATGGCCTCCTTCTGGCTGACCAGCTGGGAGCGGAGAATCAGCACCTCCTCCTTGCGCACGTCCAGCTCCTCGCAGGAGGAGTTCAGCTGGTCCAGGAGCACTTTGTAGGCCGGGGAGCCCGGGGCCCCCGTCCCTGCGCCTGCATTACCCAGAAGGCTCTGCCTCATCTCTGCCAGGTTGTGCTTCAGCTTCTTGTTCTCAGACTCAAGCTCCTGGCGCTGAGGGGACAAACAAAATGGCCGCAGTCGAAATGGGAACATTGGTACCCTCATGAAAGAGGTACCTCATTCCTCTTACCCACGCTATGCAACCCACCTCTCACACACCAAGTAGACCAGATCTCTCTGGTTTAGGACACTACTAGTTCACCTTCCTTTCGCCCACACTATTAGCACGTGTGATCCTTCATTCAGATGGCTTTACCTTAAGAGACTCGTACTCCAGCTCTGCTCCACGAGCCTTCTTATGCTCCACGTCATCCTGCCACACAGACAGGTGAGCTGTTATAGTAGAGGACATGTATGGTAACGCAGTGGTGTATTAGTACTGTGGTAGTATTGCAGTGGTACAGTGGTAGTTTAGCAGTACCCTGGCTCTAGCCCGCTGGAACTGGTCCTCCTTGTTTTCCAGCTCGTTGCGAAGCGACTGTTTCTCCTGCTCCAACTCTGTCACGCGCTTCTGCAGCTTCAGAGTCAGAGACGTGTCCATGCCGCGGGTCACATCCTGCCAGAACAGGAAGTGAAAAAAAAGAAGAATAAGAATTTGGATATCACAAAGACGTTTCATGTCAAACTTTAGCTGGCCTGCCTCTTACCTCTGTAGCGCGGGAGCTTTCTTCTGATTCGGCGAACTCTGAGTTGTATGTGCACTCTGATTCGTTGCTGCTGTGAGTGGAGTCTGTTCTCCTGTGGCCGGGCTTGGGGACATTCTAGAAGGAAAACAGGCTGTAAATAAACTGAACAGGCCCTGCTTCATCCGTACCTGAGCAGCTGTATGTGTGTGTGTGAGTGTCTTACCACGGAGAGCGTGATCTCCTCTTTCAGGTCGTCGTATTTCTCTTCCAGGCGTAAGTGTTCTGTCAGAAGGTTCTGGTAGCGCGAGCGTTCCTCGTTCAGATCGCTCTCCAACTGCTGAGTCTCCTCGGCTAGAGCGCGAGTCATTTTCTCTAAAAGAGAGAGAAAGAGAAGGAAAGAGAGGGAAAGAAAGGGAAAGCGACAGTGGGGGTTGAAGAGGGAGCAGGTACGTTTTGAAATATCGTATATTATATCAATTTCATATCCTTTCAGTTCAAAAGCTAGCTGGTACATTATAACAGATGTGCACCTGCAAAGACACTTAAGGTTGATGTGATTGGACGTTATGAAAGAAACAGTCAATGTGATTGGTCTTTAGACGACGTACCTGTCATCTGCTGGCTCTGCTCCTTTAACATTCGGTTTAAATCGTTCTTCTCGTTCTTCAAGAGTCCGTTCTGCTCCTTCAGCTCTGCTACCATCTACACACACACACACACACACACACACACACACACACACACACACACACACACACACACACGTTTTGCTTACCATCAAGAAGTCCATTTATTTAACAGTACTACTGAAAGACTGTGCTGCACACTACTGCCTCTATTCTACCTGACTTCTAGGTGTTTCTCAGACAGACACACAGCTGTAGTCTACCTGCGCTCACCTGGCCCAGGGTCATGACCACTCAGCCCCTCATGCACCCCTCCTTCAGCAGGCTCCCCAGGGCCCTAAATCATGACATACAGCGTTTCCACAGGAGCAAACCTCCAATGAAATTCTCTCTCTCTCTCTGAGGGACACTATGGGAAACTTTTTCATTGGGGAGCGGAAAAGGTGTCTTATCAGACTTACTAGAAATCCCTCACCTGTATTTAAATATCTAGATAGAATGGAAGGCAGAGGAGAGGAGAGAGGAGAGGAGAGAGGAGAGGAGAGAGGAGCGGCAGAGAGGAGCATTTGAGAGAAGAGGCCACGGGAAAAGAAGAGACGCTCTGGACAAGAGCGTCTGCTAAATGACTAAACGTAAAAGGAAAATAGGAGAGGAAACGAGGAGAGGACAAGAGCAGTAAGGAGAGGCACGGATAGGAGGAGAGAAGGGAGAGAAGAAGGAGCCACCCACCTTCTCCATCTCGTCCCTGTATTTCTGGGCCCAGTCCTCGATGGTCTTCTTCTCCTTCTGGGTGGTGTGCAGCTCCTTCTTCAGCCTCTCCAGCTCCTCCAGCAGGGTGTTCACGCGGTTGGCGTTGTTCTTGGCCTCCTCCTCGGCGCCACGCAGACGGGTCAACTCGGTACGCATGCGCTCGCTCTCCACCGCGTGGGAACTCTCCAGACTGTTCAGCCTCTCGCTGACCACACGGCTGTCTTTGTTCTAAACCCAGAGAGACAGGGAGTTGAGAAGGTGTAAAGCCCAAACGATACAAAAGAGACTCCGTTTCCAAAGAAGAGACACACACACACACACGGACGACAGGGAGGGATTTCACCTGCTCGTCGATCTTCCTCTGCAGCTGCATGATCTTGTTCTCCATGCCGATGTTGAGCTTCTTGAAGTGTTCCACGGAGCGCGCCTCGATCTTGAGCTTCTTGAGCTGACGCCGGGCCGCCATCCTCCTGGTGCAGCACTGCAGGTACACGATGGCACGCAGCGAGCGCTTGTACCACTGTCTGGCCAGCCAGCCCCTCACATGCTTCTGGATCAACAGGGCCTTGTGCTCCCGCAGTAACTAGAGAGACAGACACAGAGAGAGAAAGAGAGAGAGACAGATGGAGCAAGAGGAAATAAGAGAGGCAGAAAGAGAGAGAGAAAATCGAGAGTTTGAGGTGAGTTCAATGGAACAAATCGAATCAGCAAACCTTTCTCTTGGGCTGCATCCTGAGACTACCCTCTAACAGACAAGGACTCAATCAAAGCAGTGAGAGAGACAGAAAGATCTAGATAGAGAGAGAGACGAGGGGAAAGAGAGAGAGACAGGACTAGCAGTGTTCAAAGGTCAGCTGTATGTGTCCATCAAAGGGTCCCACTTCTGACAACACCACAACCGCAGTCCTCACGCTGGGCATCCACAGGTTACTCTAACCCTCACCCAGTCACGTGTGTGTGTGTGAGAGACTCACCCCGGCTCTCCTTCATATCCCTGCTGTGTGTGTGTCTCTGTGTGTGTGTGTGTGTGTGTGTGTATGTAAGACTCCCCCCTGCTCTCCTTCATATCTGGCATGACTCTGTGTTATGCCAGGGTTTATTTTAAGACTCAACGACTGACTGACAGGCTCACTGAGCAGAGCTGGCCAAGTCTAGCATGTGTGTGTTTACGTCTGTCTGCTAAAGACAGAGTGTGTGTCTGTGTGTGTGTGTGTGTGGAGGGGCTTCTCCTACTCTGCGGTACTTCTGGCGGGCCATGTAGGCTCTGAGGATGGTCTGCATGGCCAGGGCAGCGGCCTGCTTCTGTCTGTAGCGCTTCCTCTCCATGTACATCCTCTGGAACTTCTGGATGGTTGTGGCAGCCTGGGTCCGGCGCATGAACTTGGCCAGGCTGGGGGAGGAGAGGAGGGTGGAAGAGAGGAAACGGAAGAATACTTTTAAAATAGAGCCCGACCGATAAAGGATTTTTAAGGCTGATATCGATACAAATATTTGGTGATTTAAAAATCTGATATACAGTGTATATATATATATATATCCCACCGTTCCGATTCATCCAATTTAGGGATATATCATCTTTCAGCTCAGTAACAGACATGAAACATTTAATTTCCTCTTATTCGATGTGATTGGATACGGGGGAAATGACTGACAGGTGCGCGGTCCACTCACCAGCGGGCCTGGTATCCGCGGGTGAATCTCTGGAGGGTGATGGCGGCGTTCTTCTTGCGGAGGTACTTCTTGCGAGCCAGCCAGCAGCGGATGGTCTTCTGGATGCGTATACAGGCCACTCGGAGCTTGTCCGCTCTCAGCTTCTCTAGATAGGCCACCTGGCCAGCTCGGAAGAAGATCTTGGTCTTGCCAAACTGATACTTGTCCTGGTCCTGAAGGAGCAGAATGAGGAGGTCTGCGAGATGGCACTTTTCATTTCAACCGAGAAGCCTCACTGGCCTGGGGCGATTGTTTGCCTCCCCCTCATACTCCCCTCCATCCCATCCTCACCCTCCTACTCCCCCCTACATGCCAACCTCACCCTCCTCCATCCCATCCTCACCCTCCTACTCCCCCCTACATGCCAACCTCACCCTCCTCCATCCCATCCTCACCCTCCTACTCCCTCCTACATGCCAACCTCACCCTCCTCCATCCCATCCTCACCCTCCTACTCCCTCCTACATGCCATCCTCACCCTCCTACTCCCCCCTACATGCCAACCTCACCCTCCTACTCCCCCCTACATGCCAACCTCACCCTCCTCCATCCCATGCTCACCCTCCTACTCCCCCCTACATGCCAACCTCACCCTCCTACTCCCCCCTACATGCCAACCTCACCCTCCTCCATCCCATGCTCACCCTCCTACTCCCCCCTACATGCCAACCTCACCCTCCTCCATCCCAACCTCGGACACCTGCTCCTTACCTCTACCAGCTTCTCCAGGACGTTTCTGCAGGTCATCTTCCTGTCTGCGAGGACGTCTTTCTGCTTCATCAGCACCCGGTAACGACTAAAGAACTCCTGATAGGTCCATCTGAGACACACACCCGGAGGAGGGTTAAAGGTCAAAAGTGCATCTCATTTATACAGACAGCATATTGTGTGTGTGTGCTATTTAATGCACAGTGTGTGTGTGTGTGTACCTGGAGGGGAATCCTGCGGCGGAAATGCGGATGGTCTCCAATACTCCGCAGGCTCGGAGTTGCTGCACTGCTCGCTTGGGGTCAAATCTGCACACACCATCCCTCCATCATCAATGCACCCACACAGCAGCTAACCACAAGCCTCCACTGGCAATACAACGGCTTCCCTTAGAGAAGGAGCCATGCACACTCACGTGAAGGGGAACTTGAGGTCGTTGGGTTTGATGCAGCGAACGTAGTGAGGAGTGGTGGCGTTCAGAGTCTCCATCAAAAGCTGTAGAGAGTTCCGGAACTGTCGAAAGAACAGGACACAGACGGGTGTGGGGGGGTTAGAATAGCTTTTCACTGCCAGTCCACAGCGACAGCACAGCTGTTCCATCCGGAGCAAGGAAGCAGGCGAGTTGTAGAGATTCCAGGGGCTTCAGTGTCATACCTGGCAGCCCACGGTCTTCTTGTGCTCCTTGCTGGAATGTGCAGCTCGGGTCTTTTCGGGTTTGATGCTGAGGCGCGTGCGACCACCGGGGACAGCCCCCGAGGGACTGGTGGCCTTCTCCTCGCCCTGGAACAGCTCGATCAGGAGGTCAAACTGGGGGCGGCAGCCACAACACAGTCACTCAGGGACCTCGCATGGGGCTGAGGCCCAAGGCCCGGTCAGTGAAGGGAGCTAGCTAGACGAAGAACCTGGGGATCGTAGACTACACTGCCAACTTGAGACCGTCTTGGGGGAAAATATATACACGTTTCTTTTGGACTATTTCTTAGAATTGTGGTCTATATGATGTGCAGTAAACATGTATTTGCTAGCCAAGGCTGAAGCCACAAATCAGACTATGAGCAGAATAAGGCAGTGAGGAAATGTGTGGGGTTTGGGGATTAACTGCTGACTGAAACAAGCTGAACTGAGTTGTACTGAACTGATCAAGATACTGGATGTGAAACCAGACTTGAAGTGACGTTGACATGGTTTGTTTCAGCACAATGCAGGCCAGGTCAACATGACAAGTGTGAAAAGGTTACAGCAGTTCCGGCAATGGAGCAATAACTAAGATCTCAAAATCTAAAACAGCTGGCAAGTTGTCAAGTACTTACAGAAGTGAAATAATTTGTTTTCAACTCTTGCAGAATTGGAATACAATTTTAAAGATGACAAATACACACAGTGTTGATGATCCGGTTGGACAAGAACAGGAGTTAAAAAGGTTTAGAGCGATATGTACATGGTAGAATGGTTAACATCTCTCACAACCGACTGCAAGGTTAATCTGAGGAGGTTAAAATGGTTACACAGCTTCAAATATATAATAATGTATGCCAGTCTTCCATATGTCATTTATCCAATGATTTCATCCAGTGTAATTAAGTGGTTCTCCTGTAATGGCATACATCATGTATATATCCCACCATAGATCATATGCCTGCAGCACAGACAGCAGTATATGTGAATATAACCAGGGGGTTATATTATGGTGCAGTCCTGCAGGGCCTCTGTCCTCCAGATCAAACCGCCACCATGCTGGCCGTCTCGATGGCGCCCCCAAGCACAGCCACATGCTGGAAATGGAAAACTCTGCCTCCTTTTTTTATCCTCCCCTATACAGGTTTAATCAATCCGTGATCCTCTTAACCTCAAACTTCTTTCTCCTTTTTGTGGTTGTTTAGTGCCCCGCATGCATCCCTTCACCCGACTCCCTCTCACCCTCACCCTGGGTGGTTAGACTGCTGAGGGGCCCTCTCACCCTCACCCTGGGTGGTTAGACTACCGTGAGCCCTCGTGACAGGAAGTGTGAGCAGGAAGTAGAGAAAGAAAGATGGGAGAGGAGAAAGGACTGAGGGAGATGTCGGTCAGCATTGTAAGAATGCCTGCATTTACCTTCTGCTCAGGGGAGAGGGTTGTCATGATGGAACAAAAACCAAAACATACATGGACAACAGGTGGGACAGACAGCACAATGAGAAAAGCAAAGATTAACAACAACCAAAAGTCTTAATGACATTCCCACACTGAAATATACGAAAAAAGGGATTCAACCCATATCAAAAGGCAAACACGCTACCCGTGCTTAATTAGGAAGATCTGATGGAGGAGTGGTGTATGATAGGAAAATAAATAACACACACACACACACACACCACATGAGAGATGATGTGTTGAGCTTGGCTAGCTATGTTTCTAGAGCTTCATTAAAAGCCCAGCAGGGAGTCATCATCACTTCTAGACCATTAATGGTTAGTCAGGCCGGTGTCTATGACGACAGGCTAATGATGCCATGGGAGGTTCTTACAGTAGAGTTGGACACATGTTTACATGTGACACATGTGGATGTGTGTGTGTGTTTGTGTGTGCTCGCTTGAATGTGTATGTGTAAGTGAAAGGTAGTGTGTAAGTGTGTGTTTAGCAGACTGTTAGCGGTTAGATTAGACCATGTTTTAACCCTTACCCCACTCTGCTCCTGCAGGAGTCTATAACAGAACAGTCAGAGGGCATAGTGAACATCTGGACCTGCATGCAGCACTGATGATGACCTGTGTGTTACTATAACATGTGTGTGTGTGTGTGTGTGTACTGTATGTGTACATGCTTATCAGAGGATCAGGATTTAAAGGCTCAGGCCTTTGTGGTTGTACAACGTTTATCCTCCCCAGGAACAAAACACACACAGCATGTTTTTTTTTTGCAGAATCAGATATAATCAAGTATATGTACGAGCAGCATCAGTGTGTGTGTGTGTGTGTTGGGGGGGGGGGGGGGGCATGACTGAATGTGCTCACTACGCCAAAAAGGATTTAATGCTGCAGTTTAAGCCAATAACTTAATTGAATGACATGACCACAAATCCCTTAATGGTCCAGTTTACACAGCGTGGGCCCTGCATGCACCCTGCTGAGTCACCATACACAGTCCTGCCTCAGACACCCTAACCCAAACCCAACCCCTTTCTCTCTCATGGCTGCCCTCTCAACGGGGACAGAAGATAGCACCACCATATTCATCCTGAACTACAGAGGGCGCTGTTTCTCCTCCACCTCCCCCCCCCCCCCTCCCCAAGAGAATGTGTTCCACCTTGCTTTCTGTCAGATGACATCACTCCTGGACTGGGTGGATGAGTCGATGACAGGTTGGCGGAGTCATGTGTGTGTGTGTGTGTGACCTACCTTGCTGGCCTTTAAAACGTTGATCTGCTCCTCGTTCACTGTGTCTTTGTTCTTCGCCAGGAAGCCATCACACTGGTATTCCACCTGACACACACACACACACAAACAGACACACTGAGTATTCTACATGCATACACATACATAACATCTTCCTGTCGTTAAGACTTTCAAATTAAGATTTGATGAAAACTGTGTGTTTGAGCCAATAACCAGAATAGGCTTCATGGCCTCTTGCAAACGTGAAGGAGGTTAGGAGAGAGATTGGAGAAGGATGCTACGTCCCCCTTTAGGAACTTGATCTGGTCTAAAACCAGCCAGAGCAATACCGGCTCAGCTGGCTAGCAATCAACATACATCACACTCACACAAATCATACAGCAATACACACACACACATTTCGTACACCCTCAGTATATTTGGTTACGAGAGGTGACATTCTGACAGAGAAGTCTCACCCCTTCTCTAGTGCACGATGAACCCTGTCCTCCGAAGTCAAGTTGTGTCTCTCACCCACGAAAAACCTTTCCCCAACAACCACAGAGGAACTCTGTCTACAGGCCCAGGAGGCTACAGGAGGCAGGGCTGTGCCCAAAAGGTATCGCAAAAAAGGCACCTTGTCAGCAAAGTGCTGGATGATGAAGGCCTTGTTGGACATGCGGGGCTTCTCAAACAGGCTGCACGTCTTCAGGTGAGTGTTGTACAGCTTCTGGGCCCACGAGTCGTCAGAACCCTTGGGCATCTGGACCGGGCAAGACACACAGAGTCAGGCGTGCAGATGGTGAAAAAGACGGGTCACTTCCTGTGGGGGTTGTGTCTGCGTGTTTTACCTTGCACTCCTCGTCCAGCAGGTCCAGGATCCCCATCTTGGACTCGATGAGGTTGATGCAGGGCTGGTTGTCATAGAAGTCGATCAGAGTCCAGGGGATCTGCTCCCTCATGTACTCCTCCTGCTCCAGCTTAAACACATGCTGTTCTCACACACACACACACACACACACACGCACACGCACACAGGGATCGGTTGCATTTGGACTGTCAAAGTCAAAGTGCTCTTCCACAACCACAACACAAAATCAAGCCCCCCACAGCTCACCATGTTAAACTGCTGCTGGAGCTTCTCATTGGCATAGTTGATACAGAACTGCTCGAAGCTGTTGATCTCAAACGTCTCGAAACTGAGTGCGAGACAAGAGAACAGGCCGTCAAAAACACTCTGATAAACACAAAAGAAGCTGTCCCCGTCCACCCAGGAACCCCAACCCTACCCGTAGATGTCCAGAACCCCTATAAAGGAGTGTTGCTTCTGGGTGGCATGCAGGGACTTATTGACATGCTCCACTATCCAGTTGAAGAGCTTGGCATAGATGTGCTTGGCCAGGGCATCGCGGGCGTTGGTGGCCTGCAGCCGGGGGATGGGCTTGATGTACGTCTCCGTGGCCGTCTTCAGCTTCTTGTGGCACAGCCAATGGGACATGTCCTGGTAGGTCACGCCCACCAGATCGCAGAAAGCCGTCAGGTGTTGGTTACTGGGCTGTGGGAAGGACGGAGGGGAACACACAGTTGAAGCTCGGGGGGGGTAAAAAAAAAAAAAAAAGCGTCCGCTGAATGAATCGATGTGTAAATGTGGTGTCAGTTGTGGGTGAGGGTGTACAGAGGGGTGTATAGGGGGGGGTACAGGTGTGACAGGGGGGTGTACAGGGGGGTGTATAGGGGGGGTACAGTTGTGACAGGGGGGGTACAGTTGTGACAGGGGGGGTACAGGTGTGACAGGGGGGTGTACAGGGGGGTGTATGGGGGGGGTACAGGTGTGACAGGGGGGGTACAGGGGGGTGTATAGGGGGGTGTATAGGGGGGTGTATAGGGGGGGTACAGTTGTGACAGGTGTGACAGGGGGGTGTACAGGGGGGGTACAGGGGGGTGTATAGGGGGGGGTACAAGTTTGACAGGGGGGGTACAGGGGGGTGTATAGGGGGGGGTACAGGTGTGACAGGGGGGGTACAGGGGGGTGTATAGGGGGGGTACAGGTGTGACAGGGGGGGTACAGGGGGTTGTACAGTGGGGGTACAGGGGGGTGTACAGGTGTGACAGGGGGGTGTACGGGGGGGTACAGGTGTGACGCGTGTCTCCTCACAGGTATGACGCTGCTGTCCGAGTCTCGGTCCTTCACCTCCACGTTGCCCAGATGCAAGATGGCTGCCAGCACCTGGAACAGCCCCATCTGGTAGGACTCATTAATGCCTGCAGGGAGGGGGGAGGTGAGCCACACGCACACACACACACTTCTCAGTCCCCGGCTAATCGTCTGGAACTGTGGGAAATTGAATGACGAAAACACATCCTGTCTCTTAGACACACGCAGCAACAGGCAAACAGATCTCAGATTGTTGTTGGCCGAGCATGAGGCAATCAACTGACATTTTACTGCTGGGTTCTCTTTGGTGACCTTTCTGCTCCACATGGGCGTAAAGAGCAGAATGTCTGTGTGCATCAGTCTGGGAGCGGGGGACATTTCCTTGCAGTTGAGGTGAAGGATCTTCACTAGTGAACCTCTTGGTGTATGTGTGTGTGTGTGTGTTCGTGGTCTGTCTTTGTGCCATACCTAGCAGTGTAAAAGCATGGCGGGTGGTGCTCAACTCCTTGGCGTCGTCCACTCCGTCGATGACAGGGTTGCGTCCTTGCTTGGTGAACAGGAAGTCATCCGCACTGCCTGGAGGGGGGAGGAGGGAGGAGGTATTGCAAAGGACAGAAACGGGTCTCCATGTCCAGGAGTCACACAGTCACACAGTCTGCTGACCGGCCGATACACCTGTCACAGTGGTGACTGGCTCAGATAATGACATGTTTGATTAATGGAAACACAAAACACACTTATTCAAAACACTCACTTGAACACATTCACACACACACACACACACACACACACAAACACACACAGCCTTAGCCCAAATTTAAGCAACCATAGTCTGTTGCCTGGCAACAGAGGGCCTAATATTACCGTGACAACCCCTCCATTTACCAAGCCTCACTTAATCAGTGCACCAGCAAAAAGAAGACACAGGCTGGCAGTGTGTGTGTGTGTGCGTGTGTGTTTGTGTGTGTGTGTGTGTGGAGGAGCAGGTGTGTCTTCTCAGTGGGAGTTTTCTGATGAGGAAAAGCCAGAACAACTCGATGACTAAGAGACACAGAGACAGGCCAGGCCTGAAACATCCAGCCACCAGAACCAGGAAACCACTGAACAATCACACAAAACAGACACAAAAAACCCAGACACCATGCACGTTTTAATCCCAGGCTCATGTTACCAAATGCCAGGTTTTGTCAGGACAACTTACTGAGTTTTAACGCCTTTAGCTCTGGCAGGTGGGCAGACGCACACAGCTGGTAGAAGATGTGATAGTTCCTCTCTTCGTCCGCCTGGAAGGACACACAGTGAAAAATCAGTCATTATTACGAGCAATACCCGTCATATCCATTTATCAAATGACTCTGTCATATCAGCGAGTTATTTGTTTGTACATTTCACCCCCACACTGCCCCGGCAGCATGCGGGCACACACACACACACACACACAAACACACACACACGGGGAGGAATGTGACAGAGGCAAACCCTCTTCACATTCCTCATCTGTGGATTTTCAAGGTGTGTGTGTCTGTGT
Organism: Hypomesus nipponensis; assembly: GCF_054491055.1. Classification (NCBI taxonomy): domain Eukaryota; kingdom Metazoa; phylum Chordata; class Actinopteri; order Osmeriformes; family Osmeridae; genus Hypomesus; species Hypomesus nipponensis. The sequence goes on from NC_140379.1 coordinate 4,625,878, forward strand.
GTGCAGGTGTAACATTTAACTACTCTGATCTAGAGGAGTTTCCCAGCTCCTGTTCCACCTCAACAGAAACCGCACTAGCAGGACACTGAGTAAAGAGACAGGGAGATAACATAGCAGGCTGGGGGGGGGGCAGGGGAGAACCAAGCCATTGAAGGATTGTCACAGGGCTAACACAGGAAGGAGAGAAACCTGGGTATCTGGAAGAAGGAAGTTAGTGCAGCTTACTCGTCTGGTGTACTGTAAAAGATACCTCAGAATGTACCTGGTCAGACTACATAGCTTTGAGTGTAAGTGAGTAAGCAAATTACAATGTACTGTAGGTCTACCAACCCTGAGTTAACACTCAATACCATTCTAATCTAGAATGTGACACCTTCACTACAAATCCTCTTTGGTAGTTGTCGCGTTAAGAGAATACAAGGAGTGTTTGTTGTGTGAACAGCTACTGACTCTTGGTCTCTGCTCTAGATGAAGATATTTAAAAAACAATTTGACAGTAAAAGCAACATTTCTGAGTCAAGGGCTCGAAATTAACGACATACAAAATATTTTTCAAACCTTTAGAAACAGTTTTTTTTTCCACTTTTTTAACAGCATTTTTTCACCCTTTCTAAACTTTTTTTTTTTTTTTTTTACTTTTTTTCCACACACAGTGAAAGGAGAGGAGAGAGGAGGAGAGGGGAGAGGAGACCAGAGAAGCCTAAAACAGAGTAAAGTAAAGCAGAGTACAGAGTCCTCATCATTGATGCAAACCTATTTTTGAAAAATATAATATTTTCAACCTTTCATAACTTTTTGTAGAAAATAATTTTCAAACATTCAGAAACTTTTTTTGAAAACGTTTCCCCAAACTCTTTTTTGACCAAGAATTGTGTTAGCCCCTCCATGAAACAACCAAGAAAATGTGTATTCTATTGTGTATGTATTCACATTGAAATTCAGACATTGATTTCCTTGACTGTTTAGGTTGGTTGAGGGGCAGTTCTATAGGCGTATGTGAAGCCCTCTGTGACATGCTTGCGTGTAAGAAGGGCTATACAAATACATTTGATTTGAGCCCCATAACTGTATGGATTACTTAAATAATGTTGCAAATAACCTAGACCCATGTCAAAATGCAAACACACAAGAACTTACATTTTGGGACAAGACAAGTTCAGTTTGGGACGGTTAATTTTGCACTTCGGGACGGTACTGAGACAGTGAGGAAAAAGTTAGTTGCAAACCCATGATGAAGTCTCTCTACAGCCAGTGAAAAACCAGAGAAACACCAGACTAGAGAAGGACCAGACAGAACAGTGTGACGTGTGAAAAGCTCCTTTGGTCTCCCTCCGGAAAAGGTTAACCTTATTGACCTTTTGTCCTCCAAAAAAGCCAGCTTCTCTCTCTGCATGGCCCCACGCAAACCTGGACGCAGTGGTTTACATCAAGTCATTTAGCAGACGCTCTTATCCAGAGCGACTTACAGTAAGTACAGGGACATTCCCCCCCGAAGCAAGTAGGGTGAAGTGACTTGCCCAAGGGCACAACGTCATTTGGCAAGGCCGGGAATCAAACTCGCAACCTTCAGATTACTAGCCCGATTCCCTAACCGCTCAGCCACCTGACTCCCTGGATGGTGGGTTATATCTCTGCGTGTGTGTTGTTGTTGCTCACCTGAAACACCACTCGAGATTTCTCCAACAGGTAGGTCCTCATGTTTGCTCCAATGATGCGATAGCGTTTGTCAAAGCCAATCTCGATGTACTTCCCAAAACGACTGCTGTTGTCGTTCCGGGTAGTCTTGGCGTTCCCTATTGCCTGACAGGACACACAGAATCAGGGGTCTCTTTAAACTAAATATCAAGCATTTAGCAATTTGAGGTTTTATCAAATGTTTTCCAAGGGGGTGGGTAAGTGGGCTTTGATGTGAGGCTAAGCATTGTGGGGGATGGAGTCCTGCTAGGTTGGCAGAGACAGCAGGAACGTCATCAGCTTCCAGAGTTCAACACACGCACACACACACACACACACACACACGTCTGGCTCGAAATTGAAATGCAAGAAACACTCCCTTACTGCAGGGGAATTCTTACCCAACACACACACACACACACACAAACGTTCTGGCAGGAGGGTTAGAGAGTGTGTGAGGACACGGTGCGCTTGCTGAGCTAAGGGCAAACACACTTTCACTGTTCACTGCAGACAAGGAGGCTTTCAGCCTAGCCGGCAGGTATTCCAGTCTCTCCTTACACAGGCAACACAGTCTCTCTCTCACACTCCTATAGAGGAACACAGTGTGTACCACTGTGTCACGACCAGCTGATGCAATCCTGAATCACACACAGGCACACATACTAATTCATTCTCTATTCTGATTGGACATCCCGTCTTTGCAACACGACCGAAAGAAAGATGCCTATTCATCATGTGAGCTGTGCTCTGATTGGCTGATCCTGCTGGAAGTGCTGGTAGAAAAAGTGATGTCATAGACACAAATAGGAGGGGGGAGGGGTGGCATATGGGCACAGGGGAGATCTTTTCCCGTCCCCTATGACTATATGAGCACACACAGACACACACAGACACACACACACACAGACACTCACACACTGCAGGGAATGCTCTCAACTGACACAGCAGAGGGCAGCCTACAGCAGGGGAACAACAGGAAAAGAAGGGAGGGGGGGGGGGGTGGAGAGGAGGAGAGAAGGAGCAGGAGGAGCGTTCTCTTTTGTCCCGTTCCCCCGGGTTCCTCCTCATCACAGCAATTAGCTGGCTGGGCCTGTGGGAGGGCTGTCTTGAGCTTCAAGGTCTGCATTCGCGCTCGGCACGCCATGTGTAAGCACACAGGCACCTAAACACACGCACGCACACACACACGCACAGTCTTTACCTCCATGATGGGGTTTGAGGCCAGCACCTTCTCCTCCACGTTGGTCTCGCTGGCTGAACCGCTGACGGTGGCAAAGTACCTCATGGCGTACTTGGCCGACACCGTCTTCCCCGCCCCCGACTCCCCGCTGACGATGATGGACTGATTCCTCTCATCCCTGATGGGGCGCAAAGGAACACACACAGAGTGAGACGACTGTGTGTGTGTGTGTGTGTGTGTGCGTGTGTGCGTGTGTGTTATCAGGTTCTCTCCAGTGTAGCAGACTTAATGCATATCGTAGAGCCGAGCTGGGGACAGAAATCAGTGAGGGGTCAAAACGAAAGACCCCCACAGACCGCAAGCGAGTGATGTGTGAATGCTTGTGTGTTTAAAGGACTTTAAAGGAGAGTTGTTACAAGGAGGAGAGAGATAGATATGGGTGGAGAGAGAGAGACCACAAGTGCATTTCTGGATCCATCCTAGCTCAGCTCTGACCTACAAACCTGAGAGATGGAGGAGAGTCCTGCAACAGGAAGAGAGACAGGAAGAGAGACGCGACAGCTTGTACTTGTATAACACACACACACACACACACACACACACACCTGGCCATCTGTTTGTAGGCCTCCTCTGCCACAGCAAAGATGTGTGGGTCCATATCTCCCATGTTCTGTCCGCTGTAAGCGTTGATGATGTCAGAGCCGTAGATGGGCAGGCTCTCATAAGGGTTGATAGCCACCAGCACGATCCCTGCGGGTCAACACAGCAGGGATGAGAGACACGCACCATACACAGCCAGACTGATCCGACAAACTAGGATTAGAGAAACACAAAATGTGTTCGAGTCTGCTGTCCGCACACTTATCTAAGCAACATTTTGCATGATCATGTGTCATTGTGTGCATGCTGGCGTACCACAGCAAACTGGGGTGTGTTATGTTGTGTTGTGTGTGTGTGTGTGTGTGTGGGCTGTTGCATTGAGACCTACCACAGTAGGTGTAGATGAGTTTAGAGTCTATAAAGCGGACTTTGAGGTTGTGCAGCACAGCCGGCTCATGGAGGTAGCTGAGCGCTGTCAGGTCATTCTCCCCCACCAGGATGTCCGGGTTCCGCAGGTGGGGGAGGTTCTTAGTCTTGGGGTCCAACTTGTGCTCAATATTCTGGAGGAGAACGTGAGCATTGAACAGTTTAGTTTAGTAGGGGAACAGCAGACGTCTCCATGGAGTGGGGTTTCAACAGCCCTCCCCCCCCCCCAGCCATCACCTCACAAAGGCTCTGTTTAATCTGTGGAGAGTACTAATGGTGAAACCAATAAGCAATAATGAGATTGGCTTGAGTATGTGTGTGCGTCTCAACCTTTGCCTGTATCAGAAGAGGAAGGCCTCCCTCCCTCCCTCCCTCCCTCCCTCCCTCCCTCCCTCCCTCCCTCCCTCCCTCCCTCCCTCCCTCCCTCCCTCCCTCCCTCCCTCCCTCCCTCCCTCCCTCCCTCCCTCCCTCCCTCCCTCCCTCCCTCCCTCCCTCCCTCCCTCCCTCCCTCCCTCCCTCCCTCCCTCCCTCCCTCCCTCCCTCCCTCCCTCCCTCCCTCCCTCCCTCCCTCCCTCCCTCCCTCCCTCCCTCTCACCGTTCCATCCTCCAGCATGAGCTGCAGGGAGCTGTCGCCATTGTTGTAGTTCTTCGTCAGCTCAGCGGACTTCCACACCTCCTCCGCGTCGGGTACCCACACCCGAGCAAACTACAAAGAATATAGAGAAAGTGACGTTAGAACAGCCAGAGCAATTCTACTTAGCCGGAAAAACACATTCACATTGCAAAACATTCCTGTCCAGTCAACGTTAATACTCAAAACCCACATTAAACATGGCGACCGCGACTCCACTTACACAACATTACAAAAGACTTGCTTGCCAAACCCAATTCCACAACTTCGAGAAAGCAAGCCAACTTTTCTCTGATATATTGGCGAAGCTAGTTCAGGCAGCTAACGACACACAATCACTGCTGGTGTTGGTCTTGTCCTTCCCCACAAGGGACTTAAATTCTGCATGCGATCACAGACCCAGACACACATGCGTTGGAAAGTACCTACATAATATTATTGTGCATTTGCTGCCACCCTCCACCGCCCCCAGCTCCTTGATACAGTCTTAACTAAGAATACTTCTACTTGACTTTAATGTTCTGGGAAACCTTCTGACTTTCCCTGAGACAAGTGCCTGACTGACAGCTAATATTAACCAATGTAAAATCGGCATTAAAGTTACCAACGTGTAATTGGATAGAACGGTGGACCGGTCACTGGATCAACGAACAGCAGACAAACCGATTACCATCGCAATAAATGGTAATACTTGGGAATCTTCACTAAACACGTCTTAAAGCTCAGGCCTGCATCAGGAGAACATTCAGACCCGGTTTCCCAGACTTGGATTAAGCCTAGTCCTAGATTAAACACTTTCAATGGAGATCTTCATGGAAATGTTCTCTTACTTTAGGACTAGGCTTAATCCATGTCTGGGGGAAACTGGGCCTTAGATAATGATCTCAGAAGGTGGGCTGAACCTACCAGTCATGAAAACAACACAGAGTTCAGACAACACACAAACATCATTAGTAATGTGACAAATTAACAAACCTAAGGAATTTCAAGTACTGGACAATTTTGCTCGTTAAATTACAGGCAACATTGTTAAAACATTAAAAGGAATCAACCCCAGACTTTAGGTGGACAATCCCAAACACCGAACACACCCATGTGGAGCGATAGGCCACGCCCCTGCCGCCTCCTGGTTCTGGGTCAGCAAGCCCCGTGGCCAGATCCAGTCAGCTGACCAGAGACATGTGAAACACACTGATGAGAACAGACTCAGTCACATGGTTGAGGAATCCAGCGAACAGCCCAGACACACACACACAGACACGGCAGCCTCACTCAACATGGTGTTGAAGAAAGGGTGTATGTGGAAGCAGTTTGAACTTTCAACCATACACACACACACACACACACACACACACACACAGCAGCTCCACTCAACATGGTGTAGAAGAGTGTCTGTGAGTGTGAGCCGTCTGAACCTCCACACACACACACACACACACAATACTGGACTTAAGCAACCAGAAGATCGTCTCACCCAGCTGAATAACCAATCAGCATCATCCTATTCTGTTTACAGTTTGATGATCTGCATTACAAACTGCTCCATTAACCTTCAGCACTGGCCATACCCACAATCAGCTTCATCCATACAGTCTGCGGCTGGAGTCAGACACACAATCAGCCTGGGCTGGGTGCTGGGGAGTGGTGTGCCATTAAGAGCCCATACATGTATTTATTTAGCAGACTCTTTATTCCAAAGCGACACACTGCTCTGGGACTGAACCCAGGATCAAATGTAGGCCCCTAATGGATGGAGCCAGCCATAAGGGCTAGTCTATGATCAATCCCAACAGAACAGGGCACTGAAGACCATTCAAAAGCAATGTTTAATTTCAGATTACTTCCTTGTTTAAAAATGAAAACTGATCTATGTATCAATGGGAAATCAGAGAGCAAAATCATGTGAAGGTACAGACTACTAACATTTTAAGTGGTGGTTATCTGTTTTACAACGTCTTGCCACACTGTAATGATGCTACGTGTGCGACACATGAATGACTGTACAATGAAATGTAGCCATGGTTGTCATCACACAAGCATAGTGTAAACGCTGGGACAGCATTGGCTAAGGAAAACAAGCTGTCTCCTGATTGGTAGGATGTGTTAAGATGGCTGCCAGGGGCCCGGTTTATAGAAGCTGCCCCGGGAAAGTCACACAGACGGGAAAAGTGTTAGTCTGGATTTACGCTAAACAAGTTCCTAAAGTAGGAAAGCCTTTCCTGAAGTGTTATAATCTGACCGTTAAGAACCGGGTTCTTATGTCAGATTGTGTTTGTTAGCCAGAGTTCTCAGAACGCTACACTCACCCATGACTCGAGACCAACACAGTTCAATAGCAAGGCACAGCTAACCTTCCAAGAACATCCAGAAGGCCCTCCATGAACATTCACAGCAATACTCTGTGGAAAAGTCTGGCGTTCATCCTGTTGCGTAAATGCAACAGAGTTCAGAAAGAGCACAGAAAGACTTCATTGTAAAATGTACAGCAGAGTTTGACGGGTTGCGTCATATTATATCAGCCCAGGAGCCACATTTCAGATACAAGTTCTTAGTTCTCAGACATAATCAACCATTTGTGTGTGTGAGTAGGAGAGCCTCAAGAAAAAGGCTTGTTAGTGGCGTGTGTGTGTGTGTTTGACTAACACTGAGGTGAAAAGAGAGAGCAGCAATTGGCCAAGCTCTTACTGGGTTCCAGGAGCCTGAACACAGGTCTGGTCTCTCCTAGCTGAGCCAGCTGCAGCACTGCAGCATCTCCTTCTCCCCCTTTATTTACCCGTTTCCCAGAGGAGGAGCGCTGAAGCGAGGGAGGGAGGGCGCGCTCAGGGAGGGGAGGGTCGGGGGTACTCTCAGGTGGAGACTTGAACCAGAGGTTACAGGAGGCCGAGCACCTGCTGCCCAGCTGACTGGCTCCACGTGCAGGTCAGGACCAGACGTGCTCAGCTGGGTACAGGAGCACAATGCCCAGCCTGGGTGTGCTCTCAGAATGATACCCATCCTGCTTTCCTCCATCTGGTCATGCAGCCTATCCTTCTCTTTCCTACGCCCCTTCACAGACACGCATCACCTGTTCCTCATGGAGAGAGGCCCGAGCACAGGCTCCTAGCCACAGAGAGAGAGAGAGAGAGAGAGAGAGAGAGAGAGAGAGAGAGAGAGAGAGAGAGAGAGAGAGAGAGAGAGAGAGAGAGAGAGAGAGAGAGAGAGAGAGAGAGAGAGAGAGAGAGAGAGAGAGAGAGAGAGAGAGAGAGAGAGAGAGGTGCTGTAAAAATAGCACAGCTTGCACTGAGTAACATCACACCCACTGAGGCATCACAACACTGCTGAGCACACTTCCTGATCCTCCTAACACACACACACGATCCACCTCACACACTGGGGTGTGTGTGAAGAGGAGAAGAGACACCAGAGAGGAGAAGAGGAGAAGAATGTGTTTGTTGGCTGAGCTACATATGCTGCCCCTCAAGTAGTCACAACCTTCTCCCTTTCCTTCCTCCCTTACCGTGCTGAGGAGGAGGGGGAAAGGGAAACAACTAGAAATGAAGAGTGGAACGTAAGTGTGTGTGTGTAGTGTGAGTGTGTAGTGTGTGTGTGTGTGTGAGTGTGAGTGTGTAGTGTGTGTGAGAGAGAGATTGGGTAGAGCCGCGGTGGGATTGAGTCATATTTATAGACCAGTGCATCTCCTGGGTCAGAGAACAGAGGAGACTTGAAGGGTAACATTCAAGCTGCCATCACACACACACACACACACACACACACACACACACACACACACGGTCAAAAGCAAGCACTCAGAGGAGAGAGAGAGATTGTGATGAGTCAGAGAGACCCGCCCTGTCTGCCACATGGCCGAGTGGTTCACATAAGACGGGAGGAGGAGGAGGAGGAGAGATGGAGGAAGGAGAGAAAAGGGGGGATTATCCTCCTTGTGACATCAAGCCTCATGGCCTGAGGCCATCAGGCCTCAGTATCTCAATCATCTCTCACACACACACACACACCACTTCTGTGACCTCCATCTGCCGGAGTACCCAAGAGGACCGATGACTTATGATGATTTATGCAGACTAGCTATATATTTCTGACAATATTCATGTCATGCCAACTGCAATTCCAAACCTCCTAAGAGCCTAAACTGCAAATCTGGGCATTCATTCAGGTTGTGACAAGCGATCCTAACTAAAGAGACTAAGGATCAGAGACAGGATTACTAGTGGCTCTGGCTAATCCTGTTGCAGTGATCTACAGCTCTACTTCGTTACACACCAGCATAGTAAACACTACGGCACTAACCCTCCAGCAGGTGAACAACCTTGTCACTGTGACATGCTCCTATCAGCATAGCTACCATGAATGAACCGCCGCAAAAGCCACACCCCTGTCACACCTCAGAAGTGCATGTCGATGTACCCAATTCCAAATCATAGCTGTGGCCCTTCCAGGCTCTTGGGCAGATCTGAAAGGATCAGGGGGATCAAAGGCTAGGTGGAGCTACTATTGTTAGTTGGGGGGGGTGTCGAGTTAGTTTAGAACAGGGCCACAGCAACAGATTGATGGCGTAGGAGAGAAGGTGAGGTAAGGAGAGGGTTCAACAGAGCAGAGCAGAAGAACCAATGACAGGACGAGGAGGGGGAAAGGGGCGAGGCGGCAGCAATCAGAAGTGCTCACAGCCCACAGGAGATTAGAGAGACTTAACCTTCTGACACCAAGCGGGGGGCTTTCACTTGTGGCAGAGGCAAGACCTCTGCTATCCTCTGTACTGTATCTATGGACTCTTCTACTCACACTGACTATTGTCTTCACCTCAACCCTAACACTCAACATGCCTGCAAACAAGTGAGAACATGGGACTCCAGGTAGCCATCTAGATCCGAGTTTATTTATAGGCTGCCAGAAGGCAAGGAGTAATTCCTTTTGCAAATCATCCATACTTGTCAGATCTCCGCTTATGGCTGAAGACCTTGGATGTGTCCTGGTTTGATTGCACGGTGAGGAACCCAAACAGCATGTTGGTCAGCTTTCCCATCGAAGCCAGGCCCCTCATCACATGACCAGAGGTCATCACATGACTCGGGACTCGTGAGAATCGGCTGTTTGTCTCCCAAGCGCTCGTTCACTTCTGCTGCTGAGCACAGAGGCTTAGAGAGCTGTGGGAGGATGAGAAGATTTGATATCAAGGTTTGAGAGTTGTTCAGTTTCCTACTAGATGACTGAACCATCCCAGTGGCCCCGGTGCCAAACCAGAGCAAAGTCTCTTACCAAGACCTTGGATGCTACAGTGGCACTAATTACATTAGCAAACAGCCAGTTGGCAGCTGGCACCAAGACTCAGCAAGTCAAGTTCAGCCCAGTCCAGTACAGCATATCTGAGTCTTGAAAGACAGTTCTCAATGGAGGTCTTCCAGATCCAACCTGAATGTCAGAAACAGCACACAAAGACCGAAAGTCTTGCTAATTGCTGCCACAGACCCCTTCTATTTAGACTTAAATCAGGGTTCCATGGTCACACATGTATTAGCAGCTGCATACAACCTGTCTTTCCTCTGACTACCTAATCTACCTACAGGAGTTCCTCGCAAACTGTTCTCCACTCAGCTTGGGTCTTCCCCCTCGTCTCTGCCACCAGTTGGGAGTTTAAAGAAAGACATTTTTATGTTTATTCTTGCTCACAAAACAGCCCCTCTCCCTGAAGGGGAGTCTAATGAGCCGTGTCATCCCAGCATGTGCCTCCTCATCCCCCGCCGAGCTGTAGGGTGTGTCGCGTCTGGAGATCCATGTTCTCTCTGACAGAAAGACCCATTTCCACACCAACATAAAAGCCCCTCTAGCACATCAACACTAACTTTCTTTGTCACCCTCAAAAGTTGTTTGTGAAGTTGAAAGAGTTTTAAAAAGACTGAACCCAAAGGCTTACCTTGACAAACATAAAATCCAGCTCCTGGTTCATCTTTGCTGGCGGTCAGCCTCTATCTCATGCTCCCAGCACACCTCCTACCACACACCACAGAACCGGTGGTCTCGTTGAGCAGCCTAGGTCCTTAAGTTCCAGACCGATGAGGCATTCCCATTGTGTCTGCTGAGCGCCTAGCATTCCCTGCTGCTCTCATCTGTCCAACCCCTCTGGAACGGCCTGCCCCTGGCATTGGACAACCCTGATGTCAATCAAACCTCAGTTCTCCTAAGCCCGCCACAGCACTCAGTCACATGAGTCCTGAGGCAACTCAGACTTTAAATTGTCGTGGTTTCCCACAAACAGATGCAGCTCTTCACTTCAGATGCTCAAGTTAGTTGCACAAACACACGCCAGTGGTGGTCCTGCAACAGGGGGGGGGCAGGCGAGGGTGACAGACATACCAGGGTGGACACAAACGCAGTATGGTGGCAGAATTACCATAACCAGGTTACCGTGGTAATCGAATGCACATGCTCTCCATCAGTGCTAGAGGGGAAAAAAACAACACACACACACACAGTTACGTGATAACGCATGTTCACACAGATCCACACTTAGTAAAGGGGATTGCGTAGTTGTGTGTGGAGCCAGTGCTGTTTAGGGCCAATTGTTGATTCACTGAATAAAACAGCTGACAGGCTCTGTTGGGCCCAAACATGACTTCCTTAGAGGACAACCAGGGCCAGTTACAGCTAGTGGATAGTAAACCCATGTCAAGCATGGAGTGTTTTCAACTGACAACAAAACAACTGAACACCTGCTGGAATGACAGATTTGTAGACAACTTGTAGGCTTTCTCATCTATCCAGTCAGATTGGGGACATTTAAAGAACGTTCGTTTTTTTGAGTGGAAAATACTTAGTCTCCTACTATGTACTGTCATTTTCTAAAGCATAATGTATGGCCTATATAAGTGCACTATTGTTAGTGAGCAGCAACAATCTTAGTCTTCCTCTCTTTCTCCCTCACTATAGTGTTTTTTCTCCCGGGGGTTGAGGGCAGACAGGAGTCAAACCTAGCTACCACGCCACGTGTGTGTGTGGTAACTGAGTGCATTCATGTTGATGTGAGCATGCGTATGTTTGCTGGGTATTGAGTATTCAGACTCAGAGACCCTCTGAAGAGTTTTATTAGGCAGAGCCAGACACACAAAGAACAGAGTGTTCTCCCAGGCCTTGTGCACGGAAGGCAAAATCACAAATAGTGGACTGACATCAGAACATGACCTTAACGAATAACCTGCTTCCTCGTTCCCAACATGTGACACGACTTGAGAGAAGTGACCGTGGCCACAATGACCCCCCCGTCACTCTTCCAAAGACATCAGAAGTCCAGTGTGATAGACTGAGAGATGAAAGCTTGCATATGAAGGCTTTAATATCAAAGCAGCTCAGTCAAAGCCATTAAAAATATACTGTATGTAGCTCATATATAGGAGACCTGTGCATGTACACACACACACACATATTCTCCCTCGTCCACACACACTGCATCTCTATATGAACTCTATTCAGGCTGAACACACCAGCTGGCAACGTGGGGGATGGGTGTTACGTCTCTCTCTCTCTCTCTCTCTCTCTCTCTCTCTCTCTCTCTCTCTCTCTCTCTCTCTCTCTCTCTCTCTCTCTCTCTCTCTCTCTCTCTCTCTCTCTCTCTCTCTCTCTCTCTCTCTCTCTCTCTCTCTCTCTCTCTCTCTCTCTCTCTCTCTCTCTCTCTCTCTCTCTCTCTCTCTCTCTCTCACACACACACACACAACCTTTCAAATGTCTTCTTCCATTTGAAAATGCCGCTGAAGATAAGAAAGGAAAAAAGCCAACAACGATGCATTCTTCTTTGTGGAACGATATGTACACATATTATTCATTGTTGACAGTTTAATAGGTCTATTGAACTCTGAAAATGAATGCCATACCCCATTTAGGGCTGAAGGATTTGCGCAACCAACCGATATTCCTTCGCTCACACCATTCCATCGGTTTAGAGCTTCAGAATCAGACCGCAAACTCAAAACAACCAGCAGTGTCGTCAGCGAAGCTCTGACGTCACCATTGGTCGCAGCATCTCACTCTGCATCAGCGGTACCCAAACGACTAGCTAACATACGAACGAACCGAGCTCGGATTAAAGTCTAATATGTACTGACATCCTCAGGGAAACAAAATATGGGCTTAATTGCTTTAATGATAGCCATCGATGTCTTAATGTTTTATTCATCGTAACAAGAAATATACAAATCCTACCCATACCACGCAGCATTCATTTTGCATCATTTTAGATTTTCCCTATAGGCTACAAAAATATATTTCTCGAGTCTATATCTACAACCACTCATTTATACACACTGAAATGGTAACGATTACTGTTAGTTTCTTATAATGTCCATGCTACATAAAAGTCATCTTTAATGATACTGAATATGAAAGAAAGGCCCCTTGGCGACCGCCGCGCCTTTGCCGCTTTGTCAGCTGCACCCATTTTAACATTAAACCGAAGGCTATATTTAGACATTGCACTCAAACATACTTGGCAACCAGTATATCTTCTGCAGGATCGCTGTTTTAAATGCATTTCATTCATTCAAAGATCATTCTTTACCAGTCACCAGCAAACTACAGACTGCCGTGGGCGAGGATTTGACTGACAATTTCCTTGCTTGGTTAAATATTATTTTCTTGTTTCGACAGAACGAAATTGCGAGTATTGACATTCAACTGTGCTGCAATGAAGCGATATTACAGAATCAGTTACCCCGTAGCCTATAGATTTAATCAACTCGATTTTACCTTTGTGTACAGCTCCGACGCTGCCATGATGGTCGCTGTGTCCTCTCAAATCTCGACTGGAATATCAGGACACCACAAAGCATGAAAGTTGTGCTTACATGCAGGATATAAAATCGTTTCAGACAACGTTAGTCCTCAGTGCGAAGCCCCTATCGGCATCATACCTGAAAAGCTCAATATTTTGGAATCCCTCTGTGCATTCTGGGTATGAGATGGGTAAAATTACTCAGTAAAACACGGCAGTTTTATTGGTCTGGAAAACATAGAAAACGGCGCCACTCAGTGGCCGCGGAACGCCACTGCTGTGGTACAGCTAAATTATAATCAGGGCACTGGTGCTCTCATCTGTATTATTCCAGTTTTCACTTGCAGGTCATTGCAGTTTTAGTACCCAATGTTGGATTAAATCAATAGGATGCCAAATAGGTTTTCTGATGGTTTGAGTTATTTGAACTCCTGCATTTCTACATGCCAGTGAGAATGTCTGCATTTGACACTGTTGTTTCTGCATGCAAGAAAGTGTTGACAATTATATCAACCTGAATTGAAGGCATGTCAAATTTACACATACCTTATACAGTAAACGGGGAATAACGTGCACTAAGAGGTGTAAAATGTAAGCATATTCTGATAACTAGATACCATAGTCAATACACAGGAACACAACAATGAAGACATTTGTGCAAAACTATTTTATTTACAAAACAAAACGGCACAAAGTGACAGCAGGGCAGTCATGTACATGCACAGCTTCGACAGACGATGTAGTGCTTAAAACCCATCAACCACACCTGCACTACGACCTCTCTCAGCCAGTTTTCGCCTACCACCTGGTGGACTCATATCTCACCTGAGTGCGTGTGTGAATGAATGAATGGATGGACGAATGGGCAGATAAAATGAATGACGTCCCAGGTTAGTTTGGAGCAATAAATGCCTTTAGGGGCCCTAAGTCACACATGCACTTTCATACACCTCTCTGGCCCTAACCAGTTGGTCCACCAGTGTCTCTCAATGCTTTCATGTGAACACGCCAACAGACCAGTCTGGTCATTGCCATAATCAAGGGTTAGACTCAATCACTCAAGCACATTACAGCATCATTTCGATGAGGACATACAGTGAATAATACAATGATTCTAATGTAAAACATTCTAAAACTCTGCCTCCACTCAAAACACTAGTAAATATGTACACTTTCAACTACGGGACCGTAGATGACACTGAAAACCTTTCTGAGATGGTGCAGCTTGTGCCAATCAACGCACCAAAGCCACTGACAACAGCGTTACAACACGGTGCTCTGCGACAGGGGAGCAGGGTCATAATAGTCGGTTCACTTCCAACACACAGGTGTTCTTTCTTTCAGTGTAAAAACAAACAAAAAAAGAAGGAACAGAGAAATGGATGGATGAGGAGTGGGGGATGAAGAATAGTCTGTGAGAGCGATACAGGAAAAGGAGGGGGGGGGGGGGGGGAGGTCAGGTACAGTGCCAGGGACAGGGCTAGGGGTGGTAAAATGGCAGCCAGTTCAGTAGCCATTAGGGGGAGCGCCCTCTTGGGCAAGGTCAGGGCTAAAAGTGGAGGGAAGGCTTGGTGCTAGGGAGTAGTGTAGGGGTGGGGCTGAGAAGGGTAGTATGTATATAGACTTAGGGATCTGGGACAGTGGCTGCATGTTTGTATCAGCCGGCGAGTTTACTGGCCACCAGGGAGGGTTTCCTCTGGGGCAGGTCCTGGGGGGTGGGAATGTGGTCCCCTGTGATCTCGGCCTTCTCTGTCGTGGCGGCAGGCAGCTGCTTATTCTTTATCTTGGCTTTGGCCATGTTGTAGTCACCGGAGTCAAAATACTTTTGCTGCAAAAAGAAAGAGAGGGAGGTTGATGTGCGGATGTAGTGTCATTCATGAGAAATCGGTGTGCGTTCTTTAAAAATGTGATAATAGGATTGAAATAACAGGTTTGAAATAATGCGGTAGTGGGTTGACTAACCCCCTTCTGTAGGCGTTTACGAAGCAAGTCAGAGCCCCCAGGTTTGTGCCCCAGATTTGGGTAGCGAGCCTTCAGTTTGGCCTCCTCTGCCTTTTCAGGGTGGATCACCATATCCTCCATGTCCTGAAAAAAACATACATAACATATCACATACCTCATAATTACAGGTGAAAGGGAGCACTGCAATACAATGTAAATGTTTAACTATAAATTAAGAGCTATGTGAACGAGGTAGCTTGGACAGCCTCGTCACAGTGGTCTATGATGAGGCCTAGATTCACACTTCTGCGCTATTTCCAAGGCATAGCGAGCAGTCGCCTACTGTACTACCGATGTTTTAGCACTGCGACTACCTAGGGAGTAACAGTTCTCATGTGATCCGTAGAGACTTTACACAACAACACGAGTTTACTGGCTTTGTGTATAGGCTGAAAATGTGGAAATACTGGAGGATTTGACAGCTACAACGGCAGTAATCTGGTAGTAATGACCAAGCCTATTTGTTAGCATGAGATGACACAATGTTACTATCCAAGTTTCCAACGCCCGAGGGGTTAATCAGATCAATCTTGAATATTGAAATATACCACTAAGCTATATGTTTATCAACAAGCAGCAGCTTGCTACCACACCAAAACAAACAAGAAACATGATAGTAAACGTCACTTACCTCTTGTTTAGATAGGTATCTAGCGGGCTCATAATAGCTAGCTACATGCCAAACTAGCTTGTAGGTATTGATAACGGACGCTTGCTAATAGATCAACAGGACTTTTGTTGACTGGCTGACGCGTAAACTGACAAGTATAAACTGTGTTCGTATGTTGTAGCAGATAGGTTGTTGATGATAAAATAACCACTTAGCTAACAATAACTGAGAACAATTACTAATTCTAATCAGCCTTGCTTCTTTTTGCTGGGGCGAATTCTTTCAGCTAGCTAGAGCTAACTAGCGTTACATGACATACCTGGATTCCGTTTCCAGATACAAAGACAACGACTACAAAATATTACGAGCATTTCTATACATTTCCCAATCTGCCTCTTCTAGTAAATTCATAGCAAGCTAAATTACGAGCCAACACCCTACAATGTCAATGCCAGGTTAGAATGTTGCGGTGACATTCTGGTCATAGCGTTCTAGGCAGTTAGCTACCTTGCTAACCTCTGCTAGCGTACTGAATAGCTTATGGCTATTCTAGCAACCCAAACGGGGTAGCTCCGCTATAGCAAGCTATTAGCTAGGTAGCCTAGCTAGCTCGCTAACATGGGCTAGCTAAGTAGCACAAGCGTTTAAAACTTACTTTGTTATCTTCAACCAGTGCCTCCTCACCCGTCCGTGTTCCTTCAATTTCTTCAGACATCTTTGGTTAACCTTAACCCCCAAGAAAACGCAAAAAATGCGCAAATTCTGAAGGCAATCAAAAATCTCTGCCTCGGTGTTCTGTCCCCATACAGTACAAATCCTCACCGACCGCTGACTCCCGCACAAATATGGCTGTCAAGAGATATTACGTCACTACTGTTGCAAAAGAAAGAAACTTCAAGAAATCTATCCAAAGCAAAATGATAAACGTGAAGCATTCTTTATTTTATATCGTTTATTGCTACTCCTGTTATTTCGTTTCTTAATCTATTTGATCATGTGTGTTAAAGACATTCTTAAACTTAGAATGTTCAAGACGAGGCACCATTTTTGTTCAATTTTTGAACTCTAACGCTTTGGGTATGGCATGCTATATCAATAGTCGAATAATCACAAGGTTAACATAAATATTTAATGTCATAAATAGTTTTAGTTTTACTAATACATATATTTTTTGGGGGAGAGGGTTTTGTAGACATATCTACATGTATCAGAGCAGGTCTGTCACGTGCACAAGGACTTGTGTTTTGTGTCAATAGAGTACTATGGTGGGTCTGGCTTATAATAAAAACACAAAGACAACATAGATTTTAAGATTGCTTTATAAGATATATAGATATATTTATATTTCCAGATCTTATTATTAATGTCAAAAATACATACTATGATTTACAGAGTTTGCACTACATCATAATGCTTAGCATGACAAACGTCACATGAGCCAGAACTGAAATATTAATTTAAATATTAAATAACTGATGGTATGCTGAAAGTAAATAAACAGAAACACTAAGCTAAGGTTACTCTCTTTCTATTGCAACACTTCCGATAAAGTGGTTCTTTAACAGTACAAAAACAAAGTATTAGAATATTACTATTTTTTCAATTTCCAGTTATCGTGGAAATACACAGTGCGCTTCTGATGTCAACTTGGTATTTTCTCTGGCTTGATTGCTTGCTAGTCTACTTCAGTGGTCCAAGGTTGTTTGTATTTGGGGCTTGTTAAACAGCAGCACTTCTCTGGGACAGAGGTGCACCAAATCTCCCCCCCATTTCCTGTTGCATTCAGCCCCCCCCCCTGCTCTTATCGCAGCTGTCTGACTGGACAGGATAAGGGGGTCCCACCTCCAGAGACTTTCCCAGTCCTCTCCTGACAGACCCTGGGAAGAACAACTGTAACAAGTCATACAGCCACGTATCCCAGTATACCTATAGTAGAGCAAGTAAACTAATGATGGCTCTCAAAATGTCACCCTGTTCACCCCTCCAAACTGGGACCATGTGTGGGCTGGGGTTCACAACTTTGACCCACAGCGGCACACTAAAGAACAGGTTGTCATTTCAGTGGGTACCACCCCCCACTAGCTCCAGGGCCCTGTGGGTTGTTTGGGGTGTTAGGCCTCAGTAGTCCTGTGCTGGTAGGGGAGGAGCCGGCTCAGCAGCGCGGGGAGAAGGGCGGGTTGGCTGGGGACTCTGTGAAAGACTGGAGCTCGTAGGCAGCACCACTGTCCACCTCCATGGACTTCCTGGAAAACAGCAGACGGATGTCTCTGTGGAGGTAGATCTTCCCAGACTTTGAGCTCTGGAACCTGAGAGAGAGACAGAAAACAAGGAAGAAAGAGCGAGAGAGAGAGAGAGCGAGAGAGATTTTAAAGCTTGTTGAATTGTGACGACTCCCCAACTGCTCTGCAGGGTTTGGTCTCGACCGACAGCTGCCTTGTTTGGCTGACAGCTACGTGGAGCGTCTCACCTCAGGTGAACGAGGTAGCGCAGCGTGCGTCCCTGGCCCAGAGGGAGGGGCTTCCTGCTGGCGTGTGCGTGCGAGCCGTCACGGCGGACGGGAACGGAGAAGGTCCTCTGGCGTAGGAAGGTCTGGTGTCCAGCTGGCATGGCCCTCAAGTCATACACCACCACAAACATCTTCACCACGGTTTTGTTGGGGTTGAATAAGGTCTGAAGGGGGGCGAGGGGGGGGGGAGAAAGCAAAGATTATGGGGGGGGTCAGATGGCTGAGCGGGTAGGGAATCGGGCTATTAATCAGAAGGTTGCCAGTTCGATTCCCGGCCATGCAAATGACGTTGTGTCCTTGGGCAAGGCACTTCACCCTACTTTTCTTGAGGAGAATGTCCCTGTACTTATTGTAAGTCGCTCTGGATAAGAGGGTCTGCTAAATGACTAAATGTAAACGTAATGTTATCATGAACGTAAATAATCTTCACAAGGACACAAAACGGTTTCGTCGGGACTCCACATCACTCAATTCCTCGTCCCTCTGCATTTCTCCCTTCTCCCACTAGGTGTCTCCCTGCCCTGTGCTCGTCCCCAGACACGTCCCTTTGTTCTCCAACCTGCCGGTGACTCTGATGCACCGCATGACCCCACGGCCCGGCCGGCCCTTTGTTGTCTTCCTCAGAACATAAAAACATTCTGCACAAAAGCGTATACAGCAACAAAATAAGGTGTTCCCTCACCACTTGAATGGTTCCTGATGGAGGTACACGATAGCCCCTTTTTCCCAGGGACTCCAGGGTGATTTCGCCCTGGGAGACACACAAACAGCAAACAACGTCACACAAACAGGAAACGACGTCCAGTAGTCTGAGCGAGCAGAAGCGCGGTCGCCTTCACAAATGCACCCTCTCTGACCCAATCGAGGGAAAACCAAAAGGTTGACAAGGTCTCACCATGTACGGCGAGGGGGCGTTGTCTTCCGACACGCTGTAGAACGACACGTCCACAGGAAAGGTCATGTGACTGGGGCAGAAGGTCCCACTGGCGCCAACCTCCGCCGTGAAGCCCTCGATCATCCCCAGAGGCTCCAGGCGGTGGTTCAACACACACTCCTGGAGACGCACACACACACACACTTGATTGACTTGATTTCGCTCCACTATTGGAGGCATTAGAGATGTATGGCGTGCGCCCCATGTACCTCAAAGTTGCCCAGGAGGCTGAGGCTGGCAGGGGGAGCGCTGGCACTGAGGACCTGCTGATGCTCCTCTGAGTCCTCCTCCCTCTTCAGAGCCACCCTGAGGGGGCAACACAAGCCACCTTGTTACAGTGCATCTGGATCAGGGATAACATACAACCCCTACAAAAGGTCATCTTCATTCACCATACCTCATTTAACATAACTGCTTCTGTTTAATGCGCATACGTTATCGTTCAATTCATGTGTACACAATGAAAACTTGACCTTGTTGTGCCTTATAGAAGGGCTGGCCCTGATTCTTTACGATGCAGGTCCAGGCTGCCATTTTGAGCAGTGGGTCTTTGAGTGCAGTATAACCTTTAGCCCAGCAGATGGCAGTGTGAAAGGAACCCACTGCAGAGCACCACAGGACTGGCACATTTCTCTAGACTGCTATGAGAATTATATCTGACCTCTCATCCATGAGTAAACATAATTGTGATCTCTAACCTATTTGTGTTTACTGTTTTTAGGCTTAACATCTAATCCCATGACTAATCCAAAACGTTGTAGGGTACATGGAACGTTATTTGAATATATTTAATTAAGGGTGTTTCTATTGAGGCGGTGATGGGTCTAAGAGGAGGTCATGTTCCAATATGTTGACATGCGTACCTTTTTCCAGGTGTCCAGGGCAGGCCTTTACAGCCGATCACAGATGAATCCAGGTCAAAGAAGCCAGTCTGGGTTCTCCTTTGGGGAACCTGACGGAGACAAGCTCAACTTCATTACAAAACATGATGTCAGCCACACCACAACTGGGTGAACTCAGGGGAAACTGATTGCTTCATGCAAAGTCATATTTCTAAATCTCAATGAGCCTGGCGATGTTGCTGTATGACATATTATGGATAATGTCATATAGCATGTGTTTACATTCTGTGTGTGTGTGTGTGTGTGTGTGGAGGGGGAGGAGGGGGGGAAGCAGTGAACGGGCTTGGGAGCCAAGGGCTCTCTAACAGTGTCGCTTCATCAGGCAGGAAACAGGAAGTTAGTCAGAGATCTGTGGCTGTTGTGGTTCAGATGAGTCACATGGCTTTTAAGCCTGACTGTCTGAAGAGTGTGTGCGTGTGTGTGTGTGTGTGTAAATAGACACGAGTCATAAAGCCTGCTCGCACATACTGTATGGCACAGTAACATACTGTGAGTCATGGTTCTTAGTGGGGTGCTATAGGGGGATATTAAGATACAGTAGATAAAAAGAAAAAGGAGAAAGAAAGAGATTAGGTGTTTGTGTGTGTATCTTACTGGGCTGGAGAGGAGAGGTAGGCCAGTGCAAGGGTGGAAGGCCTTGGTTGCCGTGGCGTCTAGTGAGTGGCGGTTTTGCTTCCTCCAGCTGTTGCACGGTCGCAGAGGGGAGGGGCTGTGGGCCCGCTGACAAAGAGGAAGACAGATACAAAGATAAGAGTCAAGGAAAGATGAAGTTGAGACATGTGATACCCATTTGTTTTCAACAGATTATTGTTAGACCTAACCTCTCCTAGTCCACCCTTTGCTTTATGATAATGACTGATCTTTTGCGATGTGTGGGAAAAAAAAAAAAACCCAGTCTCTAGGATATTAGATTTCTTCACTGCCTGCATCGCTGGGTGCCACAGAGGGGCAATGTACCGTGTCACTCACCAGGACGGTGGGTGTGCCGGGGGCTTTGGTCGTGGGGGTGGTGGGGCCGGAGGCTCCAGAGCCTGGGGGGGCCTGGTTCTCATCCTGCAGGGTGGTGGACTGGCTCTGGGCCTGGAGCTTGACGGGGTTCAGGGTGTGGGCCGGGGAGGCGTCTGTGGAAGTCTGTCTGATCCTCGGGCCGTTCTCTCTGAGGGTGCGCGGGGCGTTGGAGGGGTCAAGGCCCTGGGCTCTGGGGACCTCCGGGGGAAAGGTCTGTAAACAGTGGGGCTGGGGTCTGATCGGAGGGTCTTCAAGTGTAACAGAGGTGCCGTTCTGAGATCGGACAGAGAGGTCTACCTCCGGGTTAGTTCTGGCTTTATCTGTGCAAACAGGTGCATGGGTCGGGGCGTCGGGGTCCCTGTGGCCGGGGGCGTGGCCGTTGGCGAAGCCATTGCTCGGACTACAGCTGACGTCTGGCGTCCTGTGAGTGGTGCGCGTGGTGTGTGTGTACGTGCGGACCGTGAGGGTCTGGGTGTGTGTGTGGCGCAGAGGGCTGCTGCTGCGCCCGTCGCTGTGTGTCGGGGACAGAGAGGGGACGCCCAGCCTGTCCTGGATGAGCCTGGCGATGTCGTGCACGGCCTGGGAGATGAGGGAGTTCTCTCTCTCCCTGTCTCTCTCGCGCTCTCTCTCCTTCTCCCCCTCCCCGGGCTCACTCAGCCTCAGTCTCCTGCAGGCCGCGGGCTTCGGGGACGACGTCTCTCGCTTCCCCGGAGGCGTGTCGTGAACGGGCGTGTCAAACGGGGAGGGGCGGGCGGGCTCAGGGGGCGGGGCCTCCGCCTCTTTGGTCTTTCGGAGGGTGGCGTCGTCATGGCTACTGCCCCAGAAGGCTTTGGGAGGGGTGTCCGGCGTAAAGAGGGCTGACGGTAGGGGCGGCGCAGTGGGG
The DNA here is from genome assembly GCF_054491055.1 of Hypomesus nipponensis. Taxonomy (NCBI): domain Eukaryota; kingdom Metazoa; phylum Chordata; class Actinopteri; order Osmeriformes; family Osmeridae; genus Hypomesus; species Hypomesus nipponensis. Next base: position 4,647,991 of record NC_140379.1, read on the forward strand.
TCACAGAAGTTGAGGCGCTGCGCAATGCGGGCGATCACTTCCTGTCTCTCCTGCAGCAGAGAGCCAATCAGGGGGTTGGTCTCTGCGGTGATAGGCCTGGGGGAGGGGCAGCGTGGTGGGTCGGTCAAGGACAGGGTCTTGAAGGCCCTCAGCGGTTCCGAGCCCCCGCCCCGAGAGGTGTCCGCCCCGTTCGACAGACCATAGTCCTCGGTGTGGGGGGGGTCGGAGGGCCCATTGAGGGCAGAGTACAGCCACCTGACGGCCTTGCCCCCTGGGGGGAGGGGGGAGTGCGAGCGGGCGGGCCGGGAGAACAGGGGGGAGCCCTGACGATGCGGGGTGTTGACCTGGGGGAGCTCTCCATTCTGAAACATGTGACCATGGCTGTCTGAAGACTCCTGGCTCCTCTTGTTGTGGAGGGGGAGACCAGAAAGAGGGAGACCAGAGAGGGGGAGACCAGAGAGGGGGAGACCAGAGAGGGGGAGACCAGAGAGGGGGAGACTGGTGATGGGGAGCCCGGCGATGGGGAGACCTAGGGCGTTGGAGCTCTTGCTATAAAGGGGGAAATGAGCATTGTGAAGCAGACTCTCTTTCGAGTCCTGGCCCCTCCTGAAGTGTGAGGGGAGGCCCTGGCTGGGGTGGAGGGTGGGGGTCTTGCTGTAAAGGGGGGGCAGGGCAGTGTGGATGCTGCAGGCCAGGGTGGGGTAGATGGCCTGGCGGGGGAGGGACTGGACGCGGACTCGCAGGGCGACGCTCTGGGAGACGTTAGGGACGGGGAAGAGATGCTCCGAGGGCGGCTGGGAGAACTTCCAGACCAGCTCCTCGTCCGCTGCGCTGACCCTGCAGACGACACAGGGACAAGGGACGGGTCAGGGGGGAACCCCAGCTACTGACGGACATGACGGGTGGAGGGGGTGACAGTGAAGAGTGAAGTGTGGAGAGCGTGTGTTTTACCTGTAGAGGATGTTCCTGGGGACGACACCGTGGGAGGCGCTGAGCCAGGCGCTGAGCTGGGAGAAGAACACGTAGGAGCGCACGGCCAGCAGCAACGTCTTCTCCTCGATGAAACGTTCACCACTCCTACAGAGATAGAGAGACACAGAGAGAGAGAGAGAGACAGAGAGAGATTAAGGACAGAAAGACAGAGAGATTTGTCAGAGAGAAAACAAGAGAAAGAAGAGGCGGCGACATGAGTGATCCTGGCTCAAATCTTTGAGCTTTTCTGGCTATAAAAAAAGACTAATAAGAAAAGCGTTTCAGAGACAGACGAAAGAGAGACAGAGACAGAGAGAGGGACAGAGAGAGGGACAGAATGAGAGACAGAATGAGAGACACAAAGAGAGACAGAGAGAGAGACAGAGAGAGACATAGAGAGACAGAGAGAGGGACAGAGAGAGAGACAGAGAGAGACAGAATGAGAGAGACACAAAGAGAGAGACAGAGAGAGAGACAGAGAGAGAGGGCACGTACTGTCGGGGTACTGGCTGCAGGGTCCATCTCTCGAGCAGCAGAGCGTCCTGTTTGATGGCCGGGTCACTGATGGGGTCGCTGGGGGGGCACTCGTCTCCATAGCAGCAGTCTGGCAGTAGCATGACCTCAATCATGATGGGAATACTGTTCCTCCACAGCAACATCACCTCTGAGCGGGTCCGCCTGGCCTGTCGACACTGGGCAAAGCAAACACACACACACACGGACGATTAATGTGTGCCTGTCTGTGTGTGTGTCTGTATGTGTGTGTGTGTATTTATGTAAGCCTGGAAACCACTTGGTGCTGGTTTGCATGGAGGCCGTGTGTAAATGAGATGGGTGTGTGTGCGCGTGTGTGTTACCTGGGGCAGTTTGTCGCTGCACTCATGCTTGTGGAGGGGGGGCAGGGTGGACTGGGCGGGGGGGCAGTGGAGGCCCTCAGTCCTACCCTTCACGGAACATTCTGGAGTCCGCCCTTCTGTGATGAGCAGAGTCAGGAACACGAGGAACTCCTCGGCGTCATACTCGAAGAACTCTTCGGCCGCGTCTGCATGAAGGAGAACCCACAAGAACCGCTTAGAACCACAGGGGAACCTTTCAGACCGGAGCCAGCAGAGAAGACCGAAGACCTGGACACTTGGGGCCCCACATGTTTACAGTGGAGAAGCTGCAGGGGACACAAATAAGTTACCCATCTGGCAAAGCTCAGACTTCCAGCATCTCTGCTATGGTCTGACGAAACACAACCATCTCCTGGACGTAGGGTTTCAGGCCTGCGTGCGTGTGCGCGCGTGCATTTGGTTTTTAAACTGGGCCTGTGTTTGTGGGTGAGGAGAAATGAGACAACTTTTCCAGTTGTACTCGTTGGGAGATAAATTTAGCGCTGATACGTCAGCTGTGCTCAGGCGTGGTGTAACACACTGCAAGACTAACTTCTCTCTTTCTCACTCACACACAGTCCCCCCCCTCCTCCTCCCCAGTTTAGGACAGAAATAACCCTGCTCTGGTTCTTCACCATCCGGTCAGCTGAGGCAGGGTTTGCCTTAGGGGTTAGGGTGGGGCAAACCTGGCAACCCAGCACCAGCAAGAGAGAATAGAGCCTTATTCTCCTCTACATGCCGAGCTATCCTCCCAGGAATACCTCAGACTGGATCAGAGGGAGGAGTAATTAGCTTGCCGCACGGAATCTATCAGTCTGTTTGCACAATGCAGGAGAGACAGGGTGACCCAGTCACTGCAAACATGGATGCCTAAGTGTTCGTGATAACCTTAAGTGCCAAAAATAGCACAACATATGTTTTATAAACGTCATTCTGTGCCAATTAGGTTGATTTCCTTGAGTGGTATTCATGTCTTGCCTATGGTATGGAGTGTGCTGTATAAGCAGGACCCAATGTGTCGGGGCTAAAAAGCCTGGCTGCACTACAGCTCCTCCTTAAGACACAGCTTTAGAATACCCTGAGGAGGTCAGCTGATGCACGACGACTCCCAGTCCCCCCAGCTGCCTGCTCACACACACACACACACACACACACACACACACACACACACACACACACACACACACACACACACACACACACACACACAATAGAAACAGTCTTGTTACAGTTAGCCCAGACCGAACAGAGCCTTTCTCAGCTGGCTCTCTGGGTGTGAGTACACTGTGAGTGCTTTGTGTCAGTTTCAGGCGGTGTGTGTGTGTGACTGTGTGTGTGTGTGTGTCTGAGGCAGTCACGCACACATTCTTCCAGGGAACTCCTCCCACATGCTTTGAGCTGTGCGCTGCACGTGGAAAGAGAACAGCACAACATAGAGCTGGGAGAGAGAGGGGAGGGTGGGGGGGATCTGCCAGCTGTAGCTAAGGGAGAGGGGGAGGGAGGGGGGGGGGAAGTGCAAACCCTGCCTGTTCTGACTGGCTAGCTCACTGGCCTAGCACAGCCCCTGCTAGGATTAGGGTTTACTGTTAGTTGGTTGTGGACTACCGGCTCCCAGGGATGTGGGCTAAAGGTAACACTCTGGATGGACGGAAGGATGGGCGAGGAAGGGCAGCCCGAGGGAGGGAACAGATTCCGGAGGAGGAGGAAGGGAGGGAGACAAAGAGAGACAGAGACAGAGACAGAGACAGAGACAGAGACAGAGAGAGAGAGAGAGAGAGAGAGAGAGAGAGAGAGAGAGAGAGAGAGGGGAAACAGGGAGACTGAGCGGATGGAGGGAGGGTATGAGCTGGAGGAAGACACACAAAGGAGGCCCGCTTGAAGATGACGGAGGGAGCTAAGAGGAAGAAAGGAATTTCTTAGAAAGAGGGTACAGCAGCCATACGTTTCAGGGGGTCGGATTGCCCCGTTTTCCATAAGGGAAAGTGACACACGTGCATGCGGGAGGAACAAAAGAGCCAGTCAGGGTCCCTGTCTGGGATTGGCTGAGAGGCCCCGTGTTTACGTTGATGGTATCTGCTGTTCTCTAGGGCGGTGGGTCTCAACGGAACATTCCTTCACGTGAAGCCTCGGTCTCCGAGCACCGTGTTTAATGTGACGACTCCCTTCCCCTCTGACCTCGCTATCCTCCGATCATTTGAAAAGACGGCAGTAACCTTTGGGGTGACGCAGACATTGGGACCTAACTTGACGTGCCTCGAGTCCTCCCAGACAGAGTCTTCACCTTCTCCCTCTTCTGACCCCCCCCCCCCCCGTTTCATGTTACTGTCCGTGTTCTGCTATCCCTCTTGCCAAGCACTCTGCCCAGCGTTTGCGTGTTATTATGTAACAGGTCAGATTTAGAGTAGAGATGTGCAAGCACTTGTTCAGTATTAATAGTGCTGCAGCAGTTGAGTAGCGCTGGCGATGAGCCCACACATCAGCTGGTGTTCTCAAACACAAACACACACTTCTCTCATCAGCTGTCTCCTCCTTGTAACCTCAAGGTTTTGCATGTCAACCGGGTGTCGTGTCACGTGCATGAGAGAGAGACGAGACAGACAGACAGAGAGACAGACAGAGAGAGAGAGAGCAGAGAAAAGTGTTTCATCACAAAGACCAGCGTAAACACCCTGCCTCTCTACCAGACCTGTGGTAGAACCAGATCCACTGCAGCTCAAACCAAAGGTCTTTCCCCCGGGGCCTCCTCCAGGCTGTGACATTCAATGAGGACAACTCGCTCAACATGTTTGAGAGCGTTGCATGTAAATCAGTGATAGACATTCTCATCAGATTTGCGACAGGAAACGCAGCCTGTTTCGCGTCCCACGGTGACAAGATAAGCTGGCACAGTAATCTGGCCTCTTTGGCCCCGCGATCGCACTCTGGAGTGTTTCTCCAACAGAGCCATGTTTCCACACAGAGTAGAGTCCACCGGGCAGCTTGGGCTGTTACAAAACACCACAGAGGTCACGGGGGAGACTTGTTTGTGCGACCTACACAAAAGCACTTAAGATGTACCCCTACTGACTACACCGTTCTTTCAGGTTGGTGACGACAGCGATGCGTGCGTTTTCCTACCCAGATACCAGAGAGACAGAGATAGGACTGGTCACGGGAGCCAAGCAGGTCCAACCTGCGCCTGTTTCAGCCAGGCCCACGACCCAACCTGGATCCAGTCTGACACGCTCAACCAGCTGACGGGTGCCCTCTCTCGTCTACAATACTATCTAAATATAACATTTCACTAATGCTTCCAAGGAACCCAAAACATTGAAATCCCACCCAGTCGTGCTGTGTTTAGAGGAAGAGTACATCTTGTTCAGTCTGCTCACTGAAAGGTTGAGCGCAGCACCATGCTGAGGACAGTGAAACAGAGTCACATAGAAATGTTTGTTTAGCACAATCATGAACACACAGTTGCAGAAAAGGAAGATTAAATAAGCAGCTCCTCTATGCGAAATCTCCTTACTACAGCCCCCAGCGAGATAAATATAGCCTAGCCACAGCATGGTAACTATGTCTGTCTGGCTCCTCCCTACTCCCCTCTTATACAAGGCCACGACAGACCATCACATAGACACAGAGGACCATGGCTGGTTAGGAGGCCCTTAGAACCTGTCTGTAAGGCCGTGGGATGCAGCCCGTAAGGCCGTGTGATGCAGTCTGTAAGGCCCATGGTGCAACCTGTAAGGCCGTGTGATGCAGCCTGTAAGGCCCATGGTGCAGCCTGTAAAGCCATGTGATGCAGCCTGTAAGGCCGTGTGATGCAGCCTGTAAGGCTGTGTGATGCAGCCTGTAAGGCCGTGTGATGCAGCCTGTAAGGCCCTGTGATGCAGCCTGTAAGACCGTGTGATGCAGCCTGTAAGGCCGTGTAATGCAGCCTGTAAGGCCGTGTGATGCAACCTGTAAGGCCGTGTGATGCAGCCTGTAAGGCCGTGTGATGCAGCCTGTAAGACCGTGTGATGCAGCCTGTAAGGCCGTGTGATGCAGCCTGTAAGGCCGTGTGATGCAGCCTGTAAGGCCATGTGATGCAGCCTGTAAGGCCGTGTGATGCAGCCTGTAAGGCCGTGTGATGCAGCCTGTAAGGCCATGTGATGCAGCCTGTAAGGCCGTGTGATGCAGCCTGTAAGGCCGTGTGATGTAGCCTGTAAGGCCCTGTGATGCAGCCTGTAAGGCCCTGAGATGCAGCCTGTAAGGCCCTGTGATGCAGCCTGTAAGGCCGTGTGATGCAGCCTGTAAGGCCCTGTGATGCAGCCTGTAAGACCGTGTAATGCAGCCTGTAAGGCCGTGTGATGCAACCTGTAAGGCCGTGTGATGCAGCCTGTAAGGCCATGTGATGCAGCCTGTAAGGCCGTGTGATGCAGCCTGTAAGGCCCTGTGATGTTTCCGAGTCTCACCCAGAGCAGAGCCCCTGGGAACACAGGAAGGAGGAACAACAATGGTAAGGGTATACTGTGCCTCTCTCCTCTGTCCATCTTCACAGGCTCCCTTTTTAATCCCCCCCTCTTTCTCTCTCTGAGTGAAAATCCTTTGTGAATAGAACTCACTGGTTGGAGCCATCACTCTGGCCCTGTGGTCATAGTCTTAGTACTTTTGTCACCTACAGAAAACCAAGTTGAGATGCAAAGACGACGACCCAGCTGCTGCAGAGAGGGGGGAGGGGAGAGAGAGAGATTGAGCACGAGAAAATAAGAGGCAGAAAGAGAGTGAGGGAGAGAAAACAGACAGAGAGTTTAAGGTGAGTTCTATGAAACAAATGTCCTCTATCGAATCAGCAAACCTTTCTCATGGGCTGCCTCCTGAGACTACCCTCTAACAGACAAGGACTCAATCAAAGACGTACAACACATCAGCGAAAACACTTCAGCTCTGAGAAGCAGACTTAAGTGTCTGGTCATAGGAGTACATTCATTTTGCATGGGGACAAAGGGTTGCCAAGGCAACACAGATATCACGTTAATGTCCCCGTCACGGACATTCAGTGTGTGTGTGTGTGTGTGTGTGTGTGTGTGTGTGTGTGAATAAGCTAGGGATGTGTGTGTGTGTGTATGTGTGTGGGAATGAGCTAGGGATGGGTGTGTGTGTGGAGTAAATTGAGGCTAATGTTTCTCAAAGAGGCTCTGATGGATTGCATGATCCACTGTATTAGTCAATGTCCTGTGACGTGTTTGTGTGTGTGCATCATGCAGAGGCTTTGTTGTCCACAACAGCAGTGCAACCCATTCAGTGTAATGATAGGATAGGATTGGTTTCCAGCATGTGAATCACTCCAGTGTTCATCTGCTCACCTGTCCTGTTCAGCCAGCATCTCAGTCAACACACAAGACACAATGGATGGACAGGCAAACAAACAAGCCATCCTTTAAGCTCGCAACAGAAAGTAAATCACCCTGCGTTTACGAGAAGAAAAAAAAGAACTTAAACAAAATGGCTTTTTTATAAAGTCCTCTCTTTAGAGAGAGTATATTGTTGACAGAAAAAGGGAGGAACAATTTCCGATGTTATGTTCGGCTGCCTGGAGCAAATGCCACTGAGGGAATATGAAGTCAGCCCATGTTCAAAGTTTCCCATTTCCTCTCAATCCCACTTGTTAGCATTTATCCAGACTCCACAGGCCTGTTTGAGTGAGCCTAACTTCCACACTGCACCGCCCCTCTCTCTCTCTCTCTTTCCCTCTCTGCTCTCTTCACACAAAGGGGCAGATTCACAGCACACATAGCAACAGGAACTGGGTGCTGATTGGCTGAGAGGATGGGTACTGTTCCAGCAGAAAATAACTCTCCTTCTGCTCCTGTGAACTTTCTATTGTCTTAATCAGACACAAACTCGGACACAACCGACCAACGGACGCAAAAACCTGGCATCGTAAACTCATTAGCAACTGAACCTTTACAGCCTGTAGCCTAGCCTGTACAGTAGTCATCATCACACACACACACACACACACACACAAACTGCTGACAAAAAGTACAGCCGTCTCAGAGGGTGCAAAAGCTTATCTTTAATACCCTTTTGTATACCAATAATAATAATAATAATACACACAGCTGCTGGGCTCCCAACGCTCACGCTGTTCCTCTGGGAAGCACCGCTTCATCGTTCTTACGTTACAGGTTCTCATCGCTGGGGCCAGAAGTTTGGGCTTAGTCAGTCGTGGTGCTCAAGGTCAAGTTCTCAACTAAGCTCTGATGCATTCTGTTGGATGTTTAGGAACAGCATGTTTTGTTGCGAGTCTGAGAGAGACGCCATAATATTTACTATAGCTGTATGACAGTTCTATAAATAAGGCAACAATTTACCCGTCTCTTAGCACAGGGCCAGATACATATTGGATAAACACTGCATAAATGCATACCTCAGCCACAACTGAAGTGTAGCACCCATGGTTGGCTGCCATTGGGTGCTAATGCAGTCAGTCCACATCAGCTGCAATGAGCCGATTGAAGGGAAAGGGAATGGTCAGCCTTGCCGTCTCCCCCAGTCCCCCACCTCTTCCTGGGTTGGCGTGACCAGGCCTCTTGGGCCTGACCAGGTCCTGTCAGCTCTGAGCCCCAGTGCGTTTCATTGGTCCTGGTTGTGCCCGAGGCATGGGGATGCCGTCAGAGCTGAAGTACACTCATTGTCCCACTAATGCTCATTGCATAACCGGGTGCTTGGGAGAACAGCACAGGCTAGTAATCCTTAGTGCATGCATAACCACTCCGCTGAGTACATACACACACACACACACACGCACACACGAACACACGCACACACACACACACACGGAGAAGGACAAGGGGTGAGTTGTACAATGGAGTCAAACAAAGCTTTTCCCCCTGAAAATCTGCGCGCACACACACACACACACACACACAAACACACACAGCAGGTTGAGCAATCTCAACATGGCTCAAAAGGGCACTGACAAGTGTGTCAGTCGTCCTGCTGTGGTTGGTTACTGGAGTATGTCTTCCACAGACGAGTTTGGCTCTTGGCTAATAAAAGACAGACACAAACGGCCCAGGGCCCATCATGTCTGGTGGCCGTTCTCCCAGCCACGCTGAGCGGCTTCATCTGCAAAAGGAGAACACAGCTGGTCACCAGCCTTTGGCTGCACCGGGACAGCGTGTTCAAAAGTGATGATGGAAACATGAAAACAACCGTGACATACACGTACAGTGAAAAACACATCTTCTAATGAGTTGCTACTCAGATGGTATTAGTTGACAGAGCAGTAGTGACTAGAGGTACAAATCAAACTAAGGTGTGTGTGTTTGTAAACCAGATCCCAGTCCTCAGCTTATATAACTAAGCAGACAGAGATACATGGTGTCTGGTGACAACAACCTCAAGCCATTCCTGACTGGCGGCCGCACACTGCTACTGGTTGCGTAGATCCCTTTGTTTGAAAAGAAATCTGTTGCTCACTGTCTCTCCATCCATCTATGTGGCGTGGTGAGGCTATTACATGTGATGCGTTTCCTCCCTTTATCCCTGATAGCATCAGCGGATAGGGGTAGCTATGGCGTTACTGCTGAGGTAGTACAGTAACGCGAGGCAAATGAGATGTGACTCTGAGGAGCGCTGAACTTCGTGACCGCAGTCCCGAGGACAGATTGAGCGGTCCCCGTGCCGACGGAGCACTACGACTGCCTAGCTGACACAAAGAGAAGGAAGCAGGAGAGGAGGAAAAGAAGGTAGGAGAAGGGAGGGAGAGGAGAAGGGAGGGAGACAAAGCTAGGAGACCAACGTGACGGCTTTGGAATTGTTTAGCGGACGTTCTCGTCTCCTACTCCATTACGGCTCACACAAATCTAGCCTGTCAATTTCAGGGCCCATTCATTCAAGGTTCGCAGGGAACTTTTCTAGTTCAAGCCAGTTCTCTAGCTGCATGTAGGGCAGAATTAGAGCAGAACTCCCGGAGAATTCTACCTCCTAGCAGCAAAAACCCAACAGGTCCAGATGGTTCACCCTGCTCCTGTGGGGCTGGATGCTGGTTGGCTGTGATGAACCACGGGGGTCAAGGAGATGACGACAAACAGGGGCAGGTTGATGTCCCTCCATAGCCAGAACAAGTATCAGACAGCCCTCCTCTGTGCATGTGTGTGTGCGTGTTTCCCCAAGACCCCAATGTTAGGTAAGAGCATTACTGGGAGAAATGGAGAGGAATCACGTGCAGCCACTAGGTTTACTTACAGTGAAAGCTTTTACCACAGCATTTGATGAGGGTCGATTGACCTCCCAAGGCCCAGTGTAGACTGTACTGAGTTCCCATGATGGATTTCACCAACGTGTTAAATATTTCAGGGAATACCGCCTTTGGAATAGCTCTCTGAAGTCTCACTAAAACAACCATACAACAGAGAGTGGGATGTGTTTGCCATCTTTGCTACGTGAAGGCAAAGTTCAAACTACAGCAGAATGTGATTTAATTGAAATAATTTCACTGTCTGTTACAGCTTAAAAAGAACAAAAGACAAGCCCATGAATAATCATGCCGATACTAAATATCCTTACATGACCGTAGCTGACGATGACACATGGTTGTCGTAGCTACAACAAACAGGGTGTGACAGAGAACACCTGTTGTGCCTCTTAGTATGATTCACTTCCTCAGACAGTGGGGACAGGTGCCATATGGGGCCAGGGCAAGAATCTGTTTTCATTCAATCTGGCCTGTTGGATCAGTCAGAGTCCACTCTGTGATCTACTGCTCGCCCTGTTGGCTGAGCAGGCAGCTAAACAGTCTACTTTGGCCATGCGATGGGGGGTGGATCTCCCCTCATACTCCCACATAGGACTGCGGCAGGAAACCTCCAAACAAACAGAATAACAGCAGGCTGCGGAAGCCAAAGCACCAAGGCTGCTGTTGCAAACCAAGGCAGCCCTGCCTCCCCAACAGGCACTCCACTCCAGTACGACTGACTAACTCTGAGCTCATCTGTGAGGGTTTTGACTCTCCTTGGCTCTTGGCAGAAGCCCGTCTCCACACGGCCTCCTCTAGCTATACGTCACCCTTGTGAGTGTTCCATACCCTTTATGAGGACTGTGAAAGCTGTTGGTTAAGCTTTATGGTTAAAAGGAAAACAGTCCTAATCTAGATTGAGCATTCTGTTCCACTTGCACGAGACACTGATCACTTCAACCTACAGAAAAACAAACCGGTCAGACGACTTCAGTTAGTTCTGAGCAAAACAGTGTCCTGATCTTTCTTTCACAGAAAGACACATGTTTGCAATGATGGTTACAAAAGAGGCCTTGCATATACGAGTCCAACTTCAGCTGACCCCACTGTCTGTCCTCTGCTAAACTGTGGCAAGATGTCCAACTTTATTTCACATTACAGATAGGACACCTACCTGACCCAAATCTTCCCTCTGAAGTAAGCCACAGCAGCATCATAACAAAGCGCATGCCTGGGCTTGTCTGCACCACCACTTCCAAGTCTCCACTCCATTGTCCAGCATGTGGCCCTCAGACGACTGCTGCTCTGTGCACCAGGGCTGGCGTATCGACATAAACATGTCTCCTCAGCGCTGCACTTCCAGTAGAAGTCCCTCTTGAGTCCTGGGCAAGGAGCGAGTGTCCTGGACAGAGCAGTCTGCTATTTCCACTAGAGGAACAGTGTGTTCCAATTTTCAAATAACAATAGCACAGAGCACCAAGCTGTCATAATGGGATCTGCTCCAGAGCAGCCTCTACTGCGATGATCTTTTATTCGCAGGATCTTGTCAATGTGCCACGGTTGCAAGTGCTTCTATTGGTGGAAGGAAAGGCTAGGAAACGCCACTAGGTAACGACAATCTTATACCAAAACAAAAAGCAGTGTTGTTTACTACTGGCCCCAGAATGCTACCTAGCTTCAATTACTGTGTACAGTGTCAGTGTGCCCTTTAGCACAGCCAGCCACATAGCCCAGATGTCTGAGCATGGCTTTCCATATAAAGGCAGTGCGTGCAAACACAGGCAAGGCAGGGGTTAAATCTCAGCCTGTGTACATGTTTACTCTCAGTGCTAGGGAGTCGTGTTACCAGGATCACAGAGTCAGTGCAATTTGTACAGGACACACTTTGAGAACAAACTTGAAGAAATATTTTAACACAGCTATGACCTTAACCCACCCCCTCTAAGTGATTAAAATAATCTCATCACAAAAAAACCTAAGTATGATCGACAGGATAAAGGTCTACCATGCAGACTGGTGCCTATGGGTTATTGTTCAATCACTGACTGATAAACATGCGAAATCCATCTGTAAATGATTATGTCATTGCAGACGTCAATAAGGTACATGATAGTTAATCTAAGGTAGTGTCTACATAGTTTTGAAGCTTTTAATAATCAATAACAAACCAGTACATTGTGTACAATGGCTGACAATGGAAATAGTGTGTAGGAAATCCTTTATGCGAATTGTCCAGGCCTATATTTAGCCCAAACTGTTATTAGCATACGTACAATTTTAGCTTCACAGGTTTTGGTGACAGTTCCTGCCAGAGATGCACTGAACAACACTGAGCAGAATTGCACAATGGAACACTGTCTCATACCACAGCATGCAAGTCAGCTGTTCAGGTCTGTCGCTGCTGTTGTGCTTTCCTGGAGCTGAGGGATTCGTTTCAAATCATATTATGCCATAGACACATTGGAGCATGATATATAAAAGTGCTTGGAAAGATAATAAGGCTCTCATATGTTTGACGGTCAATTTGTACTCGCAGGGTTATAGGCTTTGTTATTAACAAAGCTGCAATGAAGTTAACCAGCTGTTACATCACTCCATTGCTGTCCCCGATTCTTCTCCCAGGAGATGATCAGATTCCAATGGTTGAACCAGTATGAGTCAAGGGTGATGGTGTCAAAAATGCAATTCCACGCAGAAATATTGAGACTGACCACAACATGGGATGTCGCAAGCTAATGTTGAATTAAACTTTTACCTCGTTCAGGTTTCATGTTTTCCAGTGTCATCGGGATGCCTTCCTCGTCTCTCGCAGGGTCTTCTGTCTTTCGTCTGTTATTCTTCTTGAAGGCTGACACACGACAAACACAACCTTGACAGCAATTCTGTATGGACCCCAAGCCTCGAAAATATTTCGCTGACTTAATATATTAAGCAACAATGCCAGCTGAAAAGCCGTTATGCTGCCAATTGCTCCCTATCCAACAAAGCATTGCTTTGTTTGCACGCCACTGTACACGTCCATCGGGATGTACTGTAAACTGGTGGACGAAGACTAGCTTGCAACGAACGGTTAACTATCGCAATTGGGTTGTTAATCAATACGCCAACACGAATTCAACTGACTTGCAAACTAGCTACCCTGACAATACACTTCAGAATCGAGCATTAGCACAAGAACCACAGCAGTCACCTCGCGAAGCATCCCTCTCTCAGTATTGTATTGCTCGCAATGTTAGCGACTGTAAACTACCTACTTCGTCCTGTGTGGCAAGCTTGCTCAACAATGATTAGCTAGCTAACATAACTACCTAGTTAGCTTGCTAGGCATCTGTTGACGACGACCTTGTGTCAAAACACCCCAACCCCCACGCAGGTACAGAATGTCCTACTCTCCGCTGCACGACGACGGACGAGTCTTGTTCAACGAATCATTCTGTTGGAATGACAATGTCAACGCATGACGTTGATGAAAAACATATCGTCCGGGTTTTCATTTAGCAATGACTGTAGGCGAGCTAGGTTGGGTTGCCACCTCTCCCCCACTTTTGGTCCGCTTCATACCATCACAACTTTTACAGAAACATGCTAGCTAACTAGTTAGCTGGCTATCTTCGAGACTTGGCCGCAGCAGCCTGCATAGCTAGTGCTCGCTAGCTTGCTAACAAATGTCTTGTTTACTCTACAAAGTCACTGTTAACTAGCTTGCCAACTCAATCCAATGTAAATTCGGTGATAAAGTAATGCGGAGTATTCTCGTCATCACTGCTCACAAAGCTTTTGCCACCAACTCTTACAGCCTACTCTCAAGCCTGTCCCCCTCTCACCTCCCCGCTGCTTGTCAAAACAGATCAGTGTGCAGCCTCCAAGTCACGTGTCCCAACAACAGCTCTTGGTCACTTCCTATCTCAACAACCCTCAAGTGAACCTGCTGCCATGACAACCATACATTATCAACATATCTAAACTTTTTGGCAACATGTTTGTCAATGATAAACCCTCAAAACATTACTGACACATCCCATTACTGACTTGACACATGCACCCACAGCAAGTTGGTGAGGATACAGTCGGACATCCGTAGGGAGAACGGCCTGAGCCAGGATTGGATGGTGGGGTTGACGGCGTTCTCTTGTGTGCACGTGGCACGTGAGCTTTATTTTACGTGAACATTTTGTTCTCGTCAGTGAGGCTATGCATGGCGTGGTGTTAAGGGCTGTGATACAGCTGCTACCTTTCGCTACTGACACGTACTTCGCAAATGCTATCGTCGATATGTTGTCTATTGTTTGTAGTTCTAAGCATTGGTTATTGGCGTATTACACATGTTGGCATTATTACATTTACATTGTAAACAGCAAGCCATTAAGTTTTTGTCTTTTTGTCATAAGACGTTATTTAGACATATAATTTATGTTCACGTTTACGAGATGGAAGATTAATTGATATTTTCTAGAACATACCTGTGTTTTCATCTAATCATATTGGAGATCAAATGGGAGAAAAGAGGGGCAGATGGTCGATGAAGCAAAAGCAACAGCACTTTCAGCACTTTTGTCTCTTCCAGCAAGTTTTAGAAAAGAAACACAGTGCCACCTTTTGGCGTAAAAGTCGAAATCCACATTGTTAGTGACACAATGTGCCATGACACAAGTTTATTTGTGCTTTTTTTTTGTTGCCAACATTTTATAAAAAATAATGAAATAAAACTAGGAAAAGATGTAAAGGAAAACAATATAATTGAATATGCCATTAGAGATATTTGTATTTATTCAACATAAGTGCTTTTTTCTTAATACCATATATACAGGTGTCTTTGTGATATTCTTTTATTGTGTTAGGTGACTTCTAAATATATATCTGATACAAAAAACAGCACCAAAAAACAAGAGACAAGATTCAGGTGATGGAAATACCAAGATTTTATTATCTACTTTTTTGAGTGACTACAGAAATGCTGAAATATTTGAACACTGAAAAAGCTGGATGATAACATCACTTGCTTCTCGTTTTTTCTTTCTTTCTTTTTTTTTTCTTTTTTTGCTTAGCAAACACAACAGATGATATTGCACAGCACTGAGAGAGCGTTAGCAAAGCCGCAGAAACCGGGAAGAAATAAATCACCACAAATCAACCTTTGAGACATAGAATTACTGACCTGAGAGGAACACCTAATGCATCACCTCTCCAGCACCAAGACACACACACACACACACACAGGCACACACACACACACTCACACACACAACTGAAGAAGCCGTAAGAATGGTAGGACAGTGAAATAGAAAGAAAGAAGAAGAAAGAAACGAGAATAAATAGGATGAACTACAACCATGTGATCCTGTTACAAATGCACAATCAACTAGTGTACTCTGATTCTAAAATGTATTCAGTTTATCAAAACCCTCCAAACCTCTTTGTATGAATATCTCTGGAAGATCCCCCCCCCCTGGTTGAGAAACTAAGTGCCCCTTCATATTAGAGGTTGTGATGATTGTCTTTGGCGCCGCCATATTGTACTGAGACCTGTAGCCAAGCTACCAATCATATGGGAACTCCTTCTATACAATAAACAACCAGTCACATAATAGGAAAAACGATAAGACAGCAATCATTCACTGATCACATTCGCTCATCACATATACACAAGAAGATACACGAACGAAACCATCTCAAACCAGAAGGGAGGCATATGACTGAGTCTTGGTGTTTTCTGCTTACACTTCTTCAATCCTCTGTTCCACTGAGAATCAGAACTACTTTTCTTAACCTCATGCCTGTGACAACCCTGCATTAATTAGATATTTAAAAATTCAAAGAAACCTCGACACACGCACTCACACACACACACACACACACTCACACACACAGAAACCATAACAGAGAAGAGCTGTCCAGGTGATGAGACTTTGCACACACTCGAACGCTGATTCCTTAGTAAGGTTCTTTGCAGATTTATTAGACTTTGCTCATTGTCATTACACGAGTACGTACCAAAAGAACAGATACTTGATGGAGCTAGGCTGCGATGCCACGGGAATAAAAACAGACCCAGCTCCGTGGCACCGCCCCTGGCAGACCGGCTGCCCTGCCTTCACTCCACCCCACTCTGTGCACGAGACGGCAAAGTGAGCGGGACTTGCAGCCCTCGTTTCAAATGCTTCAGATTGTACATTAAAACAGGAGATTCCCCACATGGTAGAGTAAGTTCGTCTACAGAATCCTACGCCTTCTACATTCTATACCCGTGCGAATGGCAAATCAAAACTCAACAGGTCTATCTCACGAATGCCAGTGCTTTTTTAACATTATACGTATTTTCTCATTTTTTTCTCTTTTTGGTTTGTTTTAAAAATCTTTGGATGTGCAGTGATACCCATAAAATAATTTGTTTTAAAGAATAGAAAACACGCACACTGCTTTTTGCCAACTAATAAACAATGTAACTCCTGTATAACTTTGTCTTTGTTGGCAAATCAACTGTCTTCGTAGACAACCAAAAGTCTTGGTTTCTGGCAGTGTTCAGAACACATATTGAAGTGCCGGCTAAGATTTACGTGAAGAAGAATAAAAACTGCTCCTTCATTATCTAAGCATGGGAAATAAGGCTATAACATAAAACTGACTGACTGTCTTTTTGTTTTTTCAAAAACCTACTATATACAAATCTAGATTTACTACAAATGCATAAATTAAAGCAGTGGTTAAACAATACAAAATGCAATTAAATTAAAACAAATCACAACACAGAAGTAGATAAAAGAGAAAATATAAACACATTATCACAGCAATTGGTTTTACCCTGTAAAAACAATAGTCTACCTTCATTATAATATTGGCATAAGTCAATGTCTGATAAAAAAAAGTTTATCTGTTCCCTCTGCAAGTTTCATACTACAACCCTGAAACTTCCATGACTGAAACAGAACACTTCCACAAAACAAACAAACTTCTAAATAAATAATCATTCAGCAGTGTGAAGTAACAATAACGATTAGCAAACTAGTTCAGTTCTGCCTTACTCGCATACAGTAGACTCTTAAAAGCAGAACCCAAAGGAATTATTACTATGAGGTATTCAGAGACACTGGTAAAGACATGCACGGCCAGAGTGCTGGGCCTCCCTACACGATACAGAGAGAGAGGGGAAGGGAGAGGAAGGGAAGGTGTGGGCGAGTGAAGGTGGGGGCAGGCAAGAGAGGAGAGAAAAGAGCTTTGGTTTATCAGCAGAAGTGGACAACAGAAATTCCTTTGGTATGTTTTCATTGCATGGTTGCACTGGCAAAAGCACCACGGTGAGAAGGAGAGAGAGAATTCATCATTGTTTCTTCAGTAGTGGCACTTCTACAGGCTGAGGTATTCACAGAGTCAAAGGTGAGAGGTCAACAGTGGTTTAACACTTTGGTTCAAGCAAGGCACTCGTCCTGGGAGTTTTAGAAAGATTGCAACATATCTACCTTTAGTTTTCAGGGTCATGTCTGCCTATAGATACATACAACTGGTCAAGGCCATGGCCATATCAGCATGTTTACCTACAGCTATGATGTCTGCCTATTCTCTAGTTACAACAGCATATCCACCTAGAATTGAGTCGGCATGTCTGCCAAACAGAGTTGTATCAGAGCACAGATGAAGTGAGAGCACACATAGCAGGAATGAAGAGTGGAGGTGGGGTCAGGAGAGGAGGGGGTGGGGGCGGGGAGGGAGGGGGGGGGGGTGTACATCATAAACAATCCGCATCACTCGTCGAGGCCGTGCATTAAGAAAATCTTTGGTTATCTTTGGTATCAACAAAGTGATAGAGATCACAAATGGAAATTGAGTGAGGTAGCATCTTTGGTTCACACTATAAAACATCAGTAGGTCTTAACACATATGATTTTTTCCTCCATTCTTTTTCTTTTGTTTCTTCTGTCTCAAACTACCTTCATTGTTGTCTCTGCTGTCCATGTATCAAGACGTTGACCCCGCCCAGAGGCGGATGGGGGTGGGAGGCCAGCTGATAGATTGAGTGCTCCTACGCCCTTGGCCAGCCCAGTGTAGTGCTTTCTCCCAAGTACTGAAATGCATTGAATTCACCCCTCTCTCTATACGTTTACAGGCTAGCGGAGGGCTAGAAACAGACCGGAGGGGAGATTTGTTTGAAGATGAATATCTGAGTCACTGTTTGAGCTATAAAGAACGGTTTTTAAGCGAAGCACTTGAAGATAAACACCTTGGCTGGTAAGTGAGACCATGACTGATTTAGGGCTTTTACAGAATGGAGCTGCACTTTGTCCTCTAAGAGATGGCTCAAGGTCGCAGTCCTTGTTCTTAACAGAGTGTCTGTAAGGGCTCCCAGAAAAGTAATGGCAATACGTTGACAAAACTGACATTGGAATGCTAAACGGGCATGGGTGGTAAAGAAAATGTTCACAGCTCGACTATAGAGCGCAGACACAGAGAAATGCTTCTACTGAAGGATTTATCTTTGGTTAGTAGCTGCTGGCATTTCAAAGTATTTGCTAGAACTATAGATCCATAAGCTATCCCTGAAAACATGATCAAATACCTCTCAGCAACATTAATGCATTTCAACAGAAGATGCTGGAAATATAATGCAGAATCTTCCATCTATATTGTTAAAGATGATTGCAAACCACATTGGTTGACTGTTCAGTCCAGGCCAGCCTCCATAAGGCAACCGTCTCCATTGAATAAAATCTGTCCCTCAATCTGAAGAGCAATTCCCATTACATTGACCCATCAGATTGTTGTTTTTGTAAGGATGACATCATAGATACTATCATAGATAATATTGGTCTTTAGTCTGAATCTATGTTTATATACCTATTTGTTTAACAGTCCAGGGGTGCAGTAAAAATACTCTTTAGATGATAAACAACAAAATATATCTTCTCTTTGGTTATATCATGGCATTTGATAGCCTAAGATTCTATGCTTGAATCGCACATGGGTGGCTGTAAAGTGTAGAAAGCTTTGGTTTTCATGTTTGATGTTTCAGCATGTAGGGAGAAAGCACCACAGAGAGGGAGGGGCCACAGTTAGGGTTTGGGGCAGGTTTTGTGGTCTGTTGTGGACAGTCTCTGTCTTTTTGTTGGTCAAGACATCCACCTAGAGTTCCTGACACGCAGAGACTTCCATAAATCCATACCACTGCACAAACATTCCAGTTACTCCTGTGGGGTTCCTGCTCAAAGCTGATTGGCTAGTCCCACTGGAGGTCCTCTTTTTTGGTATTTGCACCTGGAGTGCCCCCTGTGACATCTGCAGAATAAACACTGCTGATAGGCTGATTAAACCTCCATTCAGACACCGATGACCAAACCTACCAATAAGATAAAAGATAAGGACGGTGGATGGCAGGTTGGGATTGGGGGTATAAAGCTGTAAGACCGGTGATAAGGGAGTAATTGTTTTTTGTTGTTGCAGAATGCTAGACTAAAATGTGTTGCAGAACAAACTTTAAAGCAGGTCAACGAAGTCTTTGGTTTTTTTTTCATCTTTGGATACTATAAATATCAGTATAGTACAGGTTTAAGGGCAAAACGTTGTTTCAAGGTCTAGTTGTCCTTGTTTCCTAGTAGTAAAGCTTTTCCACCGAGTCATTCCGTCCGTCTTCAGGCTTTGGTGCAGGCATTAGGGCCAGAGTTGGCAGAGTGACCTGAGCCGTCGTCCAGCCACTTGTCGAGGCTTCGGCGGCGTGCATTCATGAAGAAGTTGCTGACTGTGGTCAGCTCGAGGCCCAGCTGCTGAGAGATGGTGATCTGCAGCTCTTTGGACGGACGCTTGTTCTCCTTGAAGATGGCATGTAGCGTCCGTCTTTGCACATCAGTAAACACAAGCCGCGGCTTCTTAGACCCACTGCCGTGCTCGGCCCGGCCATGATCCTGCTCCTTACGCTTGCATGCTGGGAGGGACGAAAAGATGGGGAGAGAAAGAGAGACAGAGACAGAAAGACAAAGAAGGAAAGAAAAAGGGAGAATATCAGCATTAGATAGATTATCAACATCACACCACAACCATGAACGGAATTAAAAGTGAGTGCTACCACAAAACAAACCGTTTAAAGAAACCGCTGTCCATGGTTCTGAAAACATCACTTCGTCCGCCATGACAAGCGACAACCGCGAGGCGGCAGCAGAGGGTTGTTGAACTCTTACATTGCCTACAAAGTGAGCCATTCAAATGATTTAACTTATTTGGCTTTGATCTGTTCCCAATAAACCTAGAACACTCCATTTGCTTCTTACAATAACACGTATACGTATAGACCAAACATATAGTTCAAGAAAACGTTGTCTACTTATCTACTGTCTAGACAAGGTATAAAGCCAACATTCAAAGACTATTGGCACAAAGAAATGCTAATTAAGCTATTGCAAAGACAAATCAGAACATTGTTTACGATACTTGAATATATGGCTCTGAATGAACTGAATAGTTAACTGAATCAGTTAATAACAATAACTAAATCTCCGCATGAGTGGGATAGCCTTTGCTCCCCCAAATTATCCAGGCGGCATATTGCAAGGCCCGCCAGGCTTGCGTCAGCGTCCTAGGCATTCTCTATGAGAGCAGTTGTAGAGAGAGCAAGCACGGATGTCTCCAGTGCTGGTAAATATTAACAGACCACTGCGGTTCCACATGTATCTCAGGTTATAAATCATCGAGTTGAAGGCCACCCCGACAGCAGGAACCACCGCACCTCCAGCCAGGTAGGGAGGTTTCCCAGGATAAGGTAAAATAACAACGGCCTTGTTGCGGCCGATCACTCGACTCTGCTCCCGGCTAATAATTACACACAGATAACTATACACTGTGTTATCCTAACAACTGATAGCGCAACTATAGGCTACTAATTTTCACAACTTATCTTTACATAACTTCCATTACACCACTAACATACAAACACACAGAGAGACAAACATACGTGCCAGATGGAAAATATGTAAATCTATAAACATTGAAACAGTGTGGCTCGTCTCACATATTCTTGCATTTCCTTTGTATTAGCCTTCCTATATTATTTGAAGTCAGTGAGCAGCTCCCAGACGATCAAATGGATAAAAACGGAAAATAAATCCCGTGAACAAAAGTAGCTGAGGTAAATCTGCAAACCATCCCGTTAAATAGCTAAAACCAGTGGTCAAATGGTTGAATCCCCCCAAAAATCTAACATTACTTAGAGGTTTTTCTAAATTATGTGCCTAACTATTGGCCGAACAATATTGGTTACGTGAAAGGCATTATTCAGCACATTTCTGACAGTATAGGCCTTTCATAAAAGGGTAAGGAACTGAGCAGGATTCATTTCAATAATCAATATCAAATTTACATTTCTGCCTATATTTGTCATTACACATTCACTTCACCCAAAAACGGATCAATAATATCCCAAGCTTCCGTCACATTTTAATTTTCTGCATTCTCTTTGTTGAATTGCTTGCAAATTGGCCTCTAGAAATTTAAATGAATTCTTAACCGCTTAGTTAGAAAATATGTGATTTTATCTGACAGGGAAATGTTAATTCCTATTCAGTCCTTGCAAAGTCCTGGCTGTTTCAATTGGTTGATCAAGAAATGTATAAGGCTTTATGAACCAAAAAGCTTTAGGTGTAACGGCAACGAGTGGATCATGTCTCATCAATCGTGTTCTTGATTTTGAAAAGAAAGCCCATGAAATGAGAAACAATAAGGTGAACGTAGTTGCCTAATAATAAGAAAAAGGTCCATATACACACGCGCGCGCGCGTGCACACACACACACTCACACACACACACACACACACACACAGACATATTGTACAGCGCACCCTTACACACTGTATAACAGATGGGAAATTGGAAACAACTGAAAATAATCAATTGAGATTAAGCACACTTTCCACACAGTATACGGCCTCACTTTTCAAAAGCCAAAAAGCCCATGTGCGCGTCATTGATTAGAAGAAAAAAAACAAATCCTTTGTACGCTCGCGGGAACGTGGCTCCTTGTCTGTGCCCCTCATTCGCGCGCGGATAGACTCGGGTTCTCCAGGGACAAATTAATAGAGACCTATCAGTTAATTAGGCAAACCCAGACCATACCCATATACGTCACAGCTCCAAACGAGTTCAGCGCCAAAAAAACAAATGACCTCATGGCACAGTCAGCAAGACAACGCAGTTACCTTTGTCTTACAAAACATATGTAAGTTAGTTAAAGCCACGATAGGCACGCGGGCTGGTAAGAGTAACTCTCCATTTAATAACTGTGTGGAGTTTTTTTTCAAAACCTAATGCACGGTTGAAAGCCCTGCATAACATAAACATATGCAGCCATCATGTCAAACTCATACGCACGCGCACGCGCTCTGTTTATAGCCAAAACGACACCAAAAGCTGATCAGATACATCTACACCAAAATAAACAAATTCCTAACGATTTTTGGTCGAGGGATCAGTTTACGCACACATTCTCTCGGTCGATATTTTGAGGTAAAATAACATGGGCTCTGGTTTGACATAACCCAACAAGTCTGTAAAAAGGAACACCAGGAAGATGAAGTGGCCTTCTGCTGTTTTGGGGGGCACATTTTCTTTCGAATTTCTCATCACTGTTTCCACAGTTACAGTTGATCTACGTTTACAAATTTCACATTTTAGACAAATAGCAAGAAAATGTTTCGAAAGAGAAATAAAGGGAAACGGTATTACCGAGGGTTCGCTCACCTGCGAGCCTGAGCGCGCTCATGCGTTGGAACTCAGGCTCCTGCAGCCACTTCCACATCCTTCGGAAAGTCTCGCGGCCGGACTTGAGTTTGGACCATGGCTTCGGGTTTCTCAAGAGGTCGGAGAGGGTGCCTTGAGAACGACACAAAACGCGCTGCGCAAAGATGGCCTGGGGAATGCTGTAGCGCTTTAGCTCAGTGGTGATCCTCTGCGCCACCTCTTTGGTATTCACCTCCTCCATCTGGGCCCCCGAACTGTCCCCGTTGACACCTTGCTGCCCTGGGGCCTGACTCTGCTCCCGATTGTTGCCTAGGCCTTGGCCATGGCCTTGTACGCTAATGTGGGCGTGCGGGTGGTGGTGGAGGCCATTGAGCTGGACCATACCCACCGAGGAGTTCATGTGCTGCTCGGTGTGTCTACCGAGCATGGCTGGGTGGTGAGCCTCGAACCCACTGGGTGTGAGCATCTTCTCTCCGGGCATGGCAGCGCCGGGATGAGCGTAGGGGGGTAGACCAGCCTGGGAAGTGTGTATGCTGGCCAGGCCGGAGCCGGACAGTGGGGAGAGGCTCTGCCCCATGCAAGGATCCTTATGATGGTAAGATGGATACAGACTGTTCATGGGCGCCAGACCCCTGTCCTCCCTCATCAACGTGAAGCTGCCGCTGACGTTGCCCGGAATTCGTTGATGGGGATGCGGGTGTGGATGATGATGGTGGTGGTGGTGATGATGGTGAGGGAACTTGTCAGAGACGGTGGAGATGGGCGGTAAGGGCTGCAGTGGGGTTAGGGTGGTATAGGTGCTGCTGGCGCTCATGCCAGGAGGGGCTTCGCACATGCTAATGGCAGGGTGCAGGTGGCCGGGATGACCGGGATGGCCGGGATGACCGGGATGGCCGGGATGACCGGGATGGCCGGGGTGATAGTCTCCACCATCCAGCAGTGTCGCCATGCCCATAGCGCGATGGGACAGGCCTCGGGGGCCCGGGCGGGTATGCGGGCTGTGGCCGCTCAGCAGCTCTCCAGTACCGGTCACTGACTCATGACTCACTCCGTGCAGGTCCCCAATATGCTCCATCGACAGCTGGGCGTTCATGATCCGGGCACCGCTGTGACCAAACCATCTATCTTACCTAGCGCAGTTGACTGGAGTTGAGAAGTCCGCACGTCAAGAAAAGTTCAATTTCCTTTTGTTGTGTTATTTGGTTGCAAAATGTCTTAAAATTCGTTGTATTCTGTCCCTCCGCTTGGTCTTCTTTCATAACCTCGATGTCGTTTAGTACGTTTTTTACTTATATTTTCCTTTCTTATTTTCTTTTCTTTTCTATTTTTCTATTTTTTCGATTTCAAGTCAAGCCCCCCCGCCGCCTATAAGCAGTCCTCGCTCTCCGGTCGGGTCCCGCGCCATCTCTCTAGCCGTGGCTCTAGCAACTCGGTTTCCCCAGACCAGTGCTCAACCGCTGCAGCTCCCACGAACCACACATGCGCAATAGCAGTCATCCGTCCCCTCCCACCAAACACACACACAAACACACACAAACGCTCAACGCTCTTGATTCTGATGTCAAATATTAAGGAAGTTACCGCTGTAAACTAGACTGTATTTGTGTATCCAGCAGCTTACTCACAAGTTTGATAAGGTACAGATATTTTGGCATTAAAAAGGTGCGAATAGAAGATTTGAACAGCGAGGTGCATTAGCAATGTAGCCTGTCTATGCATATTGAAAAGCATGTTTCTGAGCCTCCTTAAATCGTGAAGTCCAAATGAAGTGAACTTCCGGGAGGGATACTTTGATCTGCTGGGGGGCTTGGCATTAAACCTCAAAATCACACACTTGCCGTTAACATTGAATATGCCATAACATGTCTTTGCAGCATGAGTTTGCACAATGCAGTATTACTAATTATGAAATATCAACCTTAGCAGAATGCGTCAGTTTAGCAAACAAGAGACTTTAGACTGTAGGCCAGATTCTCTTTTGATAAAGGATGGACAGATGTGACTATTGTTCAGTCATTATGCTTAACGAACCAGGCTCAACAGAGTGTGTATGCCAGTGCGTGTGGTGTGTGTGTACGTGTGTATTCGAGTGTACGTCCACACGCTGGGGTGGCACAATTTGGTTCTGTGTGTGTGTGTGTGTGTGTGTGTGTTTAAAAGAAAGAATAACAGTAACAGTAACAGTTACATTTATCAAATTAAAATTTGAATATGTCAAAAAAAACGAACCAACTGTTTTTAAATGTTAGAATCAGATTTATTCTTTTGATATCATTTTGATATTATTCATTATTTACTGTACCTAAGAACATATGACATAAAAAAATTTTTTGGGATTATGTGAGTCAGCAGTGATGGTAAAAGATTCAGCAATCGACAATCACATATTTTGTTCTTTCACTCAAAATACATAATTGCAAAAATTGTTAAATGCATGCATGCACGACTGACAAACTTCAGATGACATCTTGGGGACAGTTAGGGCCTGGGCCAGGCGTCCTTTTCACCCTGCCGTGGTGACAGCTTGCAGCGGTCAGTGGCCTGCTCCGGACCCCCCTGCTGAATAGGGGACATGTCAAAGGTGACGCTTCAAGACTCCCAAAGCTAACAGCTGCGGGGGACAGATTAACCTTTCAGACTTTTCCCTGTTCGGACCTGCTAGCGCCACGACACGGGTCCGCATCTGTCAGGGTCACCAACAATGCTGTTCGGTTGAACGAGTTAAAGGAAAAAAGCCTGAAAAAGTTAAACTGTCTCTGATGTGAAGTCAATGCCAATGGCGCGTGGTGACTTGACGTGTGTCCATGACAAAGCAAACTAATTAAAAACGTGTGGCTTTCCAACGGTATAAAGGATGGAGTATAGCTAAAGCACGTGAATTGACACGACTTAAGGTGTATCCTTAATTAAAGATGAATATAGGCTAAACAATGAATGTGTCAATATGCATCGACAATTATTAGACACATTGAATATTCAATCATAAATAACTCAAGCAATAAAAAAGGTATAGGTTACTGTGAGGAAAATAATGATACAGGTGAACTCAAGTAGGCAATATGCTCAAAAGAGAGATTTTAAGGCGGATGGAGGAAATGTGCCATCTATCCTCATCTGCACACATTCTCATACAGATCGATAATTTTCATTCGCACTGCCGCCTCACTTTGAAGGGCGTTGAGTAGACTATTCTTGTGCGTGCCTGCTTACATTGTTGTCTCTGTTATACCTACATTAATTTAGGCTACATACATCAATATGAAAACCGCGTTGTATAGGCTATAACACCTATTTTATATTCCTTCAACACAGTTCAGGACACGTCGGAAATGTGAGAAGATAATAGGCACCAGACAGTCATCATTCCTTTCAAAGTGCGCTGAAAGATAAGAAGATGTGTCGACGTATAACGCCAGACAGGCTGCAATTCACAAAAAAATAGTATTTGGACCTGGATTGGGCTGGCTAAATAAACTCGTAACGCAGACAATATGCTCGTTGAAATGCAGGGTTTCTGGCTACAACAGGACTATTTTTCCACACTTCACAATAGTTACTCTAGGGAACCTTTGAAGCAAAGAATACTGGTAATTGACCATCATAACTACTGTAAATGCAGATATGGAGAAAGCAAAGTTAACTGACACAATATGTCATTAAGGAAATGCCCTCCGTCCTTGGGCCAATGGGGCGGCTCCCAAAGAGAGTCGCAGTAGGCCTATTAATTATTAACATGCTGCAGTTCGACTTTTCACACTGATTATTAATCAGAAGCCTCCGGTTTATGGGCATTACGGATCTCAGTCCTGTTAAGACAAATATTTTAGGCAGATCCGGTGTGGAATGGGCAATGATGCAATGCCTGTTGTGGAGGAGGAATAGATCAATACCCTGCACCCAGTGACATAACCACAGGCTAAATAATACACATTTAACAATACAGGCTTACATTTAGGCCCCAAATAAAATTCAACCAATCACTCACTGGAAAACCTATGCTGAGGAAGCTAAGACGAAAATCTTAAACGTACCCTTTATATCATGATCTAAATCCAAACGTTAGGCAAAATGTTTTAAGTTTCCTTGGCTCAGTTTTGAACGACATGCTATTTGAATAAACTGCATGAGTGCGCATGTGACCTCACACTATTACTTTACTTTCCAAAGTGTAAACGTGCAGTCCTTTGATATTAATATAAAAATCTGAAGGTCTTTTAAATTGTTAAAATAGTCATTCATTTAGGTTGATCGTTATCTTACAAATTGAGGCATACATCACCCTATATTTAATAGGAACATAACCTAACTATATTGAGGACAGTGTTTCAATAAGCCATGACTTTATTTGATTAAATTTGATAGGCAAACGCTTTGTTGTCATGTGGTCCAGCTTCATTTTCCATAGTTGCATATTATTCACTTTATTTAAAGTTTAATCCACAGTTCATCCGTCTCTTTATCCAAACATTTAAATGACCATGTAAATAATAAGCTTCCAGAGTATCTTTATATGTCTCCGAAGGGCGATAATCTTTTTTCGTTTCTACAGGTTTTAGACCCAAAGGCGCCTGTGGTAGCCTACCCAAGCTCGTGAAATATAACGAACTTAATGAATACATTTACGATATAAACTATTGGCCGTTGATAACTTGAAAATGAATATTTAATTTAACCCAGTGAGGAATTTAAGACCACCGAACCACGAAACAAAAATGCCATCATGAGGCTTTAATAAACATCTGCTTATTGCACAACTTTGGATGAAATCAACTAACTGCCTCTTCACGAGTTGTTTTCCGCGTCACTTGTTGTAAATCGTGCATTCATGTGAAAATAATTTGGCATCGCGTTACATTATATGTCCATATGTCCATATGTCATGTCGCATGTCACTCGGCAACTATGGTGGGGCCACACTTGCTCTATTGTACTTCACAGTAACTGCAGATTAATATTAGCCTACAATAATATTTAAACGTTGCAGATAAACTTTCCAAGATCGCTGCATTAGTAGGCTACATACCCTACCCAAGTTAAAATGACATGGAATATGATTTACACAAAGCTCACCAACAAGTAGGCTATGTTTAGGCCCAGTGACCACAGTTCGTGGGCAAAGGAGCCTTAGATCTGATATTATTACCTTCACCGTCATACCATGGTAATGAGAAATACATTCATATAATTGTCAATAGCTACAAATAAAATATTTGTATGTATACTGACAAACCTGTATTTTACATTCGCTAACAGCCTTCCACTGGAAAAGCTAAAACTGACGTAATAATGCATGAAAGTGTACACATATAGGCAGATATTTAGTGTCCGTTTTACATAATATTAAATAGCCTACTTTTACATTTCATGCTGAATGATTCTTTGCTTTGTTTAACTAGCCTATAGGCTACCCACAACACAAAGAAGACATAGGCTTATAGGTGACAACAGCCTATCAGCTTGCTGCAGCTGGTTTCAAAGAAGTAGTTAACTGAGATATGGGCACATCATGCTATTAAATGATGTTGTAAGAATCTTCTTATATCAAAAGCAAACATCTTTGTTTCAGAGCTATAATCATTTTTAGATGACATCGATTAGTTAGTTTAGATGAAGTTAACAATTTAATTGAAAATGTGTCCACTGATAGGCCTAGTTAAATTGCATGATTTAACAGTTGAAGATGCATTCATTATTCATAACCACTATTATGTCTTGGCTATGCAACATTCTATAAAATAAGCCTACATATTTATTGTATGCTCATGCTGTGTAGCACAATTGAGAAATTACAGTCACACAGTTATAGCCTATTTACATTAATTTGAAAGTTTGCAGGTTATATTCTTTTTTAAATAGTTGTATAATCTCCGTGTACATGCCTTTTAATTTTTAAACGGAAGATATAATTCTGCCTTATATAGATAGACCTATTGAGAGTATATATAGAGGTTACGTCTGCAGGTTAGCGTGTATGAAGGTGTTTGCGTGTATGTGGCCTATTCACAGGGGCGTTTCTCAGATGCATGCCAAATCGGCCATGTTGCACTTGAGATATGATGTTGTTGTTATTGTTGCACTGTCAAATCACCATAATTGTGTAATATTGTAGTTGAGATAATGTTATTGTTGCGCTGTGTTTGGTAAGAAAAAAAAAACAATAGAGTCTGTTTTATGGCATTAACCACTGAAATAAGCCACTATTAGAACTGTGCCCTTCTGGTCCTTGATTATCTACGGTAGACCTTCTTACTATATGAGCATGTGTATACCGCTTTGAATAAAAAGCGTCTGCTATATGAATACAATGTAAATGTAAAATGTAAACCTTGATATGCAAAAAAATGAGTAGTAATATGCCTACTGACTCGTAGAAATACGAAAGCCTCTGTCTTTTTGGTGAGTACGTATTGGTGTCAATTAGCGGTTATCTACCTAGATTTAATTGTATCAACACATGAAATAACAACATATGCAGCAATACAATAGAATCAGGATGATTCCTAGATCATTTTATACATTAGGGAGAACCAATGTTTGTTTACATTGGCCTACATTGCTTTAGTTCTACGTCAAACCTTACATTTTAGATGATTACTTAGGCCTAAAGATTATTGTGGTGAATAAATTGATGGCCTGTCCAGCCGATGTAATGTATGCATAGCCTACTTCAATAAGCTGGTACATAAGAACATCATGTTGAGAACAGACAGGCTAAATAAACTAACCTAAGTATTAAGAGCCACAACCAAATAATCTGTCACATTTGTGTGACAAAACGTGTTTGATATGACCAACCTCAACAAGGTGTAAGAGTGCAATAACTGTAGCCCGGGTAAAAAGTCAGTCGAGTTCCGTTCACATGCACGTGCGTGAGCAATGAAGCCAACACACACACATAGCCTACACGCGCGCGCCTTACCGCAGAATCCGAGACTTTCTTATGCATCTTTTAGCCTGTACGGCTGCCCAGACAAGCCCCTGTCAAACACATTACAAAACACGACAGTTAAATAAAACAACAGAGCCTCAATCAACATACAAGTATTTAGTTCCATTCGAGTTTCAAGACGAACGAAAAGCCTGCATGTCCCGATCCCATGTCCCGCCCTGTTCTCCGGTAGACCAAGCTTTCAACGCGCTCTTCAATCCAAGGTAAAGATAACCGTGTAGGCTACGTCCATTTCAGCCACCAAATCTCTCTTTAGGGCAAAACCTCCCGATTCCTTCCGTTCCGTGTGCTCATGCAGCTCTCAGTAACCGGTCTCTCCGTCCTTTTCGATATGCTCTTGCATTTGAATAGCTGCCCGTGTTGTTATGGATCTTGCTTGGACGGAAAGGGAATCAGTATGCAAATTGTTTCAGTTTCAATCGAAAGGTTCGATCCATGTTAGCGGGCTCGCGTAAGCGGGGGTCGGCCCTCTCTGCTCAAGATTCCGTTCAGTATACACGTTTTAATGAGATCGTGTACTTTAGAAAGTTATGGCCAGCTTCTGCCTTATCTAAAATTATTTGCAAACTTGTGAAACGTGCGACGTGCAGAGGGTTTCAGATGTTTTCAGCAGTAAACCGTTGAATATTTTTTTTACGCTTTGTGTGCATAATACATTTACACGTATGGGTCAAAACAAGTAAAACAAATTTTTTTGTGATGTATGTATTGTCAAAAAACTATGAAACCATCAAGATTCACACAAAACATATACATTTTTACATCATAACATTGCCTGAATAAATGTCATGATATAAATATTGAATTTAAGAGGAGGCTTATTGCCTAGTTCAAGGACGGACTCCCTGGATTTAGCTGCAGTGAGTGACAGGGCAATGGCAGTCAGCAGTCACTCAGAGAAATGATCCTAGCCTGTCCTTTACTACCGAACTGTGCTCAGAGGCCTACACACAACAAATGACCGGAGAGAAAGGAGAGGGAAGCAGAGCAGGTGGCAAGGGGGTAAAGTGAGAGGAGAGAAAGAAGGAAGAAGGGAGAGCAAGTAGAGGAAAACAGGGTACAGGAGATGTTTGAGGAGAGGACAGGAACAGATAAGGAGAGAAGGAGAAGAGGAGAACAGATGTAAGGAGAGAAGGAGAAGAGGAGGGGAGAACAGAGGTAAGGAGAGAAGGACGCGTTGAGCGAGTGCTAAAGAGGGTGAAGATGATATGGAGGTAGGGGAGAGGATGGAATAATGGTGAGGAGGAAAAGGGGAGAAGAGAAATTGGGCGATAGGGAAAATAAGAAGCTACCAGACGACATTGCCCATCTGTCTCTGAGTTAGGGTTTGGCCAGCTGAGAGGGTCAGGAGTCAGGGGTCAGAGGTCAGTTTCCTCTGGACAAATCAAGGGCCAGGATGGACACTGGGGGCTTCATCCAATCTAACCCGTCAGTTATTGGAAGCCATCTTCTGTGACAATACATTTCACCTGCCATTTTCTTTTCAGAGCCATGAGATGGAGGCCTTTATTACCGAGCAAGCATGTGTCACCGCTTCTGTCGTTCTCCTCTGAAGGTCTGCGGTAAAAACAATTTTAAATAACAAACACAAATAGTGTTATATTTTGTGGGCTTGTGTCGGTAATTTACTGTGTATATGAGTACAGATACAGAGGGGCAGTGAGTACCAGTGTGGGTATCAGAGATAAGCAGCTTCGTTTGAGAAGGGACACCAATAGTTGCTGTTAAAAGAGGATTACACCAGTTTCACAGTCGTCTACCTGCTCTTATGGGATTACCCACAGGCATTCACACCGGCTCCATTCCCCTCCTCAACACAGGACGCAACCTTTATCCTGCTCCTCTCAGCACATCACCTTCATTAGGAAGGGCTGCTGCAGCCCCCAGCCTGGCACAGCAGGACAATCACACTGTGGAAGGTAAAGGTGGGTACAGCACAAACGCAGACAAACACACACACACGCATGCACGAACAACAATACATCTGGGAGAATCAATTCCTTTGTACATCACTCATTGGTATCCTGGTTTTGTGCAGATGTGATGGGTCTTTAGATATCTGCGTCTCCATAAAGACCCTGTTTTGTAATCGCCCACAGTTTAAATGCTCTTAATGTGCTGCTCAGGTGTAGGGAGGGCCAGGCTGCTGTAAATCTGATGCAGGCTGGGGGGGGGGCTGGGGGGCTGGGGGGCTGGGGGGACTGGGTGGGCAGGGCTGGGGCTGAGGGAATGGAATCTGTGTGTGTGCATTCTGACGAGGCACGTCCCCCAGCCTGCAAACTGCAGTCGTGTTTGCATGGTACACACACACACACCAACACACACACTGTCACACACGCTGACACACTTTGACAGAAATCAGCCGTCGACAATTAACCATGGGCAGGGACTCCCCATAAATTCAGCTTTGCTGTGTGCGTGCCTGCATTAAATTCACTGCTGGGAGAGGGGACAAGCTAGTGTATCAATGTTCCTTGGGAAAGTACCAATTCCATGTGTGTGTGTGTGTGTGTGTGTGTGTGGGTTATGTTTGCAAAGGGAGTAAGGTAAAGAGATGGAATCACCTATCAGGCTCTCCATTGTATTCTGATCTGATCGCTAATCCTGAATAGTTAAATCATTACCCATCTACCACCTCCACTAGAGGCCAGGTAAACACTACTACATACACACACACACACACGCACACACGCACACATGCACACACGCACGCACACACACACACACACACACGCACGCACACTGGGGGGGAGGAGGTTTCCATAGATTGGTCTGAGCGGCTTCCATCACTCCCAGGATACTCTGGTAAATCTAATTGCAGGTAAATGTACAGTGGTGCTCTCAATGACTCAGTGTGTGGAGGAGATGGGGGATAGGGCCAGCGACATGGTTAGTATTGGTCTGGATGACTGATCGGCCAGGCTATAACCACATTAGACAGAGGAGTGGCTGACTCTTAGAGAGAGAAACACTGCCTTGCTCCATCCGCTCTCAAACCCCCCCTCCCCCCACACCCACCCACCCACCCCTCACTCTCTTTCTCCTTCTCCCTTTCTCCTCCTAGGGGATCGAGGCACGGACTGGTTGGAGGGTTTTTTGGGTGTGACGGTTCCCTGAGAGGATGGTCGATAGCGCCCCCTGCACACTTTTGATGGTACTCAGCTGTGCTCGCAACAGACTGCCATCTTAGATGAGATCAGCCATCATTAGCTGCAAGGGCTGCAGTAGATGAGGGAGGGAGGCAGGGCAATGATTTAGAGGGTCAGAACCTGGCCGCAGAGAGCTGGTCACACACGCACACACACGCGCACACACACACGCACACACATACACACGTACACTCATTACTCAGTAACGGCTCAGGTTACCAGTGCAGACCTCTCCATTAGACCTCCTGTTAGAGAGAAATGAATGACTGGGTCTTCTCCCATCTCATAAACCATCAAGACCATCTACAAAGGCGGGAAGAAAATGAGATATAAGTAAAAGGCGAAAAACGATATTTGAGATTGTGTGTTAGTGTGTCTGTCTCTCTGAGTGTGTGTGTGTGTGGTGGTGGTGGGGGGTGTCCTGAGGGTCTTTGAGATGGAAATGTCCAGCTGGCTGACCGTCTGCTCTGTGACCTCTGAGCTCAAGGTCAACAGCCAGGGTCCCAACCGGCCACTGACCAACACACGTCGATTCCACACACACACACACACACACACACACACACACAAATTCTAGCCCATTACTTTTCTGTTTATTGAGGGAGTGTGTCCGTGTGTATAAAGAAGATCAATTAATCCAGTTGGCATTATAATCCCTGACGCATGTTTAACAAACTGTTTGACTGTGGGAAATCAGAAAGGTCTGACAGATGAATTTATATTAATTGTCCCTCACAGCAAGCTCTGCAATGTTTCCTCGAAATAGAAATCTCAAAGCACGCACTGTGCATGTACTATACGTGTTTTCATGTGCACGTGTGTGTTGTGGACTTCAATGGATTTTTGAGCCAATGTGTTGGTCTTACAGCTGGAATAGGGAGAACGCTATGTGCAGTATGGAAGTCAGCCATGTTGCTGCTCTCTGAATGTCACTGGACCCAACCTCCGAGAGGACAGATGATGTGGAAAGATGACATCCAGAACCCGGATTTTAGTTAACGATGTATTGACGTATTCATTTGTTTCAACATCCAGTATGGTAGTTCCAATATTGCACTTTCCATACTAACACAGCATTCCGGCACAGATTCCAATTGAAAGCAGCATTTATGTTAAGTGGGCTATGAAAGATAACGATGTTTATCTCTTTTGAAAGGGGAATTGTATTTGCAATGGTACTGACAAGATACTCCATGGTTCATTTAGGTTTTAGTACACAAATGTAAATCTGTGAGAGATTCTGCGATTGTAAGTCTCAACTCGTCTTTGTTAGCTTAAACATTAGCCATGAGGGATCACATCGGCACTAACCACCACGGTAATGAAGCATCAGATAATATATTTTAAATGTAATATTTGTCCATAACAATATGCCTGCAACACATTTCTCATAGATTTGACGAGGGCTATATACATAACACACATCATTTTCACATGATTTACAAATTACATCATTTACACATCTAAAACACATAATACTTCAATCCAAACTGAATAATTATGTAATCACATTTTCACAGATCTAAATTACACGAATACCTTACATCTGATTGTCTTTGACTTTATACGACTGTCTTTCAGTCATTTTCATGCATCTGTGTTTGTGTGTGTGTGTGTGTGTGTGTGTGTGTGCATGTGTCAGAAACTTAGGAAAATTATTGCTATTGATTTTTGTCTGAGAGACGTGAAAATATTAGCAGATGGGACATTTGGCTGAAAGGGGCAGTGAGGGACCAGGACAAAATGGAGGGTGTACACCAAACCGCCCTCAATGACCACTGACTGTCCACACCTAAAGAAGGCTAATGGTTGCCAGTCAAACAATGGGAGCAGTCCAGTTTGACAGACTCTCAGCTCAACTCTCTTCAAATTACAGAAACAGCTCGATAGATGAACTCTATATAGCATATTCCAGTCCAGGGTGACACGAACACAGACATTTTCACATGTGCCTGCACATACACACAAATTCAGTACACACATACACACACATCATTTTTCAGTATTTTGTAGCTGTGGGTCTGAGTTACACACACACACACACACTGCTGACAATCTGGAGAGGCTCAAGTTAATATGACACAGAATCGATTTGATTCCCTGCCATCTCAATAATGATAAAAAGATGCTAAATGCAATAGAATCTCTGAAATCTAATCTCCGGGGTCAAATGTTTTAATGAGGAGCAATCTGTCTGTGGCTTGGTCCACGCAATCTGATAGGAAATACTGTATTCTCTCCATCTCTCTCCCTCTCTCTCGTTCACTCACTCTCTGCATCTCTCTCCCTCTCTCTCGTTCACTCACTCTCTGCATCTCTCTCCCTCTCTCTCGTTCACTCTCTCTCTGCATCTCTCTCCTTTTCTTGGTC
Source organism: Hypomesus nipponensis (assembly GCF_054491055.1). Classification (NCBI taxonomy): domain Eukaryota; kingdom Metazoa; phylum Chordata; class Actinopteri; order Osmeriformes; family Osmeridae; genus Hypomesus; species Hypomesus nipponensis. The sequence continues at coordinate 4,683,223 of NC_140379.1, forward strand.
AGGCATCCAGTGTTTGCATTTTGGTTGGCAACACGTTCCTTAGGAAAGAAGCTAGTGCCTGTAGAATAAGAGGCCCCATGACCATGACCTTTCGTTTTGTTCGTTTTCACAAAATTCAGCCGACTTTTAGTGTGTAAATGTTTGTGTGTGTGTGTGATTATCCGCAATGTAGCTATTGGTGAGCCGATGTTCGCTCAAACTGAAATGAAAGCTTTTTCTCTGTCGCAGAGCGCTTTCTTTGTTTCCATGGCACTATGATTCTGTCAAAATCCTAGAGAAAATAAGAGGGGGGAGAAAAAATCAATGTTTTCCCCCTCCGACAACAGCTCGGGCCTAGCAGGCTACTGCCATGAACACACACACAAAAGACACAAATACGCAAACACGCACACACACAGAGTGTAAAACACAGAAAAGACTGTAAATACTGCTAGAAAATAAGGAGAAAGGAATACAGACAAAGGAAAAAGCAAGAAAGAGTGAGACAGTCATGAGATATTTCCAAAGAAAGGAAAACGTTGAATTTTAGTACATATGTTAATAGGATGTTAGGAACAAGAATGTATGGGAGTGATGAGTTAGCATTCATTAGATACCTGAGATACCTACTTCTCTTCCCTACCGCAACAGATCAAACACCACCTTCCTTGGAAAGACAGGCACAGTTATACATTAACATGTTAGCCATTCAGCATTTTGCATTTATCCAAATATTGTGAAGTCGATAATAAAGGACCAGATAATAAAGGACCATGACCAAACAGCTCAGTTACTGCTGCATGACCGAGTTAGCTACCCAGGAACTGATTTTTTTAAATTACAAAACACAGAGCAACAACAGTACTCATAAGTAAACATGGGTGTCATCCCAGCTACGAGAGAATCCAATCCTGTTGTAGAGACACAGATATTCTTTCTGTCATTCAGTGTGAGAGAACTGATTTGTTTTTCCACGTGTCCTGATGTGGGTGGAGTAGAGCCCCGGGGTTTACTGAAGCCCCAGCGGCTTCCTCCACCTCAGCCCGGCTCCAATGGAAGGCAGAGGAGACCTGAACAAGCCTGACTCCCCTTCATACTGTATGTGTCCTGGCTCCCATGGGGGAAACCACACAGGAAACATCAGGCCATGTCCTCTGATGGGCTAACCGCACTCCGCGGAGGAGAGGAGAAAGAAAGAATGTCGGAGTGCAGAAAGAGAGAATGTGTCCTCTGCCGGTGTTTGACAACAGTTTGAGGGCCATTAGTTGGCCTGTGTGTGTGTGTGTGTGTGAGCGTGCTCAACCAGAGTCCCCTCTTAAACACACTTTCAGGCTTTTAAGATGCTCTTCAAGTTACTTCAAGGCCAAGAAAACCTGCAGACCGACAGGATGTGCTGTGTGTGTGTTTGGACACAGCCCGATTCACTCCAAGAGCCTTGGTCTTCAAAGGATCTTGAGGATGGAGGCAGAGAGGACATGAAACTCAGTCATTAAAGGGGCTTTCATGAAAATAAACAATAGATAAGTGAAGTTGATGATGAAGAGGAGGATGAAGAGGAGGATGAGGCTGGAATGGATGTAAGGCTTTTATCTATCCTGCTTCTTAAGACTTAAGAGTTTGTGGAAGTGCATTAATCACACACACACAAACACACCAAAATAATATTAAATAAAATGTCAGCAAGGTACAATTGCACGTAGACCAACTCTGACTACCTGTACAATAATAATAATACAATAATAATAATAATAATTAGACAAAAGAAAGTAAAAATGCTAGAAAAACTGGAAAAACGACTGGAACCAGAGGACAGAGAAATAGTGAGAGGATAGACAGACAGTGAGAGTATTACAGTCTCCATAGTGAGCAGGAAGAGTACCTACAACCCATATGAAAGTGAGGTTGCGGTGCGTTGGCGATTGGGTTGAGACAGTGGCAGGTACTCAGGGAAAGGTCAAAACATTCTGGTAGGAGATGCTGTAACTGCTCTTACTGTGGCACTTTTATTACATCACAGCTATAAATCTAGATTTCCCTCATTGATCACAAATGGCCTTGTGCAAATACAATTTCAAATTTAAAAGCTAATGCACAAAAAGCTTAAAAATCAATTTTTATCCCACTAAAGCCGACCCGCATTGCGAGAAAGCAGACAAAAACCAAAGGCAAAATATACATTTTCCTGTGAAATCATTCCTTTCTGCTCCGCTCTAACTAAGTTCAAGAGGACATAAAACACATAGTTTTTTTGAGAGATGGCGATTAGCCCTAGTAAAAGTTTGGAAGAAAGACCATTAGATTTATTACCCAAGGGCCATTAGGAAAAGGCATGATGGGAAAAAGACATCCTATCTAAAAGAGATTAGGGCTACAGGAGCACATTTCAGAGTGTGAGGTCATCCCAAATCTACACTCCCTCTATCTCACACCCACACACACACACACACACACACACACACACATACACTTCAAACCTCAAAATGTCCTGCTTCTTCTCCATTCTCTCCTCACGACTTAAATGTGACTTTGTCCCCTGCCGGTTCACCCAAGGTTCTTGTTCATGGTCTGTGCGAGGTAACGAGGGCCAGACGCAGTGGTGGTTTTGGATGCTTGTTAACGACGTCCTCGCACCACTCCCCTGACGACAGACTTCACAACCTGCTCCAAACACACAAGGAAGGAACCAGGCTGCGGAGGAAGCCCTGTCAAAGTGTCAGGATGGGACAAGACGAGCTGAACGACAAACCGTTGCCACCTTGTCACGTCAAAACAAAGGAGGCCAAAGAGAGGGAAGGGGAAAAGAGAAAACACCAGAGGAAGAAAAAAAAAAGTTTGTATCATTAGAAGAGTGGAGAAGGTACTTGCGCTACTCAATAGGGGCGTCGAGGAATAATAAGTTTGGCAGTCAAGCCAGGCACGGTTATGAGAGGGCAAGTGGTGGAGTGAGACCTTGTGTGCGTGTGATATAACCAGAGAGGGTGATGAGAGCAAGAGGATGGTGCTCTCACGTACAAAGGGACTGTGAGTGTGTGTGTGTGTGTTTTTTGCTCCACAGGCCATCCTCTTTAGCGGACAGAGAGAGAGAGAGAGAGAGTCAGGGTATTGATCTATCAGACCTGTCGTCAGCCAGGCAGGCAGGGAAACGTCTGTCCTTATGATGCCACTCTCAGACCTGCAGACACCTAACCTCACTCCACCCCCCACCCCCACCCCGCCTCTGCTAGGTGCTGGCGTCAGACAGGGGGGCTGTGATACGCTGTGTGTGCATAAGTATGCATGTGTGTCTGTGAGTGAGCAAGAGAGAGAGGCCAAGAAAGAGAGAGAGAAAAAGGAGCTGTGTGTGTTTGTTCATGTGTGTGTCCACATGTGTGTGTGTATGGGGGGGGGGGTGCTCTGTGTCATCCCGTGTCCCAGGTGTGGAGTGACGTCTCTGGGGGAGCCTCGGAGCCCTGCCTCCACCACACCCGGGAAACCGAGGTGGGAAACACTGTCTCTGTGGGGGGGTTGCACTCAACCGTGTGTGCGCAAATGTGTGGTGTGGCTTGTGTGTGTGTGTGTGCTGGTGGAAGGAGTACCAATGAATTCTGAGAGAACAAACTAGGCACCAAGGCTCTCTTTCAACCTCTCCTTTTTCCTCCCTGTCCTCAGTCTCTCTCTCTCTCTCTGTCCATCTCCCTTCCCCATTCTACCTCTCTCTCTGTCTTTCTCTCTGTCTCTCTCTCCCATTCTCTGGTCTGTATTAATATGATCCTACCACAGACCCACAGAGAGGCCAGTTGACCTGAGAGGTTAGATAATCATATGCTTCAGCCGGTGACCTCGTCCAATCACCCTGACCAGGAGCAAGAGGGGGAGGGGGAGGGGGAGAAGGCTCTCCTCACCCCGCATTTGTCTGACAGAACCGCAAGCCCAGATTGACCAACAGTAAACCAGAAGATTCAAATCCTGCAGGTTAGGTCTACAAAACGCCCCGAAATGCTTTGAAAATGCAGGTAGAATGAAGTTATGTGTTGGTACCCTAATATACAGGAGGTTTGGTGTCTTTTATTTAGCATGAGGGCGAATCAGCGATAGACAGCTGACTCGTCAGAAGCTGTATAGATCGGGGCTCAGTGTATGAAATGCCAACACTGCAAATAGATGAAACAGCAGAAGGAAAAAAGGTGCTTGAAGGAGGGAGGAGGAAAGACCGCGAAGCAGATAAACAACAGCGAGAGACAGGGAGAGGGAAAGACAGAAAGAGAGAGACCGATTTCTCTCAGTAAATTGGGCTTGTGCTTTCTCTAATTCTTGTTTCAAACCCCTAACATGGATGGATAGAGGGAAAGGGTGAAGGGAGAGAAGAAAGAAAGAGAGAAAAAGGGAAGACAAATCCATGCAGAGGAGAGAGGAAGAGAGAGAGAAGGGGAGGCTGTGGCCGCTCCCCCCATGGGCAGACAGCAATCAATAAATCAATAGGAAACTGTGGTTGGCTGGAGAGCAACTCAGGCTGGGGCTAGGGAGAGAGAGACCAGAGTCAAACTGCTCCAAGACGGATGGGGCAGAGAAAGAGGGGAGAGGAAGCGGGAAGGGGAGGGAGGAGGGGGGGGGGGGAGAAAGAGGGAGATATGAGGAGCAGGGAGCACGTTGAGAGAGAAAGATGGTGCAGAGTGGAGAAGGAAGACGAGAGGAAGAGGGGAGGAGGGGGCGGGGACAAAGAAGGGTTGGATGGAGGAGGAATGAGAGGGGAGTGGAGAAGGCCGGTTACCCCTTCTGGTCTGTCTGAAGCCGGCCTCTGTGGTGCCGTGATTGGGCTTGGCACTGGGTTCTACCCTGCTGTGTGTGGTTCATTGAAGCATGGCTGGATCTGCAGCTGGGGAGCTTTAGACCTCTATACCCACCAGGACCTGGCTGGTTGGCTGGCTGGCTGGCTGAACATCGATCTCAGTAAGCAGGATTCTATAACTGAACTCCCCTTGAGAGCCTGAACTAGATTTGGCTTTGGCTCAATCAACGTTTGCCCCCTGTCTTTTTGAAAGCAAATGAAACATCAACATGCAGAAAGCGTAATAGTCTGTGAGTGTGTGGTGAAAGCAAGCACAGGGTTAAGGTTTTTGTGTGTGAGTGTGTGTGTGTGTGGGGGAATTCTGGTTAATCTTCCGTTCTGGCTCTCGTTTTGTGTTGGGGGTTTGGTCAACAGTGTGTGTGTGTTGTGTGTGTGTGTGTGTGTGTGCACAGAGCACCGCCTGTTATCGGCAGTGTGTGTTTTATCTGCAGCAGGTGAGTGTGATGTGTGTTTGTATGTGTGTCTGCTATCTGTGGTGTTTGAGGTGTGCTTTCAACGTGAATGAGAAGCAGATAGTTGCTTAGCATCTTCTGTCCATTGTTCTGCAGATTCATCCCAAGAAAAATGTTATTCAACCCCTGTGTTTGTATTTGTGAAACACTACTCACTCCAACTGCCTATCCATCTTGCATCAAAGAATCACACCACAGTTGGAGTTTAAGTGCTTTTGATCTAAACACGAATGTGTTTAAGTTATGAGAAAGGCATTATTGCCACAATACACAATAAAAGCTTGGTTCTTGAAGATTTAATTATCACATGTGGAGGCGTCTCCACAGAATTCTCCGACCCTTATTGAGTAGAGTAATTACACTGGCTCAGGTGACAGGAATGAAACACAATTCTGCAGCTGTACAATATTACCAGCTTGTTATTGAAGCGGCAAAAGAAAAATAATAAGAATTCCCCCCCCCCCCCCGATAGAGCAGGGTGCATTATGGGCGTGTTATGGGAGGGGTTGAAGGACAGGGAACGGAAGACCGGATCTTCCTCCCTCCACCCTGACAGCCCTTTGCCTGGGGTTAGTAGCAGAAAGACTAGGATTTACACCCGCGGAAGTGGCAACTTAGCCAATCCAATCTCCATTAGGTCATTCTGGCTAACTCAGAGCTGTTTAAAGCCATTGTCAATGGTCCTTCTGCAATTAAGCCCTTGTATTGATGGCCTATTAAATGAGTCTTCTAATGCTGCCTTATAAACTCCAGTTCAGTTGTCTTTAAGACAGCAGAGACACATTCACTACAAATGCTTGCATAATACAAGTCAAACCCTCACTACAGTCTTCTCCTCTCTCTCTCTTCTCCTCTACTCTCCTCTCCTTCGTTCCTCTCCTTTCCTCTGTTCCTCTGGGGTCCTATATCTCTCTCTCTCTCCCCTCCCAGACACAGATGGCCCCAGATCAGATTTATCAGGGCCAATACGGCCCTCTCTAAAAGGTCAGTCCTTTAAAAGCTGACCGATCAATGGTCCAATTCCTAATACTGAGAGGTGTTCTTCAGTCTCTCTAGCTCTCTCTTTGTGTGTGTGAGTGTGTGAGTGTGTGAGTGTGTGAGTGTGTGTGTGTGTGTGTGTGTGTGCGTGTTCAAACAGGCAGCTGTTGATTTCTGGCACCAGCTCTTGGGGCCAATGAAGAAGAGACTTCTGGGTGTCAGTAATCGAAGGAGCATCTCTCAGACAGCCTAACAGTGACCTCCCTAACCTCTAAGAGTCTAACCTTGCTAATATTCTACTAAATATTTCAGCATGTCATTATCTCACCCAGTTTATGTATATTATGTCAAACCAAACCACTCATCACCAAGACTTTTAGCAACTTCGTTTTAAAATAATCAATAGTCAGCCTGGTCAAACGTACACAAGTATACGCACAGACACACACTTTCAAGGGGGTGTTTAAGGGTCGTGTTCGGGTCTATCGTCTTTTGAAGGGGCGTGTTTAACCTGAGTGTTGCCAGTGAGGCTTGAAGCTGAGACCTACTTAGAATAACCATGACACCTCTTTGACACACTTCTGGTCCCACTTAACAATGATCAGGGGGAGTCATTGGTTAAGTATTTGTGTGTGTGTGTGTGTGTGTCTGTGACTAATTCCCTCTAACGCGGTGTGAGATTAAGAGTCCCTGGACCAGAGGGGGCGGCGCTGCTGCTTGTTAAAGAGGTGAAGGGTCAGATGGTTTGTAAAGGCCCCAAAATCCTCAATTAATAACACACACACACACGTGCACGCCCCACACACATGCACATGCACAAACCACACACACACACTTCTGAGCAGGGTAGACGGAGAGGCAACTTTGGAACTGAATCTCAGTCTTACACGATTGGGCACATGTTTTGTTCTCTCTGCGAGTGTCTTCCACTCCTTTAATTTAAATCGTCTCCTCCCTCGCTCCATCCATCACTCTCTCCTCACTCCACCCATCCTTACGACCCAGACTGAGAGGGGATTGGGGGAAGGCCGTTTGAATCAGCTAAAAGTTTTAAAGCTTTTGATTTGAAACGGAAATGCAATTGCTCTCCTTCATTGCTGATCTGTCTTCTCTCTGTCATTTTCTGTCATCTGTTTAGACAGTGGCTGCATTACTCAGCAAAACTGCTCTCTCTCCCTGTTAGAGAAATGGAAAACAATCACATGACGTAGACCTAAAGACGATCAAGAAGCAAGTAACAGTAAAAGTAGACAAGCGGCCCGATGTATATTTACTCTAGGTGTATCTTGCGTTTGATCGTGTTTGTGGAGGTTTTGAAGGCCATCAGCTTGACTTGTTCTGTGCATTGGGCCTGTTGTTTTATGTTGAAAACGTATTCCACTTTCTCCACTATCTCAACAGGCCTGAACACCAAGCCTGCATCTCTTCTTCCTAGTCCACGAGTTCCCGCAGTCTAAAACAGAACCAACATTTCAGAGACTAAAGATTTATTTTGGTCTACGAATCATGTGACCTAAATATTGTAACTGACCCTGGGCGTATTGATTCCCCCTGTGCCAGTGAGCGCTGCGGCTTCCTGCCGAATAACGACCTTATGAAACCCTCCGCCATCTATCATCGTCTTCCTCCTTTGCTGAGAGAGGAAGATGAGTGTGTCTCTGCATCGTGTGTGTATGTGTGTGTGTGTGTGTGGGGTAATGATGCTATTTTCCTAAACGAGAGGAGAAATGCCTGTCACTGTGGTAATGAGGAGTATTTGTATCAGTTACACTGCAGTAAAACGCTCTGATCTCCCAGCCTCATGTCTCATTCCCATAAGAAGGTGTCTGTGTGTGTGAGGAGGAGCGGTGTGTATGTTTGAGGTGTGTGTGTGAGTGTGTGGGTAGTTGCTGGAGGAGAGGTGTGTATGTTAGAGGTGTGTGTGTGTGAGTGTGTGTGTGTGTGTGCAGGGGGAGTGTGTGTGTGTGTGTGCAGGGGGAGTGTGGGGGTGGTAGAGACAAAGAGGGTAAATTGAAAGGAAATTATGAGGGATGAGTCTGTGTTGTGCATTAGTGTGATTCTGGAGTTCTCCATGCTTCTCTGTTGTCTCACTGGTCCCCCTCATTTCAGACTGTGTGTGTGTGCATGTTCTGTGGAGGTGAAACCAACACATGAAACGAGAACCCTGATTTGTGACTAAAGAAAAACACTTAAAAACACAGTATTTTTGTGAGGCTTTCAAATGGGTCTCAAAACATGCTTCCTGTACAGCTTGTGATTGCATGAAGGTGTGTGTGTGTGTGTCAATGGATTTGGGGGAGTGTGTAACCAAGGCCTATATGCTGTGCTGCTTTAGTGTGTGTGTGTGTTCGAGTGTAAAGCCCCCAACTGCAACCTCGTCTGGGCCATGTTGCAGGGGCTTGTGGGGGCAGTAGGGGGTTAGGCAGTATCCATGGTTACACCCCCCCTCCTCCCTCACTCACACATACACATCACACTGGGGTCTGTGAGGTACAAAAAAGACAAAGGCTTGAAAATGCTCACGTGCACGCGCACACACACATGTGCACACACACACGTGCACACACACACACACACAAACAGAGCATTGCTAGGGCCAGCTGAGCCAGATCAATATTCCTCTCCTCTCATTTAAAGAACAGAATTCTGAAATCTGCTTTTCAGGGCCCAGACAGCATCAGTGCCCAGGCCTTGGCCCTGCTCACTGACAGCCACAGAGAAAGCAAATTGAAAAGCTTTCCACATTCACATTTCCACGTGTGCAAACTTAAGGATTTTTTTTTCATATCTGCCTCTCTCTTTTTATCTCTCTCTAACACTCCCTCTGTCTCTCTTTGTCTCTCTGTCTCTCCATCTGTCTCTCTATCTCTCTGTATTTCTATCTGTGTCTCTCTGTCTCCCTGTTTCTCTGTCTGAATCCACAATCACATTTCCACGTGTGCAAACTTAAGGATTTTTCATCTCTCTCTCTCTCTCTCTCTCTCTCTCTCTCTCTCTCTCTCTCTCTCTCTCTCTCTCTCTCTCTCTCTCTCTCTCTCTCTCTCTCTCTCTCTCTCTCTCTCTCTCTCTCTCTCTCTCTCTCTCTCTCTCTCTCTCTCTCTCTCTCCCCACCCTTCATTCTGTGTGAATGACAGGGTCAGTTGATGTCCAGCATCTCTTTGTCCAGCAGCTGACCACCTCCGCAGCTATGGCCTCTGGGGACTGGGCCTGACCCTGACCCTGACCCTGACCCGGCCCTAGCGCCGACCCTGCGGCCGGCTGAGGGCTTCTTGATGGGGGCCCAGCAGGCTGGGGAGCGGGGCTGTGGGCCTGCTGGGCTGTGGACCTGCCGGGAGGCTTTGCATGGGACAGAGAGCAGGGATGCAGCGCCCTCTAGCATCACCGACGTGTAACAACAGAAGCCGTGGCAAACAACATTTCAGACAGCTCCTTGTAAGACAGAAGCGCGCACACCCCCCCACACACACACACACACACACACACACAGTGAGAGACACACACACACAGTGAGAGACACACACAGACTACAGCCCGAGGCTGTTTGCTAGGTCCTGTTTCAGTACACGTCCGTGGAGAGACCTCGTTGGCTTGATATCTAGAAGCACTAGAATGAGAACTGTATGTGTTGGTGAATGTGTGTGTGTGTGTACAGTGAGTGTGTGTGTGTGTGTACAGTGAGTGTTTGCGATGCTTCTTAGGACATGTTTTGGGGGGGCTTTTATAGCTTGCCTTCGATATAGAATAATCTGTGACAAGGGATCATACATTCGTATACCTTCCCCCCCTCTCTCTCTCTCTCTCTGGAGTCTGTGAGTGTGTCTGAGTGTGTGTGAGTGTGTCTGAGTGTGTGTTTGTATCTCAGCCACCAGAGACACTCTGACATTATAATGTGTTAACTTGTAATTGATTTGATCCGATTACAATGCTGTCCTCCTTCAGGTGGAGAGACAGGATTGGAAGTCTACCTGAGTGGCCCTATTTTCTACATGATCCTCCTCCATTATTTTCCAGCTATTGCTTCGCTGCAGGAGAGTCTGTGTACGACATGCCGGAGATTATTTGGCAACCCCCTCATTACTGTTTCACGCTCCCCGAACAGTAAAGTGTTCTTGAACAGAGCCCCCATAGTCTGTAGTGTAAATGAGAAGGATGCATACAGAGGAATAGAAACTCAAGACACCAAAACACACGAGTATGAACATGGACACTTCCCTGCTCCACCGACGCACACACACACACACAGTACACACACACACACAGTACACACACACACAGTACACACAGTACACATTCACTCACACATAGCGGTTCACACAGAGCCCACTAGCAGTGCATGTCCATGTCTGCCTGCCTGCCTGCCTGCCTGCCTGCCTGCCTGCCTGCCTGCCTGCCTGCCTGCCTGCCTGCCTGTGTCTGTCTGTCTGTCTGTCTGTCTGTCTGTCTGTCAGCCTGTCTGTCTACCTGCACCTCTGTGAGTCTCATCAGGGGCCCCAAGGATGTGTGCTGGCTGGAGTGGACAGGCTTCAGACTCCACTGGCTGATCTACAGGCCTGATATACGCAGCCATATTTCACCCTGGTAGAGGGACTCACAGACAGAGGCCTTGGAGGGGAGGATGGAGGAGAACAGTGCTGTGTGTGTGTGTGTGGGGGGGGGGGGGGTTAGGGGTGTGGAGGGGTGGAGGGGACAACACAGGGAAAGAGGGAGGGGAGGTCTGACGAGTGTGTGAAGGAGACAGGGACAGAAGGTGGGGGTTGTCTGTGCCAGGGGCGATAAGGCGAGAGAGGTGGTCTGGGTGCGTGTGTGTGTGCGCATGTGTGTGTGCGTGCTCTGCGGTGACAGAAACACCTTTAGGTGTGGCTGACAGCCAGCAGCTGCCCGTAAATAATGTGTGCGAGATGGGGCGAGTCAAAACCTGGACAAATACACACTTCTACTCATCCCAACAACACACACACAGACACAAACACACACAAACCCACACTCACTCACAAACACCTCTCTACCAAACAACCACCATTTTTTTACCTCTCTCTCTCTCTCTCTCTCTCTTTCTCTCTCTCTTTCCTTCTCTGTCTCTCTCTCTCTCTTTCCTTCTCTGTCTCTCTCTCACCAGACACCAGGCATCAGAAGTGTTCCTATCTCCTGTCCTCCGATGACACCATTCCTCCTGATGCCATGAACACACACACACACACACACACTCACACGATCACATCACACACATAATAAAGCACACAGTTAGTCTCGCAATATTCCAATTCTTCATCCCTCCACATACTAGTGAATACTAATATTTTTACGTGTTTTAGAAGAGAGCTGGAGCAGAAATCACCTCTGTCATTTATTAGAGTCCCGCTCTTCTCTGACACCACTTCACGCCAGCACGATGCTGAACAGTCACACCTTATACTTTTATAGTTTTCAAATAAAAACATGAATCATCAGAGTTTTCAGAGTGCCATATCTAATAACGCCAGAGCTCCCGTTTCTGCCTGTGTGTGCACTCTGGCGCCTTGCTGGCGTGGGGAGGGGGGGGGGGGGGGCGTGTGCATGTGTGTGTGGATGAAATAGCATGTTTGCGAACACGTGTGTGGGAGTGTGGGCGCGTGTGTGTTGATCGAGGTCCAGTGTTTCTGCCTGTGTATGCAGTGCTAGGGCTCATCGCTGAATGCTGCCTGATTAAAGTGGTTTTCTCAGCGTCGCGAGCGAGCGTGCGTGTGTGTGTTGGACCGCGCACAGAGAGGAAGACTCACGGCATCACACACACTCCCAATCAGCAGATGAAGAGCAGATGCTTGTGTCTGCCCTCCCATGTCAGGCTCACGGCAGCAGAACACACAGCCAGCAACACAGACATCTCCAGTGACCCAGAACACCCCTGGCTGTCATACCAAGCAACTGACCATGCCAGACCAGAGCCAGACCACAGGCCTGCGTCAAACAGAGACTGGAGACACAGTTGATGGGCGTGTATGAAAGCAGGTCTACTTAGGAGAGTTGTCTTCTACTGTACCGTGTCTGGAAGTCTGGAGATGTGGGGTGCGTGATATTGGCTGATTTGAATGGGGTTGTTTTGGGATACACTCTCTGGCACCGGAAGCCTGAGAAATCAATGCAACGTAAACACAACACACAAGCACACTCTCACACACACACAAATACACAGGGACACACAAACACATGCAGGTCCATACGTCGACACAGACATGTGCATGCATGCATTTATAGACGCAAATATTCAGAAATACACGCACACACACAGGCACGCACACAGGCACACACACAGGCACGCACACACACACAGTGACATTTCCTTCTGAAGGTCCTGCATATTTGTTCTGCTGGGCTAGGGAGATAATCCTTATAGAGAGAATATCTGCACCCACAGCCACAAAGGAATCTCGCTCTCTCCCCCTCCCCCTGACACCCCTTCAACATCTCCCATCTCTCTCTCTCTCTCTCTCTCTCTCTCTCTCTCTTTCTCTCTCTCTCTCTCTCTCTCTCTCTCTCTCTCTCTCTCTCTCTCTCTCTCTCTCTCTCTCTCTCTCTGTCTCTCTCTCTCTCTCTCTCTCTCTCTCTCTCTCTCTCTCTGTCTCTCTCTCTCTCTCTCTCCACTCTCTCCCCTCCTCCTCCCACCATGTTGAAACAATCATCAATTACCCTTATCCTTCTCTCTTATCTCTCAGTCCATCTCTTCACATCTCCCCAGCTCAGTCTGGAGATGGTTTCTTCTGGTTAGTCGCTGACTGTCCAACCCTGTCCCTGTCACTCACACTGACCCGGCTACCAGCCAACCATGATTGACAGCTCTGGGAGCCAATCAATAATAATAACCGCCCGTCGGTGGGAACAAACCCCAGAATACCCTCAGTGAAAACTGTGGCTTCCTGGTCGGGTGATTTACCATCCCACAGAACCGGTCATCTCGACACACGTCAGATGTGGACGGGAAGTGGAGGTGATCGTGGGGACAGGACACGGAGAGACATTGTTGGTGTGATTGTTGTTTGTTTTGGCACGAACGTGGATCGCCGTCGCTGGTGTTGACAAGATGGCTGCCAGTGTGGAGGGAATGAGCTGCCTGAGGGGTCTGGGGGACATCTCTGAGGTCATGTTCTCTTTCTCTCACGCACATGCACACACACAACCTTCCCTTCCCATTTGTGAGAGCACACACACACACAGAGTTCTATCCTCCATGCCACAGAGGCTAAGGTCATTCATCTGATATATGAGTTGACTCATATGACAACCTTCACATAACTCTAACCTTTCCTCTCCAGGAGAATGAACTGGGAGGCCTGAAGGCCTGGGAAGGACAGGGGTTGAGGGGGACCAGAGGACAACTGAGAGAGGAGACACACAATGGCTCCCTCCATTTGCCTGTCTCTTTGTCTCTGTCTCTGTCTCTCTTACAGTACATCTACTTCTCATCCAACTTTCTGTGAGGGTCCCTGTGGTAGCCTCTCCATCTGTGGTAATTAAAGAGGACCCCCCACACACCCACACCCACGCATACAGACACTCACACACACCCCTGGAGTCCACCGGCCTCTGGTGTAATTCCTGCTGTCTAAGGGGGTCATGGGAGCTTATGATTGTGAGAAGAGATCGATCCGAACGATAGCTTCACACCCAATACACCCTCACACGCACACACACACACACACACACGCAGACACACACACACACACACTCTGGATCATCGATGAGGGCCTCCTAACCTCTCCTCTCCTACTGGGGGGACATCCTGTAGCTAATAAGGACCCACACTCACAATCCCTCCTCACTATCGACTACTCTAACGAGATACTTCACATCTGGCAAAGTCAGGCCATGAATATATCAGTGCAGCGCTGCTCATCTCCTGGTGCCGCTTCTCTGTCGAGTGTCAATGATCTGTTTCTGTTTGTGAAATCAATTTGTTTTGATCTCCGTAAACTGGTGTTTGGAGTGGTTGTGCGTGTGTGCGTGTGTGTATGTGAGAGAGAGCGAGATGTTTCAGTGAGCCTCAGTATCGGTGTGTATGTGAACCTGTGAG
>NC_140379.1:4707500-4772500 GCF_054491055.1 Hypomesus nipponensis
ACTTCCAGGAAAACTCTTTATTTCAAACTGTTCGTTCTATTGCTCTTTCTTTTGGTTGTATTGGTCATATTTCTGTTGGCAGGTCCTCTATGCAGACAAAGGACAGTGCAGACGCAGAATCAAATCAGCAGGAAAGTGGCTACATCAATTGAGACAGGCCTCTTCTAAAGCAAGAGAAGCTCTCATCGTCAAGAGTCGGAATGAAAGCATCCACTTCTAACCTAGTTTCAACATGAGTCTGACTTGACTAGGCTTTGGACAGTTTGGAGCAAGGACACCTCTATTGTCATTATTGTAAAAGGTGTGGTGTTGGAGGGACATAAAAGAATGGCGAAAGGGCAGCGTTGGGGTTGGAAGAGGGGGGAGGGTCGAGAGTGAGACAGGACAATGGCACCATCAGCACAGAGAACTGAGAGAGAAAAGGGTGAAAACCTAAAGTGGAAATCAATACCAGAAGGCCGGAAAACGTAAGAACGGGGAGAAGGTAATAAAATAAAGGGAGGAATCCTAAGATGAGAGAAGTGAGAGAAGCATAGCCGATTGAAGAAAGGAGGAGGTAGTGTCATTGATGTGTCCACCTTGTCTTTGTCTTGAGTGATTTTTCACACTGACTGAATTGACTTTTGAAAAGAAATGTATCTGTATTTTGAAGTATATAAGTTGCCGTAGCATGTATTTGGACCACTTATTGTTACGCAGACCAGTATCAAGTACATCCCTGCAGGCCTGCCTGGGTGAGTAGGTTTTGAGCGGACCTTATGTAGGGAGTCAGATGGCTGAGCGGTGAGGGAGTCGGTCTAGCCATCAGAAGGTTGCCGGATCGATTCCCCGCCATGCCAAGGAAGTTGTGTCCTTGGGGAAGGCACTTCACCCTACCTGCCTCGGGGGGGAATGTCCCTGTACTAACTGTAAGTCGCTCTGGATAAGAGCGTCTGCTAAATGACTACATGTAATGTATGTGCCGATGAAACGTTTGATCGCTAGGTTGAGATGCTAAAGTATGTTTTGTGAGCGTGTGTTAAAAAAAAAAAAAACTGCAGGTGAACTTGAGCGTTTGCACGCACGGTGGATGTCTGTCGATGTGTGTGTGAGTATTGCTTGGCGAGGCTGTTTAATTTTATTTGGAAACAGTGGTGATGGATATGAGTGGGCTGGGTATTGATGTGTTTCTGCGTTTGTGTGAGTGTCGTATCCCATCCTGGCCTGGGATATTTAAACACATTCATCGATCAGCTGCAACACCACCATCCGAGGATGCAGGACAGGATTACAGGAAGCTGAAGTGTGTGCGCGTGTATCTGAAGCGTGTGTGTGTGGGTGTGGGTGTGGGTGTATGTGTGTTTATGTGTGTGTGTGTATGAAGTCTTAACCACTGAGGTTGTCTGAGCTGTCTCTCCAGCTCTCCTACCTGGGCTGTGGCTGAGGAGATCAGTAGATCTACTGGAGTGACAGCTCTCTAATATGACATCTTCTGTATTCTACGAGACGCGGTGCAGTTTGCATCAATAAGTGGTCCTGAATGGGATGCATGGTATGGTCCAGTACACTACACTACAGGATACAGGATATGGTAGTGCTTCCTTCTTCCTGTGATCCTGGGTTTCTGTGCTTGTGGCTCAGCAGGCTGGTCTCAATGTGCTGCTGGGGAGGCCAGTAGTTATTGAACACACACAGACAAACAGAAATACAAGCACACGTCCACACACACACACACACACACGTCCACACACACACAAATACACACACAAATGGAGGCCGGCACTTATTCCTTCTGTGATTCTTCAAAGAGTTTGGCTGCTATTGATTTGGTGCCAAGGTTAGAGGCTCATTCAGGCAGAGTGGAGCTCTCCGAGGCAGCTGAAAGGAGCTAAGGCTGGGCCTGGGAGGAAGGGGAGAGAGGCTGAGACCTTGAGCTGAGGTGTCAGGGTTCACAATGTCTCACACACACACACACACACACAGCCCGTGTTTTGTGTGCACACGTCGTGCTGTACGAGTGATGGTGTATGTGTGTGTGTGTGTGTGTGTTCATGGAGTCATCCATAATTCAGGTAGAGCTCAGTTAGGAGTGTCATTTAGACACCAGTCCAAAGTCGTGCTGTTCAGCATCTACAAGCCAAAAAAATGCTCTAATGGCTTTTATCTTGGTCTCTCTCTCTCTCTCTCTCTCTCTCTCTCTCTCTCTCTCTCTCTCTCTGTGTTTCCATCTATAGCCCTCTCTCTCTCTCTCTCTCTCTCTCTCTCTCTCTCTCTCTCTCTCTCTCTCTCTCTCTCTGTCTCTCTCTCTCTGTCTCTCTCTCTCTCTCTGTCTCTCTCTCTCTCTCTCTCTCTCTCTGTCTCTCTCTCTCTGTCTCTCTCTCTCTCTCTCTCTATCTCTCTCTCTCTCTCTCACACACACACACACACTCTCTTTCTTTCTCCAACACACACACACACATACAGACACACACACGCGCGCACCGTCATTGAGACTAATCCCCTCACAGACCCCACGCGTTGCTCTTTGAAGAGAGTACAAAGTCGCTCTGCTCTTAAAATAGTAGCAGAAAGACACAAATACTAAACCCAGCAGACTCTCGACCTTTCTGTGGGGAGGACAGCGTTCACACTGCGTCCAGAGGAACAGCTCTCACACACGCTCAGACACACACACACACAGAGACACAGACACACACACACTCGGTCAGACACACACACGCTCAGAGCAAGTCTTCCTCTCGCCCTTGCCCCGCCCCCTACCTCACGGAGCTAATAGCCCTTATCTTTGTTAAATACCTCCAACGCACACAGTCTTTGTCTGATGTGTTGACTAGCCACATAGGCAGATCAAGCAGAGGCTTGCTGGGGATCGCCTGCAAGCTGTTTTCTGATGTTGAATGGTTCGATGACTCAAATATGGGTTTAGTGTATGGTCTTCCATCAACACACACACACACACACACACAGCCACTCACTGTCTCTCACACTTACAGAAAATGCATGCTTCCCCCTCTCCTCATGGCTCTCCTGCAGGACACGGTGAGACCGCCATGTGAAGACAAGGAGCCCCAAGTCTACGTGCTCCTGCTGTCCTGCTACAGGCACAACTCCAACTCGCTAAGACAAACACGCGTTTGCACGCACACACGTCCACGCCACACATGTAAACACACACACACAAACACACATGCACGTACACACCACACATATGCACACACTGGGAAACAGAAAATTGAGTGGTAAGTGTACGTTTTAAGCCTATGACGTAAGTACGATTGAAAGGATGTCATATGATGCATGTTGTTTCATGTTTCTAGCTCGCTCACAACCAATGACAATCCTCACATAGGATTTCTCTGTGGCTGGTTTTGAAAGGATTTGATGTAGCTCGTTCATAAAGGATGCTTCGTCTATTTCTACTAAGCCCATCCCCCACCTCAACACACGCAGATCCTCGCACACCATGAATACACTTACACACACACACACCCTTTTTCCCTCTCATTCTTGCCCTGCCGTTGACGCCTTGGTGGATCAATATGAGCGATTCTGGAGAAATACCATGTCACCATGGCAACCTGGCCTCCCATCCTCAGCAGGACCCTAGAAAGGGGAAAGCAGCCAAACTGAAGACACCTTCTCTCTCTCTATTTCTCTATCTCTCCCGCTCCCTCATTGTCATGTATTTCTCTCTTTCCGTCTCTATTTCTTCATTCTCTCTCTCTTGGCTCCTTCTATTTCTCTTTTTCTCAATTCCTCCATTTCTCAACTTCTCTTTCTCTGTCCTGGTCTCTCGTCCGCCCTCATCGCCCTTTCTCCCTTTCCTACTCGTCTTCAGTCTCTCTCTCTCTCTCTCTCTCTCTCTCTCTCTCTCTCTCTCTCTCTCTCTCTCTCTCTCTGGGGAGAAGAGGAGGGATGAGAGAAGGGGAGGGAGGAGAAGGGAGAGGGTTAGGGAGGGAGGGAGGGGGACCCTGTTGACTTCCCACTCTCCTCTCCATGGGGGAGATAGAGCTGTGGCCCGGCCGACATCTCCCTCACGGGGGCAGCCTGAGCAACACTGGTCAGTCCTGTTCACTTTCAAGATGCCTCTTGTTTTGCAGCACCATTTATGACTCCCTCTCTCCCTTTCTCTTGCTCCAACTCTGCACACTGCCTTGGGAGTGTCTGGAACATCTGTCACTGTAGCACTGGGAAGTGTGCCTGTGTGCCAAGGTGTGTATATTCCACTGTGTGAGTGTGTGTGTCTGTGTGTGTGTGTCTGCGTGTCTATGTGTGTCTGTGTGTGTGTGTCTGTCTGCGTGTCTATGTGTGTGTGTGTCTGTCTGCGTGTCTATGTGTGTCTGTGTGTGTGTGTCTGTCTGCGTGTCTATGTGTGTGTGTGTGTGCGTGTGTGTCTATGTGTGTGTGTGTGTGTCTGTCTGTGTGTCCATGTGTGTGTGTGTCTGTCTGTGTGTCTATGTGTGTGTGTGTCTGTCTGCGTGTCTATGTGTGTGTGTGTGTGTCTGTCTGCGTGTCTATGTGTGTGTGTGTGTGTGTGTGTGTGTGTGTGCGCGCGTACACAAGGCTCCATGGTGCAGCCTCAAGGCCAAGACTGACATGCTCCAAAGGCATGATGGACACCAGCGATCAGAGACAGCACTGCCTGTGACAGATCTGTTGCTATAAATACACCCTCTTCTCTCCTCACCCTCCATCCTCCTCTCCCTTTCTCCAATCGTCTCTCCTCTCCACTACCTCACTTCCTGCCTAGGTACAGTGTCATTCCCCAAACTGAACTCAGCTAACAAACCTCATCTCTGTCCCATTGTAACTGAACCATTAACCACATACAAGACAAGCATCACAGATACATTGTGTCCTTCGATCCAGTCATGTACTGCCTCTACTTGGAAAACACAAGGATGTCTTTTCAGTTGTTTAGTTTGTTTATCAATGTTTACAAAGGCATGATTAGAAATGAAAGGAGATGTGTGTGTGTGTGTGTGAGTATGTGTGTGAACGCGGATTCTGGATTAACCGGGTCTCCTTTCATTACAGCAACACAACCTTCTCCACAGAAGAGACCCAGAGTGATTCAGTGGCTCATCACCATCAAGAAAAATCAATGCCTTGTTCATGAAAGACATTCGCAGAGCATTCTAAGAAGCCCTGAACACAGCAAGATAAGGGGTGATAATTCGGACTTCAAAGAATGTCCGCCTGGTAATGGCCAATATTTCTTACCCTAAAACTAAAAGTTTGTCTCGTGTGTCCTTTGAAAGCCACCGGAGGAATCGTCCATTCATCTGTGTGGAAACTGATGTAGTTCAAGTAACGGCCCACCTTACCCATCAGACCCAGCAACAACACTGAACAACACTCAGCTGAGCTTGAATACGACCCAGTCCCATCATGTCAAATAACACTGATTATATTGCTGCTTTCTTACATCAATCCAACAAAACTCATCCTGTAATTAATTAATGATATCAACTTTTGATAGAGTGATATTTCATTATAAGAGGCATGGTAGCAGTGCAGCAGGCCTCATGATGAAGGGGGCTTCACAGTGCAAGGGCCTCACTGTGTAGGGGCCCCGCGGTGTAGGGCCCCGTGGTGTAGGGGCCCCGTGGTGTAGGGGGCCCCGTGGTGTAGGGCCTCACTGTGTAGGGCCCCGTGGTGTAGGGCCCCGTGGTGTAGGGCCCCGTGGTGTAGGGGGCCCCGTGGTGTAGGGCCCCGTGGTGTAGGGGGCCTCGTGGTGTGGGCCCCGTGGTGTAGGGCCCCGTGGTGTAGGGGCCCCGTGGTGTAGGGGGCCCTGTGGTGTAGGGCCTCACTGTGTAGGGCCCCGTGGTGTAGGGGGCCTCGTGGTGTGGGCCCCGTGGTGTAGGGCCCGTGGTGTAGGGGGCCTCGTGGTGTGGGCCCCGTGGTGTAGGGCCCCGTGGTGTAGGGGGCCTCGTGGTGTAGGGCCCCGTGGTGTAGGGGCCTCGTGGTGTAGGGGCCTCGTGGTGTAGGGGCCTCGTGGTGTGGGCCCCGTGGTGTAGGGCCCCGTGGTGTAGGGGCCCTGTGGTGTAGGGGCCTCGTGGTGTAGGGGGCCTCACAGTGCAGCAGGTACATACTGTACTCATGCCCATTGCTCTGATTGCCTGGTGGAATGGAGAGTGAGCTTTAAGTGAATTGGGTGTCTTCAATCTCCCCCAATCACTTAGGGGCCTGCGCAACAGCACATGTCATCTATCAACGCAGACCAGAGCAGAGCTCTGTGACATGTGGCGCATCAGCAGTCTGCAGCTCTGGACATCCGAGGCCAGACTCTCCACACAGGTCCTGTCGGACATTCAACAGACGACCGGCCAACACGCCCAACAGGGACTGGACACCAAACACAAGCCCTGCAGGACACGTGCTGTAAATACTGACTGGACACTTAAGGCCTTTGCACACTGAATCCGAAATTTGTGTCAGTAAATGTTTGCACGTTAAAAAATAAATATGACCTCACATTATGTCGCGCTTACACACTACCTCCGAAATTTTCCTCCGTCAAAAAAAGTGCGGATCGGGTTTGTTTTGTGGCGTTTTTTCGCATCCATAGCCAGCATTTTGAGAGTTTTATTGACAATTCAGAGCCACCGAATTTTGAGGTTGACGATTATGAAAAAATGCATACGAAAATGTCACACTCAGTGTGCAAGGGCCTTTACTGAGGTTATTGTAGCCCAAATATTATTTGGATGTCCGATCTGGGACTGTTGTGGGACCCGAGACACACAAACACACCCACAAAAAGGAGCGAGCACTCTGACAAGCAGCTGACCTTGGATCAGCCTATCCACGGAGAGGCTGGATAATTGTGTTAAATGAAAACCAGGATGGGGGTTGGAGCAGGGGCAAGAGAGGGGGGAAGGTCCGGGATGAAATCTACAAGAAAAAAATAAGAATCAAGAAAAGCCACATTGCCTGAATATTGTGTTTGTGTGTGACTGACACGTTTCACACCACTCATACAGCCGGCAGCTGTGTTGGAGGCGATCAGGGAACCTTGGTTACGTGTCACCGGGACAGGAGCTGCCTGGTAACCTTGGTAACGTGTCAGTAGGACAGTTGTGCTTATTGCTAAATGCTTGACCTGCACCTCGCCCCTCTTACTGGAGTGAAGGAGCCATCTCCTGATGGCCTAACCTAATCCGGAGATGGAAGGGCTGTTTAATGGATTACTACACCTGCACACACACACATACACACGTAAACACACACACAAACACACACACACACATGCACACACACACACACACACAGAGGGTAAGATATTTCTTATAGGAAAACAAATAAAGCCAGTGAGGCACTCAGTATCTCCAACAGTGCACACAATCCAGCCAGGCCCAGCCGACCACCACAGTGTTGCTGATCAGACTGGTCCTGCCTACAGTAACAGATACACTTCCTGTGTCCAGACCTGGCCTGGTATAACCCAGCGTGCCCTGGGACAGCCTGCATGTGGGTAGCATGTGAGGCTGGTGGGATGGGTTTGTGTACATGTTGAGTGACTGCAGCCAGTTAGAAAGAGTCACGACTCCCCCTGTGTAAAAGCAGCTGTATTACAATTCCAAAACATGGCCCCCACATGTGCCCGAGCACACACACACACACACACACACGCACACACACACACACGAACACACACACACACACGAACACACACACACACACGAACACACACACACACACACACACACACACACACACACACACACACACACACACAGCCCTGTTAGCCCTGAGACCAGCATAGACTGCCCACAGAACACTCCCCAGAGTAAAGCCATCAGCAGGCCAAACATCACACCAAGTGAGTGTGTGTGAGTCATGGTATGTATAACTGTGTGTGTGTGTGTGTGTGTGTATGTGTATGTATACGTGTGTGTACGGTCAGAGTATGTGTGTATTCAACCCAGCACACGGCCTCTCCATTAAAAGGCTGCCTTGACAAAGCTTTCAAGAGCGTTGCTGCCGACAGACCCGCTGACGTGGTACCCTCTCGACCTCAACGCTCTCCCTCAAACTCTCCTCAAGCCACGGATCACGTGACTTTCAGTACTGGTTGCACTATCAGTAACATTGCACTACTGTACTTTACTGTACCTCGCCACCAGGCTCCTGTATGGTCATTGACAGTCACTGATCTGCAATTTTGCACTATTGTACTGTACTCCACTTAGGTTAGAATAGGTTATAGGGTTGAAATAGGTTTTATGTGCATTTAGGGTTAGTATAGTGTATTATTTATTGCTATATTTAGGAAGTTTCACTTATTTAAGCTCAGCATAGTTGTAAATGATGTTTTGTGTACTTATATGTTATGTTATGCCAGGTGCTTGCGTTGTCTTGTCTTAAGAATTTCAGTGCCCAGTCTGACCTTGTGTTGTTCTGTGTACCTGACAAATAAAACACTTGAACTTGAACCCTCTCAGGATCCACCTCCAGCTCCACCTTCGGCCCTTCGTCCTCCTACTGCTACCACCGTTAGCTGTGGTCGCTGTCAGAAATATTAATCTATCAAGCATTGCACAGTCAGTCGGTGAACAAGTTTAAGAAAGTTTATTGCTTGCGGCCAGCCCACAAGGAGAGGAAAACATCACACACCATTGTGCTACAAAGTTTGTCTGCTAGCATGTTGTGCTAGCTAACTATTTAAGCACAAGCGCTCTTTACAGTCAATGGTTAAGACAAAAGCAATCAAATGTTCCATGGCTCTTCTTCATTGGCTCCTTGCGTAGACCTAGCGTGCGTGTGTGTTTGAGTGTGTGTGTGTGTGTGCCTTTTGACCCCTGTAAGCTTGACCACATGATGCTGGCTGTCTTGCACCCGCGGCCCGGGTTTGTGAGCGTGTAACCGTAGACGCTGGTGCTGATGGGAGATGCCACTGCAGCACTCTGGCTGTCTTCATTAGGAGCAGTTTGAATTCCTGCAGGCTCTCCCAGACAGCTCCCACGCTGCGCCGGGGCAGACGGGAGGTGGCGCCTGGGCAATTTCATTTTGTTTAAAAATACTCCCCCCAAATGTCATTAGAGCTGCATTAAAGGATCCTGTGTTAAAACAGGCGAGAGGAGAGGATTGAATCAGCCGGCGGAGCCTCACAGCTCCTCTCTGCATTAGAGGGGCCTGTTGGGTTGCACTCTGAAGGAGGCAGCGGTGCTACGGCGGCGCCCGCTAACAGCGGTGCGCGCTAACAGCATTACGGCTCCAGTGTTGGGAGATATATACAGCACCTGTGGATCGAGCTCTCTCCTAGTTATGTGTCGGATGGTCCTGGAAGGGTGGGGCGGCGCTGGACCACTGCCCCCCCCCCCTCCTCCCTCCACCCCCCCTCCCCCAACACACTTTGCCCATCCAGGGCGGCTTGTCGCGACTGTGGGTGTCACAATTCAAAAGTCCTGATATGGTCCTGTATTGTTATTAGTTACTATTCTAGGACAAATGGCGCTCAGTCCTGTAACAGATTTTTAATCATTGAGTTCAAGGTTTTGCACACTCAGTCCCAAAATAAAGAGAGAACTATCGATCTGCCCTGTCTAAGTGGAGAGGGAATATTGTTGGGCCGTGCGTGTGTGTGTCTCTCTGTCTCCATGCATGTCTGTTTGCCAGCCTGCCTACCTGCCTGTCTTTCTGTCTGTCTGCCTGCTTTTCCAGACCCCCCGTCTTGCTTTTTGAGATATTGTGTGTAGGTGTTCCAACTTGTCTTTCAAAGCAGGGTTCAGATCTAAACCCCCACACCTCACCCATGATTAAAACACTCAATCCACACGACTCAGACAGCCTTGAAAACACGTAGAGAAACCATCTGTGACCCATTCAAAAACTGTTTCTACAAATCAGGCCTATGTGGAGACCATTCATACCAGTCACAAATGTACAAAGAGGATGAAGATGAAAGCCTGTTTATGTGTGTCATCATTAGGCATGTTCAAGGTACAGTAGGGCCATTACCGGCTGTGTGTTATATGGACAGCTATAGCAGCGATACACACATTCCCCTCTCTGAGTGCACAGGGGCGAACGAGAGAGACATTGTTTGTCTCATCCTGAGCTCAAGAGCCCATTAGGACATATTACACAAAGGCTGGATCCTTTTTATCATTCTGTGTCCTTGGATACACCGAATGCTCCTCCACCACTGGGTCTGTGTGTGTGTGTGTGTGCATGATGCGCGCACACACACACACACTCGCGCGCGCCTTTTGCGTCTTTTGGGTTATGGGGTATGAGGTCAGCGGACATTAGCTTGACTGTGTCGCTTCCATTGTTGCGGCCGAGCGCGGTGTCAGGGTAACAGATGGACGCGGTCCCTCCCCTTCCTCTCAGATGGACTCCTGAAATAAAGATGGATCTCAGAGGCCTCTCATTTGTACTCTGGAAAAAACATTCTCCGAGCATTCATCAAAATGACAAGACGTGAAGAATCGCTTGGTGCATCCCGCACTCTGATACCATCAATACAGCGAGAGCACTGTGAGCATCTTAACTAATTAACGCAACAAAGCCCTGCGTGCCATTAGTCAATACTAGTATGAGTGTGCATCTTCGGAGAGGGATTAGATAGGCCTGCTTGATATCCATTTTGTTGTTCCATAATAAGTGTAATAGGTGTATTATTTGTGTTCTGGGGGCATTACAGATAAATAATTACTTGTATATCATGGAGGGATGAATATATTTGTTATTCACGGAGCTTCGGGAGATATCACTAGACAAATGAGAGAATAGTAATTGAAGCTGTTAATCATGTTGCGTTCCACCCTGTGGAGTAGATGCTTCCTAAGGAGTCTTATTAGAGATCTAAGTCAGCCCTGCAGGTATCACAGAAAGATGCTGTTATTAAACTCAATTGGTGTGTGTGTTCATACTTGTGTGTATTTGTTACAGAGAGCCCCCCCCCCCCCCCCCCCCCCCGCTGGCTGGTGAGAAAGATTGAGCCCAAACTATGGTTTAAGTGAGACTGCAACTGCAGCAGCCATTATCCTTTCAGTGCTAAACCCCTGTATGTGTTAGTTGTGGGTGGGTGTATGCATGTGTGTGGGTGTGTGTGTGTGTGTGTGTGTGTGTGTGTGTGTGTGTGTGTGTGTGTGTGTGTGTGTGTGTGTGGGGGGGTCCTCCCCCTGCCTGAAAGCCCGGGAGCATCAGGGAACTGTGAGAAATCAATACTCTTCAGCAGCTCTGCCTCTTTATTCATTTAATAACTCACTAGCATTGCATTAGCGTTCTTCTGATCTCTCATCCCAGAGCCCAGATTGACACCTTTGTGCTCTTTTACCACGCCAGAGTTTGGTGTAATCAGGTAAACCTCCACCTCACGACGGACAGATGCATCAAATGGACCTTGAATATGAACAGCGTGCATCAACAACGCATCCTCGCCACAGGGAGACAATGTGCAGCGCAGACACGTACCCCCCCCCCCCCCCCCCCCCACACACACACACACACACACCCACACACACACACACACACCCACACACACACACACACACACACACACACACACCCACACACACACACCCACACACACACACACACACCCACACACACACACACCCACACACACACACACACCCACACACACACACACCCACACACACACACACACACCCACACACACACACACACACACACACCCACACACGATGAAAAAATATATACAGAGGATATGATCCTGAAAGGGCCACAACAGAAAGCCCAGAGAAGCCCACAGCTAAATATAAAGCAGTTGTCGGGTGGGAGGCCTCGATTCTGGGATCCTTATTAACAGTCATGTATGAAACATTCAAACCCTCTCGGCCAGGGGAAGGTTCAGTCTGTCTGCTGCCGAATAGGGAGCAGGAGGGCCATGGCTACAACACAAGATCTGTATCGATTGTTTTTGTGGTGCAGAGCTGTTTAGTTGCTGTCAAAACTGCCTTAGCCAGCTGAGAGGCAAATTGCTGCATTTACAAAGGGAGTCTGTTTTTTCTTCTTTTTTTTTTTAACAATAGGAGCTGGTTTTCGACAATGGGAGATCGTGGAAGACGATTTTTACCCCTTTGAAACGAACCCTGGCCAACCAGGCAGTCAATGGTGAGATTGCAAACTTGTGAGGAGAAGAAGATAGTTTGTGAAAGTCTGGCTCTTCATCCTCCTTTCGGTTTCACTAACAATCATGTGTCAAGTTACATACCACACACACACACACACACACACACACATTCATCCACACACACACAAACATGAACTAATTTATTCACACACAAACACACACAAAGACAGACACACACAGTAGCAGTAGGTATGGCAGGAAAAATCACCCGTTAAATCTGTTGTTCGCATCGCATACAACGTCAAGCCTTGACCGTGCTTCTCAGGTAGATAAGAGCTGTTGGCACAGAGGGCCTAGTGTATGAGTTTATGATGGTGGTCAAATAGAGGCTCCACAGGATGTTTGCTCATCCAATATAGACAAGGAGAAATTAATGGCCGTAAGAGGAGCTCCTGTTTGCCAAGAAACAGCTGAAATACATGATTGATTATTATTAGAATCTGCAGAACCATCTCCTCAAAGACACGTCAATCAATCATACTGTAGTGTAAATCTGGACTCTAGAGTACTGATTTTACATGTAAGGGTGCTTGAGAACAATTTTGATCATTAAAGAATGGTTTGCAGCAGTTAAAAGATTAAATGCCTGTCGAAATGAAACTGCCAACCCGTAACAAACGAAAACTATGAATCTATGTGATTGGCCTGAATTCATTGAGACAGAGAAAGAAGATAGAATATAGAGGAGAGTGCGTTGGGGAGGTCTGATCTGGCCTGACTCCATGAAGAGAGACTGGCTTTAAATCACACATTGTCTGTGTGTTCGTGTGTGTGTGTGTGTGTGTGTGTGTAAAGGCTAGAGAGAAAGAGGCAGTGAGATAGAGAGATAGAGAGCGAGACAGAGAGAGAGTATGTCTATTGATTAGCTTACACAGCTTTATGGCACTCTGTTGTAAATGTCGTGTTTTTACAGGCTGCTGTTTGATATGAATCGAATTAAAGTATTTGCTTGCTAACACAGATTGCAGGCAGCAAATGGTCAGACTAAAATCAGAAGTGATTACTCAGCAATTAGGAGTCATGTAGCTGATTATATGACTGTTTCTGATCTATAAAAGCAAATATTTTTCTTTCAGTGTGTGCATGTGTGTATGTGTGAGTTCAGCAGAGAAGCTTGAGGACATGCTCAGAGAAGAACAGAGAGAGCCATCAAGTAGGACAAATCTACACCATTGTTTATCCTCATTATCAACATCGTTGCTGCCACAATGCTCAATGAGGGGAATCTAGCATGCAATGTATTGCGCAAAACATCTACCAAACCACTAGTCTATAACAACAAGGCCAACACATATTCACTAAATATATAACATCCAGCCTGTGCTGTTGTTAAATCGACGCTAAAACATTTGACATCCTCAA
Organism: Hypomesus nipponensis; assembly: GCF_054491055.1. Taxonomy (NCBI): domain Eukaryota; kingdom Metazoa; phylum Chordata; class Actinopteri; order Osmeriformes; family Osmeridae; genus Hypomesus; species Hypomesus nipponensis. The sequence continues at coordinate 4,720,948 of NC_140379.1, forward strand.
ACTTGAGCAAACACTCCCTTTACTTGAGCGTGCTTGTCTGTGAATCACACATGGAGCTATAGCTCCATCTAGTGGTCAAGTAGAATATTGCCAAATGTGCCACGGTTTGGCAGTTTTTTTTCTTCTTCGTCCCAGTGCTCCTACTTACACAGAAAATTAATTTGTTTTATCTCTTTTTGCCAGACGACAAACAGCAACATGCCACTGGGTTATTCTGCTCTGCACAGCCTACAGTATCTCCTGACTGAACTGCTCTGTTTATATTCATATTTAAATCCTGACCACACCCCATCAACGTCTGATAAAAGCAACATAGGCCTACATATGAGGTGAGCTCCAACAGTTATTGGACAGTTAAACTTTGTCTTTGTTATTTTTGAATAATTATTCCAGAAAAATCCAAGGTAGACAGAATACAATGACAATGAAGGTAACGGTGCTTTGTTTTGGCAAAGATGAACCCAACTTGATTTGGTAATGCCCATGGTTTTTGCATTCTCTCCGATTGATGCATTGACTGATATTTCTACATCATTTTTTATTGATTTTGAAAACCAGGTTAAATAACCCGGCTCACTGTTTTTTTCTTCTTCTTGACACTCCCCAACGGCCTGGAATTAAGACTAGAGTACTTGACAGCTCTCTTATGAATGTAAGGGTAGCCTACCTGTAATTACACCCAACCAATGAAACAGCCTTGGAGCCAATGCAACCAACACAAGTGGTGGAATGTACAAAGGCTGCTGGAATTGCTTCTAGTTTTAAGTCTCTGGTCGATATAACCTACCACCTGCACGTCACAGTGTATTATGTCACACAAAAGTGTTGGAGGACCGACATAACAAAACAATTGAAGTTTAGTTTAGACCTTGGTGCTCGAGACAGAATGTGGTATCCTCTTTCTATCTCCTGTCAATGACTAGCTACAGGTGGGTATTGTCATTGGCATTTAGGCATAGTTAACTACATGGCTTTCATATCACCTCAAGCAAACATAAATCAATATAGATTGATGCATCGCAAGGCCAAAATAAAGACACACATTTTGCTAGTCCATTTGCACGGTTTCGCATCGTTTAAAATCTAACGGAAGAGGCCAAAAGGAAGAATGTGCAAAGTTCACTCACTATAGTTACACATATATGTGCTACGAAGTGAGTTATGAGCTGTTTATGTAATCTTCGTGTAATTTTGTGCACGATTTATGAATTCCTTAGAGCTCTCAAGTTTTATCAAAAAATCCTAGTGAATCCTGGTGCTGCTGGTGTTTATGATTGGCAAACAGCTCTGAAGTCGGCAGAAAACTTACCTCCGTATGCCCGCGACTCGTCCATTAATTATAGCGGGACAAATTGTCCATTGCAAAAATATGATTCCAAAATGTTACACTTGGCCGACATTCGCTCGTACACAGCACCTGATTCGAAATGACAACTACCAGAACTGGTATCAGAGAACTGGTATTTCCGTTGAGGCGCGGGTGGACTAATTTGGGCCAATTTACACAGGCTCGCAAGTTGTTTTTGAAAAAAATGTTTCCAAAGATCGAAAAAATATTTCTGAAAGTATCTAATATCTACAAATACATATGTTTTGACGAGAAAACACTTGCTTTCAAGGTAAACCTTTTTGGGAGATTGTCCATCAATAGGCTAATAACAGTATGCCTATGAGGCTGTCTAACAGGTAGGACTTCTGGGGTCCAAGACAACCCATGTAGAGCCCATGATCATGTCTGCTGATAGCAACAGCAGAATCATTTACATTTAGTCATTTAGCAGACGCTCTAAGAGCGACTTACAGTAAGTACAGGGATATTCCCCCTGAGGCAAGTAGGGTGAAGTGCCTTGTCCAAGGACACATCATTTTGCACGGCTGAGATTCAAACCGGCAATATTCTGATTACTAGCCCGACTCCCTAATTGCTCAGCCATCTGACCCCCAGAATCAAAGCTCCACTGTCTGATTGTCTGTTGCTGATCAAGTTCACATGATCCTAACTGCAACATTTGACTGTCTTTCAGTCTCTTTCACAACATTAGAAACCAGTGGATGTTTTTGTTCAATGGCTATGACTTGAATAAAATAAAAAAAAGCTTTGTGTGTGAATGTGAGCTTGAGTATATGCTTGTTGTTTGGGATGTGTGTGTGTGTGTGTACATGTCTCTGTCTGTTTGTTGGTCGGTTGTGAAAAGCAGTGGCATGATAGAGAATTGCCTCTTGGGCTCCTATAAATATGCATGTGTCTGCATGCATGATTAAACACTTCAGCAAATGTCAGAGCATAGGGGTAGCATGTAAATGTTGTGGGTCAACAAATTAAGTTATCACATGGATTCCTTGTCTGGAATTTATGCACGTCTGTATAAAACTGCTAATTGATTATCAAAATAGTTTAACCTCCTGTGCCCAAATAAGAGTTTACCCAAAATGCACATAGTAACAATGGGATAAAAGTGCGTTATTTTTGCCAGGTTTGTCCACTCAGTGGTTAGACAGTGACCCTAAATGACAGACTACTGTACTTGTCAAGTCAGGTATGGCTTTTATCCTCATCAGATTTACCCTTTATGCATATTTCACGACAGCAGCGTTCTGTGGCTGGCAGCCAAAACAGACCATTTAAAAATGGCCAAAAGACCTCCCTTTCCCCCTATTAGTAGTTGCCAAGGTCAGTATTAGCAACAATTTGCATAAAAGTGACTTAACTCAAATTTACTTTTTCTCCTTTGTTCTTCTTGTCAAGGATGCTATCAGTTGTTGCATGCAGGCTACTTGTACGTACTTAATGACAATGATTTACTTGTCACTGGCAGTTGAATGTGTCCTTTTGTTTGGTATGGAACTTACATAGCAGACACAAAAGCCCAATCCCGCATATCCATATTATCAGATCTTATCAAACGGCCACTGGCTTTATGGGAGTCATAAACTGCGAATATGTATTCCGCTCCTGTCCTCATGGATCGTCCCTGTTATCGAAAGAGACAGTTGAATAATCATCGTTCTCTCTAAAACTAATCAGGGAACCGTCAGTCAGATTATGCCTGGGTAATGAGTGGGTGGGATGGCCTTGGTGGTTGTTGTGCAGCTTAGGCAGGCTGTGCCACCAGGAGCCTGTCTTCCTGGCGTAGTATAGAGTTCTGAGATTAGGAGGCGGCAAAGCGTCTCCACTAATGAAGCATGGAAAACAAGGAGAGCTTCTCTGACAGATCTGTATGTGTAGGCCTTAACCAGACTTCCTCTGACTGGGTGAAAACCAAACCCCTTATGGGTAGGACACGGTATTGCACTGTCTCTGCATCTCCATTATCCCCCCCAGCCTAAGGTCAATAAGGCCTGGTTATCACTGTTATCCTGGTTATCACTGTTATCCTCCTCCCGCCCATGCTGTATCACCACAAGGTTTCTAATGTCTAGCCAAGTCCCTCCGTCGTCCACTAGGGGGCACTGCAGCTCTGTCTGTCTGCTACAGCGTTCCTCTCTGGGCGTTTTCCCATGCTACCCTGGTCCAGGTTGATGATGTAATTATTGTAACTGTCCTGGTAAACTCCCCCTCCTCCCCCCCCCCCCCTCTCAGCTGGTTCTCCTCTGGAGGCAGATCAGTCTGTCATTTCTGCTCCTGCTTCATCACCACCACTGCTGATTCTGACATGACCATTTCTGTTCCTTCGCTGTGTATATGTGTACATGTGTGTGTGTGTGTGTGTGTGTGTGTGTGTGTGTGTGTGGGTGTGTGTGTGTATATGTGTACATGTGTGTGTGTGGGTGTGTGTGTGTGTGTGTGTGTGTGTGTGTGTGGGTGTGTGTGGGTGTGTGTGGGTGTGTGTGTGTGTGTGTGTGTGGGCTTGTGTGTGTGTGTGTGTGTGTGTGTGAGGACCCCAGTGTTCATGCACACTTACATTCATGTATTTCTGGTGTTGTAGTGGTGATCAGATCTGTTCAAGCTGCAGCAGTTTGACAGGGTTTTATGTGTGTGTGTCAGGTATTTGGAGCAGAAGGGTGTCTCCACAGTAGGGGGTTGACCTCAGCCTAGTCATGGCTCTCCTGAGTGGACAAGATGCTAGAGGCCCCGTGTGTGTGTGTGTGTGGGTGGGTGTGGGTGTGTGTACAGCCTGGGGTACAGTGGCATCTGCCGCATGGTGAAGCCACAAGGCCAACACCACTCCTGGGGGTTTGTTTCTGCCAAGAGCCCCCATGGGTGCTGTCTGTCAAAGCAACACACACACTTTTACACACATCCGGTCTCACTTTTGACCTCTATCTCTCTCTCTCTCTCTCTGTCTCTGTCTCTCTATGTATCCCTATCCCAAACATGGACTGTACAGTATGGCTGGGACCTATAGTAACAGTGTGTGTGTATTTGTGTGTGGGAATCAAATGCTGACAGAGAGAACAGGGCTGTATGCAGTCTGAAGGTTACTGAAAGCCCACGAACTGAGGGATGGAGGGACTGAGGGATGGAGGGACTGAGGGATGGAGGGATGGAGGGATGGAGGGATGGAGGGATGGAGGGATGGAAGGATGGGGAGGCAGGAGGCTGGAGAGATAATTATACGTTGGAGGAATTCTCCCCCCTTTTTCAATGAGCTGTATAGCCTTGAACGATGTGTGTGTCTGTTTGTGTGTTTAAAGAAGATACTTACTCATGTGCGTAAGCTCAGCCTTTTGCTTTCAACACACTGTGAGTACAAATACTTTAATGTGAAACTTTAAAACCCTAGCATCTGTCTTTGGGGACCATTGACAATGTTAAACATTCGTGTTGAATTGTAAAACGTGAACAACATCCCAACATGCTGTCCATCTTCTGTGTTGGCTGTCTAGTGGAGCAGCCTAATGATAATGACAGCTGCTAACATAAAACCCCACTACAAAGCACTCTCATCTTAAATATCTCCCCAACCTGCTCATGAACCTCAATGTGTGTGTGTGTGTGTGTGTGTGCACGTGTATAAACATGTGTGTGTTTGGTTGTGTGTGTATGGTGTGTTTGCCATCAGCTGTTCGGGCCTTTGAAGAGACAGCTTGGCCGTCCATATGGGTCTCCCATCAGTCTTAGAGAGAGAGAGAGAGAGAGGGAGGGAGAGGGAGAGAGAGAGAGGGAGAGAGAGAGAGAGAGAGAGAGAGAGGGAAAGAGAGAGGGAAAGAGAGAGAGAGAGCGAGAGAAAGAGAGAGAGAGGGAGACAGAGAGGGAGACAGAGAGAGAGAGAAAGAGGGGGAGGGAGAGAGAGAGAGAGAGAGAGAAAGAGAGAGAGAGAGAGAGAGAGAGAGAGAGAGAGAGAGAGAGAGAGAGAGAGAGAGAGAAAGAGAGAGAAAGAGAGGGAGACAGAGAGAGAGAGAGAGAGAGAGAGAGAGAGAGAGAGAGAGAGGGAGGGAGAGAGAGAGAGGGAGAGAGAGAGAGAGAGATACAAAGATGTTGAGAAGGATAAAGAGAGTTGGAGACACAAAGACAAAGAGAAAGACAACTAAAGACAGAAGTAATTGGAGGGAGAAAGGGGGAGCGTATCTCTTTTTCTTTCTTTCTCTCTCTCTCTCTCTCTCTCTCTCTCTCTCTCTCTCTCTCTCTCTCTCTCTCTCTCTCTCTCTCTTTCTCGCTTTGCCTTTCTATTTCTAAGTGTGCAGACAAACTGGTCTGTGCGGACTCAGACAGGTCTATACTGACTCCCTGGGGGTAACAGAGATACACATATGGATCACTATGGCTAGCCTACATCTGATAACACACTTCTGCTCTGGAAAGTCCAGACACACACACACACACACACACACCTTGTTCTGTGACAGAGTGATGGATGGTGAGGTGTGATAGGGTCAACAGTGTGTAGCTCTTGTCTCTCCTTCAGTCCCAAGGCACAGCCAACCAAATCACATGCTCCCTTCAACAACCCTGCACCCTTTTTTACCTGAAAATTAGGCTTTTTATCCCTGACCACTGGAAATAAAAGAGCTGGATTTTTTTTTACAAGCTGTGATAATGTCTGGAAGGTGTGAATGTATATGGTTGATAGCACTTTCAAAGTTTGACAAGAAAAAAGCCATTACATTCATGTTTAAATGTCTCACAAGCATGATTCGAGCTGTTGCGTTAGCTGTTATGACCGGATACACAGTTGAATAAAATGTATTTGCTGCAGTCTTGAAGTGAGATGCAAACCGTGTGGACTGCTGAGAGTTGGATACAGTGACAGTAATCCATTATGTTTCGAGAACAGTTGGTGGTAGATGGTTTTTAAGAAGTCCAAGTGCGCTTGTTGTCCCTGTTGGAGAGACTGTGAACGATTTGGGTGTAATCGCCCAAACGAATGCGTACAACATGACGGCAGAATTTCCTCGTGTTTAATGAGCTCCTATGTGGAGCGAGCTTATCGCTAGATACAGTACCCAAATTGAACCCAACATTTGTTGCACATACTCAAATCGATTTCTCGACCCTATGCTTCCATTAAGTAAAAAGTCCTCCAGTCCTGGAATTGTGTGTGAGTATTGTTTGTTTGTGTGTGTGTGTCCCAAGTGAGTGCACTTTTTTACACAGCTACACTGTACCAACGAGGCTTGCCAAGCTTATACAAGCAAACGCAAACTTTCTGCTGCCCAGGATGAGGGCAACGTGACTTGAACATGATCTGTCAGCAGCCATGAATGTGTGTGGCCCAGGTCCAATTCTCCTGCTACTAGCGATGCCTTCCGACTTTGCTGTCTTTGTCTTAGGATAAAGCACAGAAGGAAGCGTTGTGGCAGGTTTGAAATGCTGCCTGCAAACGTTACGTGTGTGTTGTGTTGTGTGTCTGTGTGGTCACGGTTTTCTGTGTTGCAGGGCTGATTCTGAACTGTGATGGGAAGCGACACCTTTCCCTGGCAGTTAAAGTGCCTATGAATCACAGAACCCCTTCTTTCTCTCTTTCTCTCACTTTCTCTCTCTATCATTCTTTCTTCCTCTCTCTCTCTCTTTCTCTCTCTCTCTCTCTCTCTCTCTCTCTCTCTCTCTCTCTCTCTCTCTCTCTCTTTCTCTATCTATCTATCTCTCTTTCTCTTTCTCTCTCTCACACACACACACACACACCTTTCTTTGTCCAGGATAGGGGTGTAAGATCCTAGGAGTGATGTCTGTGACCTGCAGGAGAGAAATTGACATCTAACGGTACTCAACTCTCTAGAACTCTCTTTTTCTCTCTCCTTCTCTGTGTCTTTCTTTCTGTGCAGTGTTGTGTTTCATCACTGTGATGAATGTGCAGTTGAATACACAAGGGCTCATCACATCACAAACAAGGCCAGAAAACTGAAGGGATGTGTGTGTGTGCGTGTGTGTGCGCAGAGAGGAAAACTGTTCTAAAATAGAACCTCCTAAAGCAAGCAGTGGACAGCGCTGATAATCAGAACTGACATGTTACTGTGTGTGTGTGTGTGTTTGTGTGTGAGGGCACGGGGAAAGCCGCACTTTAGGGTAATTGTGTGTTTGTGCGTGTGTTAGGGCGAAGGGAAAGCCTACTCTAGGGCAGGTGAGTGTGTGTCTGCATGTGATTGATGTAAGGAGATGTGCTCTGTGTGCAGAAACACTCCCACCATCTCAGATTCTGCTGCTGGATTTCCCGTGAGTAGTGTTTCCCAGCACAGAGACTGTCACTTTTCTCGTGATTAATCTTGAGTTTCAGGGCACCAGTGCATTGTGTTTATCTTACCAGTTTGCTAGGTGAGTATCCCCGTGAGGTTATATTGAATTATTGACTGATTGATTGAGTTCAGAGTGCTGTTTCCCAGCACACAGACAATGGTTCCTTACTGCAGAGTAGTGTTCCCCAGAACAGAGATAATGCCGTTTGCTACTGAGTAGCATTTCTCACTAGTGTTGCTTGCTGCAGAGTAGCATTACCCAGCTAAACACAGTGGTGACTCTACAGAGTAGTAGACCCCAAATGAGTAGAAAAGACAATAATGGCTGAATACAGATTAGTAGTACCCAATTCAGAAATGAGAAAGTGTTACTTACTGCAGACTAATCGATGCCTCCAACTCTTCTAGTCTTACTTTCGGGAATGTCTCCTTTGTCTTCAGTCAGAGTTTGCCTAATTAGGGTTAAAGGGTAACTGAAGTGTCTTTAGTTGGAACCGTGTTTAAAACCTAGTTGAAAACGTCCTCCATTTATAACAAACTAAGCAGTGTGCACGAGGAGTATCAACATCGACATGTCCAGTGAGGAGATCTCTCTAACCCCGGCTGTAGAAAATCAAAAGGGTCTAAAGAATGGACTTTGCGCCCGGCCACGACACTCCACACAGTCCCTCAGGATTTAGATGATTTTCTAATGAGGTTAATGAGATTGGTTCGGACAGGACTGGAAGACAGCTCATATAACTTGAGTGTGCCGAAGGGCCATGTTTGAGAAGGGTCAAGGGTCAGGGGTTAGGGGTCAGTGGTTAGGGTTAGTGTGCTGTGCTGAGGTGGACGCTGGTGGATTGATCTTCCAGTCAGCAGTTCATTGATCAGAAGTAAATACTGATCTCAAGCCCCATCTCATTTGTCCAGATATTGACAGGCTTCACTTCTAGACACAGTGTCTGTTCGATGTCTTTTTATCTGCCTCTGTATCTCTCTGCCTCTGTCTGCGTGGGCTGATGTCGACTCGCAATCGAATCCGTTACTCCAGAAAAGCCCATCTTATTCTACGACTGTTCTTCCGGTCTGTACTACCTACAGTCAGTGGTTCTCATGACTCATTTGATTCCCACACACAAATACACACACACTGTTACTATAGGTCCCATGACTCATCCTGTGGAAGTGGCAGTTACACAGTGGGGCTTGTGTGTCTGTCTGTGTGGGTCTGGTGCAGTGAACATGGGATCCCGCATGATGCGTGACACCTCCCATCAGGATGAGCTCCCTGTGCTCCTCACCGTGTTCCTCCTGCCCAGAGCAACACACCTTCTATATTTACACTTTACACAGGAGCAACATGGCGTCATCCACCGCGCGCACACACACACACACACACAGACAGACACACAGTAGAAAATGTAATTACGAGAGAGGCCTGGGGGAAGCTGTATGCTTTCGTACATCCACTAAAGCCGATCCTCCACAGATGAGGCTATGTTTAGATGGCCGCTGCAGTAGCAGAGAGAGAGAGAGAGAGAGAGAGAGAGAGAGAGAGAAAGAGAGAGAGGGAGATAAAACGAAGGAGTGAGGGAGTGAAAGGGAGGGAGAGAGAGAGAAGGGCCACAGTATGTGTCTCTGGTAAAGAGCTCAAGAGAGGACCTGTGTGACTTTGTAGCGGAGAACAGCCGTGAGCCTCTCTGTATGTTTGGACCTCTGTTGGCCCCCTGTAGCTTTTGCTGTTTGCTCTCCTGAGTCTCTCTGCTAATGTACAGTGTGTCCCTGTTCACATTCAACATTTACACCAAGCCTATTTGCAGCCCATGCATGAATTTACATGCACAGAAAACGTACACAACATTGAAAATCTTCAACACCATAAGGCTGGGTTTGGATGAAAGCTCCACAGTAATGTTCCCTTCACTGTGTGTGTGGGTCAGAGTTTGTTGAAAGAAAGAGTCTCTGGGGATGGTTACTACAGGCTACGAGTTGGCTAATGTAGCTTATCTGCAGCAGACCTGGAGCTCAGGTTGGTGGTATCTTCTCCAGCTGTACTAGGAGCCTGTCTAAAAGCCTCCCTTCTCCCTCCTACTCGCCAAACTTCATTAAAGTGATCAGAATATTAATGACGTCCTTGTTTTATTCTTCTGATAAATCCTCTCTGAGGACTTGAGTGGTGCGTGTGTTTCATGTGTGTGTGTGTGTGTGTGTATGTGTGTGTATGTGCGCGTCCATGCCTTGTTGCTTAACGCATAGTGTTTATTTGCTCATGACTGTATTGTTATACGCCCAGCACAGTAGGGTGCCCCTTCTTATCACTACAGTGGATCTACTTTGATGTGTGAGTGTGTGTGTTTCTGTATGCTTCACCTATGCATCAAACCCTCGGGGGTTTGCATGAGACGTTGCCATGCTACACGTTAGTGTGTCTGTCCTTTGCTTCAGCGTTTACTGAGCCAGGTAGCCTACTTCCCCGGTCCCTCCTTCCTTGCTCAGAGGCAGGAAGCGGGGAAGATGATTCAGACGGCCAGGAAGTCGTAACACTTCATGTCTGTGTTGTAAGAGACTAGTGGGGTTGGGCTCTTGGTGTGCAGATGTATTTCCAAGGGACTGTCAGAAAGCTGAATAGATGTTTGGACCAGCGCCAGAATAATGATCGGCAAATGAGGGTAGAGACAAAGGGGGTTGTGAGTGTGTGTGTGTGTGTGTGTGTGTGTGTGTGTGTGTGTGTGTGTGTGTGTGTGTGAGAGTGTGTGTGTGTGCCACTGGGGAGGCCTCTATCAGAGCTGTCCCAAAGAGGCCTGGTTCTCTGAGGCGTGACCAGGTGTCGCTGTGCTGGGAGCCTGTCTGCACACCGCCCAGAATATTAACAACCCCGACACACACGGACACGCACACACGAGTACAAACACACACACTCACACGCACAGTCCTACACTCACTCACATGCAAAAGCAAGTACACGCTCACTCAACATATACGTGCACACTTTGCGCTCAAGTACACACACACACACAAATATATAGACACACACATGCATTCACATGCAGATGGATGCATGCATGCATGGCCACATTATGCACACACGTACACATGCATGCACGCAAAAAACATGGATTAGGATGCTCATTCTGTCTCCCACTCTTTCCGCCTCTCTCTCTCTCTATCTCTCTTTATCTTTCTCTCTCTCTATCTCTTTCTCCCTCCATCATGCCATAATATACTCAGTCTCTGCCGAGGAGGTTTTTCTCAGCCCTCGTTTTCTGTGTCTGATTGATGGAGGAGGGAGCAGAAAAACATTTGGCCTTCTCTTTCTTTTGCCAGGAGCTTCCTCCAGGGCACAGGCGCTCTCTCTCTCTCTCTCTCTCTCTCTCTCTCTCTCTCTCTCTCTCTCTCTGGCTCTCTCTCTCTCTCTCTCTCTGGCTCTCTCTCTCTCTCTCTTTCTGTCTTTCTCTCTCTTTCTTTCTTTCTTTCTTTCTTTCTTTCTTTCTTTCTCCGTCTCTCTCTTTGTCTCACACTCTCTCTCTTTGTCTCTCTTTGTCTCTCTTTGTCTCTCTTTGTCTCTCTTTGTCTCTCTCTCTCTTTGTCTCTCTCTCTCTTTCTTTCTTTCTTTCTTTCTCTCTCCGTCTCTCTCTCTCTCTCTCTCTCTCTCTCTCTCTCTCTCTCTCTCTCTCTCATTCTCTCTCTCTTTTTCTTTCTCTCTCATAGTCTCTCTCTCACACACACACCACATACGTGCACCTACATACAAAACAGGGAGACAAACGGGAAGGTGAAGGGAGATAGTGAGTGAGAGGTGGAGATAGCTAGGCACATGAAAAAACGGATGAAGGAGAGCGTGCGTGCGTCGTGTGTGTGTCTGTGTGTGTGTGTGGTTTGAGAGGCTGCCATGTGTTGTCTTGTGGAGTTTTCATCAGAGGAAGACAGCATTACTTCATTAGGGCCAGAGGCAGTAAGCCACAGATTACAGTAAACCCTGTGTGTGTGTGTGTGTGCAGTTGTGTGTCTGTGTGGGTGATGGGCATGTGTGTGCTTACAGTTGGTACATGTATATGTTAAATACAGTCCTAATCTCTACTGTAGGTTGGATTTACAAGACATCTCCCCCTATTTGAGATGAGTATTCATGGATTACTTTTATAGACGTGTGTGTGCTGGTCTGCATGTGTGTGCGTGTGAATGAAGTGTTGACTGCTGTGTGGGCAAAACAGCATCCCGTCATGTGACATTTCTTTATCTAGAACCTCCAAGCCTTGTGTGTGGTTTTCACGGCAACACCTCGGTAATCTCACAGCCCATAATAATCGTGTTGAATCCAAATGACAATCTTACTGCACACAGGGAAGCGTACCTAATAGGCATGGAATGTAAACATGGGATAGTGTGTGTGTTGCAGATGAGCGTCGGTCATGAATGCTGGAGTGGCCAAGTAGCTCCTCCGGGCTTTGTGAAACCATGATTGTGTTTGACTAATGATGTAGGCTAACGTCACTGTTCCTGGCCAATCTCAACTCATCATCTGAAGATCCCAGAACACAAAGACACGCACTACCATTTCACTTAACGTGACTGCATGAATCCCTCCCACTTACCCACTGTGACCCTAAACAATTGAAAAAATAGTTATTGATACTGTGTGGGTGTGTGTGCACGTGTGTGTGTGTGTACAGTACATTCTAGTTATTGATACTCTATTTAGTACTAGCTGGGGTCATTTCCCCTTCTCATTGATTTTCTAATGGAGATTTTAGTAAGGAGGAGCTGTGTGTGTGTGTATGTGTGTGTCTGTGTGTGTGTATGGAGGGGGGAGGTGTCTCTGATTGTGTGTCTCCAGAGGGGAGAGGTTAACGCGCCCTAATGCTATCTCAGCGTGTCATCTCTCCCTCTGTGGAGGGCCCTCTCAGTCAGGGTTTGGCCATCTAGGCCACATCCTGTCTTCATCTTCATAATGGCTGCCGCACGTGGACAAGCAAGCAGAGGCAACCCAGCATCAGTGGATAGAATTCCCTTCAAAGTCACCTTGAAAAGTCCCAGAACCTGGCCAAGGGTCATTCATCGATTACCGCGGAAACACAACACTGGCTAGTGTTGGGGGACGTTGGGGGGGACGTTGGGGGGGGGGGTCAATATGGGTATTTCATGTCTTTTAAAATGAAGCAATGGCTTATATTGACAGCGTTACAGAGTTTATTTGAGCTCTTCATTTCTCCCACCTGAGACGTGGCCATCTGGAACGGCCTGTTGTTCTGGCTTAGAAAAGCAGGAAGTCAAATCAAATCAAATTTATTTGTACAGCCCTTTCTACACGCAAGCATGTCACAGACGGCTTCACATATGCCCATAGAACTGCCCCTCAACCAACCTAAACCCTCTGGGAAGACAAGGAAAAACTCCCAGAAAAACTCCCAACGAGAGAAAAAATGGAAGAAACCTTGGGAGGAGCAATTCAGAGAGGGATCCCCTCCTCCAGATACGGTTGGTAAGAGAGAGGAGCAGAACACAAGCTAAACATAGTCATACAATGTCAATGGGTTTTGAAACACCAAAATCCGGAAGTGCCAGGAGATCCACACTGCTGGCCCATTCTCCTCCAAATAGCGGTTGGTTGGCTGCCTCCCACAGAAACCACACGACACCCTCTCAAGTGCACAACTCGGCCCTCACCTTAGTGATTCGATAATACACTCTTACACAGACACAAGCCACAGCTGCCGCAGCTCCTGTTTTGCCGCACATTCACGACAGGAACTCTTGGTGTCTTGCGTTATGCGTGACGCCTCTCGTTATGACCGGCAAGCCCGCGCATGACAGCGGTGATCCTTGATTTCCCGCGTGATACGCCTGAATGGTCACTGTCTTTTACAGTGTGTGTGTCCAGCATTTTTTACACTGTCGAGGACTAGCCATCACGTCTAATCTCCTCTAATCTGGAGTTATCCAGCTGAGGTTTGTGTGGGTGGTGCTTTATCCACTGGTGTGGGCAGTTGAAGATGAGGGACCGTGAAAATGCCAACCGACCGACGTCAGGCTTGAGGCACAGAGCTCCCACTGATGATGAAGAGGAGGATGAAGAGCTACAACCAACCAGAGCTGTGCTTGGGGCGCAGCACCCGCACTGATGATGAAGATAATGGATGATGATGATCACTGAGGAGGAGGATGATGACGACAAGGAGGAGGTTAAGGATGCGAAAACAACCTTTCCTTTTGATTGATTCTTCAGTGTTAATCTCATCCATCCAGCCAATAGATTTTCAATGATGAAATCCCATTGAGTTAAACTCTAGTGAGGGCGGGGGGGGGGGGGGGGGGGATTCGTTTATTGACAGCCGTGTCTGAACTTGAGTGGGAAACTGCAGCCCGTCCGGCTGATCCGACACGGCGAGTAACGCCTCGCCGACCTTCTCCATAGTGACGCTTCAGGTGTCTCTGCGTTGCCTTGGAAACGGAGTTACCTGTCGTGTCCACTGAGTCTCTCTGTCAGACGTTGACTCAGGCTGTCAGAGCCGTCCAGGAACAGCCTCCAGGCTCGGCTACCGCAGCCCCTCCCACTTTCTCCCTCTACTTCCTGTGAGTCCACATCGATGCAGTCTCACTAGTCACAACCACCGGGACAAACAGCCCCTTTATGGAGGTGAAAGATAAGGAGGGTGCAACCCTGACAGCTTGATTTTTCATTCATTCATTCATTCATTTTTTACATTAATCAATACTATTTAAATGATATTGAACTCTTTTTTTTTTCTATTTGGAACTGCTGCTCCCTTATGGCATCTGAGAATTCTCTGCTTTCTGTCAATATCATTCAGAATTCCCTGAGAGTGTGTGTATGTGCACAAGTGTGTATATGTGTATGTATACGTGTCTTTGTGTCTTTGTGTACATTTGTGTATGAACGTGTTTGTGTGTGTGTACTCGTGTGTGTGGGTATGTGTTCAGAGATGGAGCCAGGGGATAGGTGTCAATGCAGATAAGAAAATGGCGGTGCAGGACGGCGGTGCAGGGAGCTGTTTGAGATAAGACGTCAAATGAAAGAGACAGCGCTGTATTCAATTGAAACGACTCGGAGACGGTCGCATGTTCGCTTCCCAGATAAACCAGATCGTTTCTCTTGCAATTATTCTTGGAAATACATTGTTGGTGGGTTTTTTTCACCAGACACATCCGTTTACCTATGAAACCAGAGCAGCAGGAATGAAAAGACTGTAATAGAAATCGTTTTTTGGCAAGATTTTGGGAGGCTTCTGAATTGGCTGACAAAGATATTTGTTCAAAGGGCAACCAAGTGTCATTGTCTTAGGAAGAAGACGTGTGTTTGTTGCCTGGTGGAGAATCAAAGCCAATCTGGCAGAGACATGATGCCAAATTGCTTGTCACACCATGACTTTCTTTCACATGTTGCTACCGAGCGGGGATGTCTGGCTTCTCTCCCTCGGAGACCGATGACAGACAGGAGCCTCCGGCTGTGTCACAATCAGCGCTATCTCAGACAGATGCGGGCACGTCTTTCTCCTCACCTGCATCCTCCTCGCTTCCTCTCCTCCAACGCCTCCCTCTCACACTCACCCCTCTCTCCTACACACACCTACCTCGTATCGTTCTAACACCCTGACCACCACCTCCTCTTCTCAACCTCACATCCGGTACCCCCACCCCCCACCCCCCTGCCCCCTGCCCCCCAACCTCAGCCTCCCTCTCACCTCTTCTCCCTCTCTTCTCAGTGCAGGGGCTGTACCCAACGGATTGAAACACGAGATCGTATAAATCTGGCACCTCTTCTCTCCCTCTGCCTGCCAACAAGAAAGGAAACAGAAGGGTTAGAAAGAACCGGAAACCATATCTGCCAAATCCACAAGCTTTTTATTCATCTTCCCCCAATTGGGAACATCCTTCCTGAAAGTGGAGAGGTTTACACTCACCCTGAGTAGGATCACGAGACAAGCCTGTGAGGGGAGGGTTGGGGAGAGGGAGAGGGGCAGGAAAAGTAGGGAAAGGGAGGAGGGGGAGGGGGAGGAGGGGGAGGGGGAGGAGGGAGGAAGAAGGGGAGAGCAGAATCATTCTGATCCCTGGTATCAGATAGAGAGCAGAGGAAGGGTTCTAGTGCCTTCTGGTGTTCATTATATGGGTCCCTTGCTGGAGGAAAGGCTCCTGTAGTACTTGTTAGTGTGACTGCTGCCCTCTTAGGCTGAACCAGAAACATCTCACTACCTCAAACTATTCTCGAAACGGCCCCCTCTTTCCCTGAGCCCGAACCATCTCTCGCTCTCTTTCTATCTCTCGTTCTCTTGCTCTTCCTCTCCTGTTCCTTCTCTCCATCGTCCACTCGCTCTCCGCATCGTGGAAGAAATGGTGCCGGGGAGTAGTGTGCGGGCGTGTGTCGCCACGAGTTACTCGCAGCAGCCTTCATCGCTGTGGCATGCGTTCCCCAGGGTCCCCTGATGTTATGTAAATATCTTATTATCCTAAGGATGACGGCCTGTCGTCATCGTCCTTCATCATCATATCGTCTTCAGCCACCAACAGAGCAATCCTCCAGGTCACCTGACACCACAGCAAAGTGGAAATGGAAGACTAGAAAGGGATTGCATCGTTCATCTGCGGAACTCATGGTGATATGAGACCAACATGCTGGTTTACGGTCCAAACAAAGAAAGAATCTACGACTGACCGAGTTCCTCTTGTCACTTTCCTAAGCAGCCCCACAGCCTCCCCTTGGCTCTGTGTGTGCAGTGACCTCTGCTACTGTGTGTGGTGTCCTCACCAGTCACAGCCACAACACCAGCAGAGCTCTAGGAAAGCCCACCCCCCCCCCTCTCTCCCCCGACTGGGCTGAGGGGGGTTCGGAAAGGAACCAGGAACGTCCTCTCCCTGGGCTCTCGTCACTCGTTAACGCTTACCAACCCCGTAGAACCTGAAGCGCAGCTGTCTGGATCTGCTGGACCACACGCACACACACACACCACATACTCACACACGGACACACACACATCACACCACAAACACTGCCATGGGCTGCATGGGCAGAATCATGTTGTCTACCACACAAACCACATCATAAGAGACTGACGTGTCCCCGCCTACTGCTTGTAGAGAAACACCGTTTTCAGCCTAACTGCCTCACCATTTCCCCTTAATACTTCAGTGCACAGCAGTGCCATTGAGAGGGAAATGGGTGCCAACCCCCACAGCCATAACATCTTCAGTGCAGCCCCCGCACATATACAAACCCAGTCCACACACAGACCGCAGTGCAACCGATTGTAGTGTGCTGAGTTGGTATTCTGATTGAATTCCAGATCTCTAGTTTCCAGCCGTGTGACCTTGCTGTGACAGAAACCACCAAGCAGGATGTTTGTCTAGAAAGAGAACACCGTCCCACCTGACCCCTGACCTCTGATTCATCACAAGACTCACCGGAACGACCGCAAACACAGGACAGGATGTCGTACAGTACACCACGGATGGCACATACATGTCAGTCTGGCTCAAGCTCTATTGACCAGTGCTATACATGTGTGATCAACCTTAGGGGTTCAGCCAAGCGTGTCAGGAGATGAGGAAGACAAAGCGGGATGTTCTGAGCACGCTCAGTGACGCCCCCTGGTACGCGTGGTTGGCCGCGGGTCATACCCGTATGTATGGAGCGGTATGTGGGGTCAGAGGCTGGGGAGGTATAGGATGATGAGGTGGGTGGCGATGCTGAATGGCAGTCTCTGGTCCTCGACGTTCGTGTGAGGTCTGTTCACGGGTGACTCACGCTGGCCTCCCGCCGAAACCGCAGTTTGAAGTTCCGGTTGATGGATGCACGAATGTCTCCGAATTGTTCTCTTTGGTTCATCGTGCGCCAGGTTTACATCTGACCTCCCGAAAATGACACTGTTTTCCATCACAGCTCACCTGGCTTCTGTCTCTGCGAAGTAATCCGTTTAGCATTGTAAGTGTATGCATATTTATTCAGCTTCCTTCACAGACAGATGGGGGATATTTGTCTATTTGACCGCAGGTTTTCTATATTCCTCCCAGAAACGTATTCATCAGCCGTGGAGGATGGTTGGTGTCCTGAAAGCTCTCATACAAGGAATTTCCCTCACAGCAAAACACTTGTGCACTGAACTCTCTCCCTTCCTCAACAGTATCCAGCTGTGTGTGTGTGTGTGTGTGTGTGTGTGGGGGGGGTTGTGTATGTGTGTGTGTGTGTGTGTGGGGGGGGGGGGGTTGTGTATGTGTGTGTATGTGTGGGTGTGCGTGCGTGTGTATGAATGACGTAGACCTGTAAGATTCCTGCCGTGCTGTGTGTTTCCCTCAAGCTCCACAGTAGATTATCTCCCTTCTGATGAGGTATCTGGGTGTACTTCTTAACCTGGGGGGGCACTGAAAGCAGCACGTACAGCAAGACATTCTGTGTTTTTTCTTCTTTTTTTAATCTTTTTGGGGCATTTCTTCTTTTAATATTTTCATAGTGAAACGGGAGACAGGAAATGTAGAAAGAGGGGATGACACATAACAATAGCCCTGTGCTGGATTCAAACCCCAGACCACTGTGGTAAGGCCTTAGCCTGATCCGGTGAGTTGCCGGGCAGCCCTTCTGACCCTTGATATGCTCTAGTAGGATCTGGTGCAGGAAGACAGCGAAACGTCGCCCTTGCTTTGCCAGCTTCTTCCATGCCCATGGCCACAAGCTTCGTGGGTCAGAGAGAGGCTACCGAGGATGAGGTCAGGAGGTCTTTGGGGTCTGGGGGTCTGGGGGTCTTGAGCTGAGGCCTGGGATTTACATATTAGATATTTAAATATTAGAATATGAGTAAAATACTAGAAAGCTCTATGTGCTCTGTGCTCCAATGTACGCAAAAATGAGAGAAGCAGTGAGAGAAATAATTGCCTACACTGCTGAGATTTGTGTATTTGTAAGCAGATTAGTTTACCTCTGGGTGCACAGTGTATGCACACTATCTGTGTACTGGATGCTTGTTTGTTGGGTGCTTCCTTTACAGTAAATAGCAGGGATTACGTAACAGGTTAGCTTTTGTGCTTACTGTTTTTTGGGAGAACTTAGAGGTTGTTACGCAACCATTCCGTTGGAGTAGGATTTAGGGTGCATGCATGAGTGCACATCCCTGTGTACGCTGTTTGCACGCTCGTGGACGTGTGTGATGAGCAATGGGTGTGTTGGTGTTTGTAGGTGGACAGTTGTGAGACCATGTGACATCGTCATTTTACAGTGGCTTTGTGTATCTCAAGCATTGGTTGACTGGGTAGCGTAACTCACTAAATCACACTTATTTACCATGACATAACATTTTAGTCGACCCTTTTCTCCAAAGTGCATACAGAAAGAACAGCAGAAGATCAAGGTTCATAAGTAGACTCTTCTGGAAAAGTACTTCTCCTGTGTTTGTCTGCTTGTCTGTCTGTGTGTTCGATAGCACGTCTACTGCACG
Organism: Hypomesus nipponensis; assembly: GCF_054491055.1. Classification (NCBI taxonomy): domain Eukaryota; kingdom Metazoa; phylum Chordata; class Actinopteri; order Osmeriformes; family Osmeridae; genus Hypomesus; species Hypomesus nipponensis. Next base: position 4,739,979 of record NC_140379.1, read on the forward strand.
TGTATGTGTTTGTTGTTTGATAGGCTCAAAACTACGGGGGACAATACGAGTGGTGACTGCTCTGTCCTGCCATTGGCTGTTTACATTGTCCATCAACAACAGTGTGTTTGTTTGCTATGTATGTAGCTGTCTGGTTTCCTTGGTGATTGTTGTTTACCCATTGGTGATTAGTTTGAAAGTTATTTGGAAAGAAAATTGCAGGGGAAATTTGTTTCTGTTTCGTGTAATGATTACAAATTTCAGTCAATGAAAATTAGTTTGGTTTCGGTCCCCATGCATCACTAGCTTTAATTAGAACTGCTAAGAAGTCTTCAAATGATTAATCATAATTTAGAACTGTTTTGGCTGGGCTCGGCTATACACTCAAACTCCTAACACAAAGCCTGCGTGATGGTTACCGAGACAAAGCCATTACATGTAAGAGGACTTTGTTCGGTCCATCTTACAGTAAATGAGCTTGTTTGATTTAATTTGTCCTTACAGGTTTGTTTCGATAAACAGCAGTGTAAAGTGCACTTTGTGTGGGTTAGAGAGGAAGAGTGCTGGCTGAGAGAAGGTAGACACATGGCCGACCTCTGACAGGGCAAGAGCTGGACATCCACAAAGCCCCTCGACACTCATCAACACACCCACACACACACACTAGGAAGTGTTCTGTCCCAGTCCTCTGTGCTGGTCAACCAGCCATTTAGAATTCTGGCAACAGATTAGAGTACAGCTTACGGAGTGAGGGAGTGAGAGAGAGAGAGAGAGAGAGAGAGAGAGAGAGAGGGAGAGAGAGAGAGGGAGAGAGAGAGAGAGAGAGAGAGAGAGAGAGAGAGAGAGAGAGAGAGAGAGAGAGAGAGAGAGAGAAAGACAGGACTGGCGAGCGAGAGTCAGAGGGGCTGAGGGAGACAAGAAAAGAAAGGGAGAGAGTCCAAGGAGAGGTCAAAGAGAAAGAATCTCCCTGGAGACAGACAGACAGACTGAGAGACAGACAGACAGAGAGAGACAGACAGAGAGAGACAGACAGAGAGAGACAAACAGAGAGAGACAGACAGAGGGCAGGGCCTGGGCCAAAGCCCATGGACAGGGTCCGGAGTGATGCCATCTGTTACAGTCTCACCTCCCTCCATCTCTCCCTCCCTCTCTATTGCTTAGCTCTCCCTCGCTCCTCTCTTTCATCTCGCTCGTTAACATCTCCTCTCCTTCTGAGGCATCCTGGGTATTATCCATAAGCCTGCAGACACAGTGTTTAACTCTGTTCTGGTCCATTCCATCAAACACATCACAGAGACATCTGATAGGGTAGACTTTGGGATTTGTCTGGTAAGTCAACGGATGGTCTACAAAGCGAGATTTTACATGGCAATACGATGTCGCAGACCAAAGGATTGTCAGAGATAGGACGGGTGAGATTATAGGATTTTCTTCAGATAGAGTGCACATGAAACAGGACACGAGGGACAATGTCTGAACCTCTGTCTGGCCACTAACACAGTTTGCTCCCACTCTTGGCTGCTTTGTTTATAAACCAGCACATCGTTGAGACTATAATTATAGGGTGCAGTAAAACGCAGCGGCTGGTGAATGCTTATATATCCAGATATGGCTGCGCTGTCACACCAAAGAGAATGGATAGATTAATAACCCAGGTATGTTGTACCGCTGGAATAATTGGCCTCGGGGGAGGGGGGGCAGTGTATGAGTATGTGACTGTGTGCGACAGATTGTGACTGTGTGTGTGATGGTGAGTATGTGTGCGCGCAGAGGTATGGAAGCCTGGAGTGTGTGTGTGATTGTGCGTGTGTGTGTGTGCATGTCTGTGTGTGTGCCAGTGGCCACAGCAGGTAACTCACAGCATAGGCCCATTCATCACTGTGCTCCCGAAATATAATTAGTGTGTGGCAGTGACGACAGGCGTATTCTGTAACGACAGACACTTACAGCTTCATTCCAGAGTCGCTGCGTTCAGATGTAGACTGTTAGTTCCAATAAGTAGATATTCCTCCATCTGTTTGTGTGTCCCTGAATCACTACGTAAGCAAAAACAGAACTTTTTCTGCTTATCTCTATAAAAAAGAGGCCTTTTTAGTGAGTAAGTGCATGTAGTGGGTGGTTTAGTAAGTGTGTATGTGTGTGTCAGTAATAAGGGTCTGGTGGGTGCAGAATATTGTTTCCTAAGAGTCTCTGCCCGGGGGGACAGTTAAGTCCTAGTGGGCTCAGTGCTCACTGGTGCCTCCCATTAGGGGTTTCTGGTAAACAATTCAAAAAACATGCCATCATTTTCTATGGATTGCATGTGGGTGTCTTTAGGTGTCTTTTCTGAGTGTCTTCAGGTTTCAAGCAGGGTGTCGATACTGCAGTTTGTGTACATCCCCTCCCTTTCCCTTTCATGTTTTTGGATGTTGTGTAGTGCCATAACTCCATCCAGAGCCACACAGGGCTGTGTAGAGGGTCTGGTGCCACAAGGCCCCCAGAATGCTTTGTGGTGCCTTTTATCTCCCAGCATGCTTTGTTGCCGCTGTTATCTGGCAGCCACAGCTGCGGGACTGGGAGTAAACAGGAAGTAGCGTGCCCCTGACGTGTGCCAGCCAGCCGATTCTCCTTCTCTGCACTTAACTCCGGGCACATTCACATGTTAATCCTCCCAGCTCTGCCCTGCAATAGCAGCATGCATTTACACCTGAATGTGTGTGTGGTGTTGTGTTTGTGTGTGTTTATGTGCCTGCGGTACCTGGGTAACAGTGTCCTGTGCTAGCAGCTATTTCTGTGAGTAATTCAAAGTGATATATTTTTGTATTTGTTGTGAAGTGTGTAATTGGTGTGTGTGCGTGATGATTGTATATATTTTTTTTATAAGGTTGCCACATGTGTGTGTTTGCATGTGTGCGATTCTGTGATTCAGCTGGCAAGAGCGGGAGGGGTCATGGTCGATGAAGAGGAGGGAAGACACCAGGGTTCCTTCTGGCAATGTGCCCTCACATTCATATCGTGTGTGTGTGTGTGTGTGTGTGTGTGTGTGTGAGAGAGCCCTGGGTAAATCCCAGCCTGTGTCTGAATCATGCAGCTGTTTCTTTATCATCCCATGGAGGACCAATGAAGAGGCCAGCAGGTTCATGCCTTCCCTCTCTCCCATCATCTGATCCATTCATCAATCTGACTGCTTCCTGGACGGCAAGACAGACACAGATTGCTTTCATACAGAGCTTTTCCAGATGCCCAATACCTTTTGTGTTTTATGTCAGCCGGCTCAACTGCTGCTGACCTGAAGGAAGTTGTTTCCTATACCCAGCGCTTACAGTACAGGAAGTGTGAGCCAAGAAGATGGTGGGTGGGCTTATCCAAGGCCACATTTCATCACCTATACCGTAAGTGACAGCTGTCAAACTGAGCAACAGTGTGTATCCTAAAAGAAACGTGGCGTGGACATAGCCATAACGAGTTAGCATCAGCATTACAACATTGTTCATTATAATCTGACGACCCCCCCCCCCCCCCCCCCCCCATCTTTTCCTCCAGACTGAAGGCTAATCACAGTTCGTTAGGGTGTAAAACATCTGCAGTAACTGAGACAATTTGGCTCGGAGCTTCAGCTGGAGCAGAGAACATACAATGACTCTGATTTTAACGGTCACGTAACGGGTGCAAACACGCGAGGATGAGGGGAATGCTGGGTGGGTTCCAAAAGTTGCGCTGCGACTTATTTCAAGATGTTTAGCGAAGACGTGTGAATCTAGATTGCCAGAGCTGAGGCTTCCTAATGCATCCCATGTCTACCACTGGGACCATATCATATCGCAATTAAAAAGGACGTATAAAACTAGCAAAGTTAGTGCCACTAGGAAAGCTGCAAGCTAGCTAACGTTAGCTAGCAATCTGCTTCTGTACCAAAACTTCTAAGAAATCTCTTCAGCCCTCACGCCTCACCTCACCCAAGGTTGCTACGTTCCATCAAAGGTACGTTCTTGTGAACGATGACGATAGGCCACTTTAAGATGTAGCTAATGATATTATGTTACAGTACATCACATGGAGCTAATTGTACACTAATGTTGATTTTGTTACACGGTAAAGAAATGAGCTAGCCTAAACCTCGGCCTCGCCTCGCCCGGCCTTGGTCCCGACTCTTCAAAGCATTTGTCTTGGGTCGGTCTCAATACACTCATTACTTGGCATTGGTTTAGGTGGTCTTGACTACAACACTGATATTAGCACAGCTCAGGATATTAGGCATTTCGGAATTTTCTGACGCCACGTGTTGGTTCATCTGGATTGTACCAAGACATGGACATAGGTGTAGGTTGGACTCCTTGTTTTCTGTTTAATGCCCATAGCGTCTGATAGGTCGGATATGTGCACTGCAGGTTGAGACAGTGTGTGTAGTTTATAGGGGATTGGTGAAGTGTGTGTTTTATAGAGGGTTTGGCAGGGGGGAGGCTGAGAATGGATTTAGCTGCAATGCAGCAGGATTCCAGGGGGGAGGAGAGGAGTCTGGAGTTCTGGCAGTGAGTTCCAGACTTGTTTGATTGATCCCTTCAGCTTCCTTAAGACGTTCACATCTCTGCACTCCACACTTTTAGGCTTGACCCACCAACTGCCACAGCCTGCAAACGTTGCCCTTCCTCTCCCTTCCTCTCCCTGTCTTTTCCCGTTCTCCCTCTCTCCTTGTCTTTCTCCATCTTTATCTTTAGTCTCCCCTCTCGATTTCTCCACTCCTCCAACTCCCCCACCCTTCTCTCTCACCATCACTCTCTCCCTCTCTGAGCCCGGGGCCTCAGTAATAATCCATCTGCTCCTCTCCTCTCCCATCCAGGTGTTACCATGGTAGATATGATAATGGCGTCCCCCTGCTGGAGGCACGGTGGAGAAGGGCTCGGCTGGACCAAACCTAAATGAAAGTCACCTCTCTAGAGGCTGGCCTCCTTCGACGATGCGGACTGGCCCCGGACCGGGGTCCGTCCACAAACCGTTCACAAACGAACACAGACGTCTGACCGTGTGAGTATTGACTGTGGAAAGGTTAAAGTCAGCTGTCTGGTCCCAGCGTCTTGAGAGACAGGAATTGGACGTCTCAGCCGTGAGGAGTACTTGCAGGTGCGCTTCCTCTTGAGTCCTGAGTTCCCACTGTGTGCCTCGGTGTCTCTGACAGGCCCGGATTAAGAGGAAAGGAAGGCTCCCGTCCCTGACCTTTTCCAGCAGCGTAGCTTCTGTTTCCAGCAAATGTCAAAGGCTAACATCAATCCAGCGTCGATCACCTCCCGACCCCGGGGCAGCGCTAACGGTACGCGATCTCCTTTTTTGGAGAGGCGCTGCCATTCATAATCACGCTAGGGCACATACACACATGTAAACCCTCGCATGCACACAGACACACACCCTACCTCACATGCACACACACACACACACACACAGATATTGAAATATTGTATTTGCAGTGAGAATAGTTCATTGTGATCCTCATGCCTGCGGTAATACTCCTGTTCTGGGTCTGTCAGAAAAATAGGGCAGTGATGCTAGATACATGAGAGAGAAAGTAGGGAGGGGCAGAGAGAGAGATATGGACGGAGGGAAAGAAAGAGAGAGAGATGGACACAGGGAGAGAGAATGGGAGGGAGAGCGAGTGGGAGGGAGAGAGAGGGAGGGAGAGAGATAGAAAGATGGACTGAGGAAGGGAGAAAGAGTGGGAAAGAGAGGGAGGGAGGGAGCATTCTCCTGGGGCTTGGCTTCCTGTGTGTTGGCTGTTGGGTGTTAGCTGAAGCTCTTTCCAGTGAAGAGAGGAAGAGAGGGGAGGGAGAGTAGTTGGGAGGGAGGGAGAATAGGAGGGGGAGGGAGGGAGAGAGAGTAGGAGGGGGAGGGAGGGAGAATAGGAGGGGGAGGGAGGGAGAGTAGGAGGGGGAGGGAGGGAGAGTAGGAGGGAGGGAGAGAGAGTAGGAGGGGGAGGGAGGGAGAATAGGAGGGAGGGAGAGAGAGAGAGTAGGAGGGAGGGAGGGAGAATAGGAGGGAGGGAGGGAGGGAGAGTAGGAGGGGGAGGGAGGGAGAATAGGAGGGAGGGAGAGAGAGTAGGAGGGGGAGGGAGGGAAAATAGGAGGGAGGGAGGGAGAATAGGAGGGAGGGAGGGAGGGAGAGTAGGAGGGGGAGGGAGGGAGAATAGGAGGGAGGGAGAGAGAGTAGGAGGGGGAGGGAGAAGAGGAGGGAGGGAGGGAGGGAGGGAGAGGAGGAGGGAGGGAGGGAGGGGGAGGAGGGAGGGAGGGAGAGAAGGAGGGAGGGAGGGAGAGAGAGTAGGAGGGGGAGGGAGGGAGAATAGGAGGTAGGGAGAGAGAGTAGGAGGGGGAGGGAGAGTAGATGGGAGGGAGGGAGGGAGGGAGGGAGGGAGAGGAGGAGGGAGGGAGGGGGAGGAGGGAGGGAGGGAGAGAAGGAGGGAGGGAGAGACGTAGGAAAGATGGAGGAAAGAGAGAATGAGGGGTCTCAAAGCAGCCAGATGCTATTATGACAGTGGGAGCTTCGTAGTATAGGCAGCACGTCCCCAGACCCCATAATCAATTTGAAGCCATTATCTTCCCAATTTGCATATTGATGTGTGGATAGCTCTCTCAGGCAGTGAGCTTGACTAAGCAGAGCGAGAGCCGTCCATTTCCTCCCAGGGGCTGGGGTCACTCGTAAAACAAAAGTTCTATTTGATTCAAGAATTGTTTTTATTTATTGTGCTGTCCACCATTGGAGAGGATTTGGCAGGCAGTGTTGGTGAATCATCGTTTTAGTACAAATCTTGCCTGGGCTCCTGGCCGCAGTTGCTAACATGGCCAACAGGGGGCGAGCAGCAGCCGTGTGCAGCGCTGCCAAGCCCCCTCTCTCCCCTCCCTTTCACTCTCTCCCCTTAACTCCCTCCCCCATCACTCTTTCACTCACTTTCCCCCCACTGTGGCTCCATCCCTCCCAGTGGAACTACACATGTGATGGGGAAAGAAATGTGATTTAGCTGGAAGGCCAGACAATTAGTGGCTGTTGTGGAGGGACGCATGACACACATCTCAGCCCAGTTCGGGAGAGGGGGAGAGGGGGAGAGGGGGAGAGCAGAATGGAATACAATCCTTTTCTCTATTCAATTGCTCCTTCATCAAGCCTGGGAGACGAAGGCATGGTCTAGCGAGATCAGGACTCTCCATCTGTTATTTTAAAACAAATGCAATGCCTTTTTGTGTATATCCCAATTGATAATATATGCCTATATCATGTTGGTTCATTTTACGTTGTTCAGTGAATATTTTTAGTTGGTAAAATTTGCAGGCTGACGTTTTACACAGTAGAATTCATTGATGAATAATTTGCATCCCAAATGAGCAATTATGTATGATGAAATTCTGTTGAGAGTCATAACTGGATGTTGTGTGTGTGCGTGTGCATGTACAATGTATGAGTGTGGTTAGCAGCTATAGAGGGTGTGGGAGAGGGATTGGGAAGAGGAGGAAAATGATGATGGATTCAGGGAGGGAAAGAATGCTTTTCGGTTGGAGGCTGACTGAGCTTATGAATGTAAGTGGGAGGGAGACGTGCATGCTCTGTGTGTGTGTGTGTGTGTGTGTGTGTGTGTAAATGTGCACGTGTGCATATGAGAGCGGAGAAAAAGCGTGCACACACACACACACGCACACACATCCTTGTCTTTACCCATCCCTAGCTGAAACACAACCCCTCCACCTTCCTCGTACTATCTCTCTCTCTCTCTCTCTCTCTCTCTCTCTCTCTCTCTCTCTCTCTCCCGTCTCCCTCTCCCCCTACTCTCTCCAGGGTCTCGTATTTGTGTGAGCGGCAGCTCTGAGCTCATTTCTCTCAGCCCTGCGCAGTGAGCAGAGGGAGAGAGAGACGCCGCTCGTGGAGCTCTCTCCAGTGAGACAGGGGGAGACAGACGCTCTGCGAGCCCAGCAGCAGACCACCCCAGCCGGGCAAGGAGCAGCGGCACCGTCCCTCTCCTCCGTCGGCATCGCCTCCTGTCTGCAGGCTGCTCCCAGAACCAGACGCTTGCGTGCTGCGCGCGTGCGTGCGTGATCGGCCGCCGCGTGCGTGCGTGTGTGCGAGCCGAACGGCTCGGCTTGCAGAGCGAGGAGGGGGAAGCGGGAAAAGGGGAGGGAGTTGGCGGGCCAGCTTCGGTCGGCGTCTCATCGCACCGCCAAGCTCGGGAGAGACAACGAGAGGAGGGAGGAGGCGGAAAGGTAGCATGGAGGAGAGGCGCGAGTCGGAGGTAGGGCTGTGGAATGTGGCGTCAGATGGACGGAGAGCGACGCTGTGAGCTGTGGCATTAGCAGGCGGGCAGCTGCACACGGGGCTGCTCTCTCACTCCCCTCCCAACCGGCACGCCGTCTCTCTCGCTCTCTCTCTCTCGCTCGCTCTCTCTCTCGGTTGGGTTCTCTCCTGCAACCGTCTCCCGTTGGGATTAGCTTGCACAGATCGCCGCTTGGCAGACGTCGTTCTTCAGCCGCGCCAAACAAGAATTCACGTATGTACAGTGTGCGTTTGATGCTGGAGTTTGCGTGTGCGCGGGCGTTGATGTGTGCGTGTGTGTGCATGCGTGCTCTGTGCTTGAGTTGGTGTCATTCTTCTTGTTGCTTCCCTCTCCCTCTCCCCCCTCCCCTCTCGTTCGAGAAAATCATCCCCATTGTGGAGAAGGATTTTAGAATGATTTGCAGTGGTGATATTGATAAGATCTCCCCACCCCTCCATTCCTGGGATAAAAATCATTACAGATTTATCAATTCCCTTTCCATCTCTCATTTTCCTCTCTCATTTATCGTCTCTCGTATGGTGTTTTGCATATTCAAAGCATGTGAGCAATGCTGTTTGGATCCCACTGGGCACAGTGCACATAGCTACTGCTGATGTCACCCCAGCCAAATACACAGAGATGTTTTGATTCATTAGCAGAGACAAGCTGTTGTAAGGTTGCCTGATTTTGGTGGGTTGGCAGTCAGACATTTCTGGATTTCCGGAGAGATCTGAGTTACGAGAAGGAATGGATGACTGCTGTGGCCAAAGATGGGCGTGTGGGTAATATGCACGCTCGCTCACACACTCTACCCCCACACGCGTGCATTTGCTGTCTCCTCCTGACACATGCATGCATGCATGCACGCACACTAATCCATACTCATAATCATAAACATGAATCATGCTTTTATGCATGATTGTCCTTAATCTGTGTCTGGACATGCAAATAAAGAAATGCTTTCACCCTGTCACACATCCTAACGCAGCAATGAGAGACACGAGCGCTGGCCCAGTGTGTGTCAGACAAACAAATACAACAATCAGGACTTGACAAGCTCAGTTAACTGATCCAGAATAGGTCTATTACATTGCCGATGATAATCCAAACATCTTGCTGTTCACTTTTAAATAGACATGGTCACATTTTCATTAGGAGAGAGTTTACGGGGGGGTATTAGGCCGTTATGAGTTGATGGGTCTTGTGGAGTGTGTTCAGAGGAGGGGGAACATCACTGCACACCCAGGCTGAGGCTGGAGGCTGGAGGCTGGAGGCTGGAGCTGAGGGTTACAACGTGGCGGGTGGGTGTGGCTCAAATGATCTCCCTCCGATGTCTATCTGAAGTGACTCACACGGGGGAGGGGCCCCAAACCTGGACCACGGGAATACCCTGGGTCTCTCCTCCTCCATCCATACATCCAGATATCCATCCATCCATACATCCATATGTCCATCCATCGATACATCCATACACTGAACACAGAGGCAGGCTTAAGAGATTATTAGTGTGCAGAATCATTACTCACGAAACACTAATCTCTTTAGATTACATGCTGCACCAGGGATTCATAGTAGATTATTGACATTTAATCTCGTTCGTTGTCTGGGCACTTAGTGTAGAAGGTTGGCTGTTAAAGGCCAGTGCTGTTTCAAGCATTTCCCCTGAGAGAGAGAGAGGCGTCAAGCGACCTGTAGTCGGGGGCCGTCTGGGTCACGAGCCGCAATGCTCAAAGTCTGAAATGACATCGAAGCAACATGACTGCTTGATTAGTGCGCGTGGACATCCCTCTTCCCTTTCTCCCAACTTCCCACCTCATTACCCTCTAATGGGATGATATAGGAATGACTCCGGGGTGTGTTCAAGTCATTTGCGTATCAACCCTTCCTCGGGGAGAGGGCGAATGTTTCATTTGTCAAACCCCTAACATGTAGATGTCAGTAGGAGGTCCAGGCAGTAGAAACGCAGCTCCCTAATTGGTTATCCACCAGATCATATCAGTCACCCCTGTCACCTGCTGCACACACGGTACTGTTCCCCTGTATGGATGCACAGCTGCAGTGTGGAGCAGAGCAGGGCACTTCCTCAAGGCTTCCTGAGAGACCCAGTATTGCCGCTGCTCAAAGATGTGGTTGGGGATTCATTCTGTTTCAATATTACCAGAAACTTGTGAGTGGAAGTTTACCAGTCGCAAAATGTATTTTCCTTTCAATAATGATACATTCATAGGAAATATTTGCATTTGTCACATATAGCCTAGTTGTAAAATTAAGTGTGACAGTGTTCAAATATTTTTAGACTACAAAAAGGCGATAGCTGTGACTAATCTAGGTTTTGGCATTTCTTCATTAACGCACACTGTGACTCTGATTATCTCTGTCTGACTTCCTGCCTGTTCGCGAGTGTGGTGATTGGCTACCTGCTTGTTGGCATGTGTGGTGATTGGCTACCTGTGGGCTTTGAGGCTTGTGTTAGTGTGTGGTCTCATATGTGTTGTTGATCCTTTTTGTTCCACAGGTATTTTTAGGTGTGGTCGACCACAAGTCTGGCTAGACACCAAATCAACAGACTGAAACCTCTTATTGCACATAAGTGTCACTTATGTCCAGCTAGCTGGGACATTATCTCCTTGTATGAAGGGACACTTCTTATTTTTAAAGTGCAGCACACATATGCCCCATCTAAACCCAGGAACTACAATTTATCACAGTATCGAATGCCTTGAAAGGCTTTTGAAAAATGTAGTTGCCGAACATGCAAAATGGTGGCCTGCTGAGTGCTAACAGCCCTGCCCAGGTTGCTCCTTCGATTCTGACAGTCAGGTTTAACAAATGACAAATGATGCAGTGCCGGTCAAGCTATAGGTCTAGTGCTCGCATTAGAGGATGAAGAAGGCCCAGACTTAGGGCCTGGCAATAAAGCCTACCGCTAATGTTTGGCCCTGCTTCAGAGCCTAGCCGTAAAGGCAAACTCTTATGCGGTGTTTCACAGTCCATTTGACGTGTGCATGTCTCTCTAATCAAGACACTGTGGAGGCATCAGTGTAAAATCCTGGAACTAATGTGGAGCAGCTGTCAGCTTCCCTTCACAACAAATACCTCACATGTCAAGAGACCAGGTCTACTTTACAACCAATACCTCACCCATCCCTCGGGGGGGGTTACTGTGGTCTCCATTCAGATTCAACTACTAACCCAGCCCCATGCCAGCAGCACAGTGAATAGACACAATCCTGACTCAGCGTTGTTAGGGTTAGATGAAAAATATACCAGTCGTTACACAGGAGCGATTATGATCAGAAAATGAGATGGCAAATCGTTTTTTTGTGGAAAAACTAAATTTCTATAACAGTTGCCACACTGAGTTGAAAATTGAATTTGATAAACAATATAAAAGAGAGAAACCTGTGGTCTACGATTTCAAATTAGTCACCTGGACATGTAGTCAGGGTTAGGTCCATAATATGTTATGTGACTGATTACTCTCAACGACTGGAGGTTCAAATATGTAAAATGATTTAGTTGATATTACCACCCTGGTGGAAATTCAGTGTCATTCCTCTATTTACTCTAAAGCACGACTGAAATCCGCAGTGACTGTGTAATAAAGCATTGTGACTATTGAAGTCATTAGAATAATTGGCTGCCTCCTGCCGTAGAAGGTGGGTATATCAGTGAGGCAAGTGTTGAGACAAATCTATACACACCCTCAGCAGTACTTAGAAAAAGAAATAAAACACAGGACCACTAATGCCATGCTATGATTAAATTAATTTGTTGTGATACGTACGTTTTCTTTATCACCTTCCAAAATCAAAGATGTGTTGGGGTTTTATATATATACCAGGAACGTGTATATATACTATATATATATATATATATACATATATATATATATATATATATATATATATATATATATAGATATATATATATATATATATATAGATATATACTATATCTATATATACATATATACACATATATCTATATAGATATATATACAAATATTTTTTTATAATTTACTCTTTGCATACCATGTCATGCTATGTGTGTGTTGATTGCCAAGTGTGAAACCGCAGAAACGTGTGGTAGAGGTGTGTGATTCAGTTTTTCATCCGTTTTTTAGTTTCATCTCAGTGACAGGAGAGAGAGAAATCTATTGTACCGTGGATGTGTGTTCTTTGTGTTTCACAGCGAGGATGAGATGCGCCTTTTGATCAACATCTTCCATTCTCTTCTCTTTTCCAGGGCAATGCTACTCATCTCCAGGAGAGCCGCTGGATTTTAACCAGTTTCTGAGCTTTACTTCTGGATTGACAGCGTCAGTGCGTGGAGGCTGTCTGAACCCTATCCTGGGACTGACCCTCCACTGCCACTGGGGCGATTTCCTGCTGGTTGTTTGTCAACACTGAGCTCTCAGATTCTTCTGATTCACTGCATCTGGAATAGAGATCTCACCAGTATTGCCCTCCATGGTTTCTGCCCTACTCAAGACCATATCATTGTACATTGAAAAGATTTGCAAAGGAATGTTTACAAAGAAATTGGCCAATCCCACAAAGAAGAAAGAGCCTAGTGAAAATAAAGAGTCCAAATTGACCACCGATTTGCAAGCACGTAATCCAACTTTCTCTACCACGCTGAAAACCACAGTGAAGAAAATCTCGAAATGCTCTTCTGCACGTAACATATCTCTCGAAGACGAAGACGGTAAAAACGACTGCTCATCCCTCTCTCCGACATTCAGCTATCGCGTCGCCATAGCGAACGGACTCCCGAAGAAAGGTCGTCTGTTAAATAATAATGAGAGTGTACTCCAAGAGGTTCTGTCTATCGATAGCAGCCACTCTGACTCCCTGAGTGAGACCAAACCTGTCCGCAGACTGGATGAGCAGAAATCTCACACAATGCCAGTGAGACGAAACAGGAAGAGCCTTATCAGCCTAGCGCCGTCGGACGGCAGCTCTGAGGGAGAACGCGTGGAACGCTCGAGTCTGCAAACGCTCAGGCTCGGCGCGTTGCGCAAGCTGAGGAAATGGAAGAAGAGCCAAGAATGTGTCTCCTCCGACTCCGAGGTGAGCAACTGGAGGAAGACCCTCGGCATCCGGAGCAAGTCTCTGGACAGGGCGGGGAGGCAGCAAAAGAGCTCCACCCTTGAACCCGGCTCCTCCTCCACGGGCTGCATCAGCCAGACCCAGGATGTGATGGAGATGATCTTCAAGGAGCTGCAGGGGATCAGCCAGATAGAGACCGAGCTGTCTGAGCTGCGTGGGCATGTTAATGCCCTGAAAAGCTCCATCGACGAGATCTCCAGCAGCGTGGAGGTCGTGCAGAGCGAGATCGAGCAACTCCGCTCAGGGTTTGTTCAGTCCAGGAGGGAGACGCGCGACATCCACGACTACATCAAGCAGATCAGCCCCCAGGCCAGCAAGGCCTCCCTCAGGTTCCTCAATGTTCCTGAGGAAAAGTTAGAGAAGACTGACAGTGTCATCTATTCAATTCTGAAAGATAAAATGGGATTCATAGATGCACATAAAACACTAAAAATAGAACTTGCCCATAGGTTAGGACAACAAAGAGAATGTTCCAACGCTAAACCTCGACCTATTCTTGTTATCTTTTCAACCCCACAAGATAGGGATTTAGTTTTGAAAAAATGCTATAAACTTAAAGGGACAGGCATATCCGTGTCCACAGATAGCTTGACTCACGATGTGAAGGAGAGGAAAGACAAAGGACTATCCTCCTCACAGACCTATGAAAGCATGGATATCAAGGTCTCAGGGAAGGACAAAGTGGTCGAGAGCGATGACTGGGATTCAATGGACAGCGACAAAGAGCTGGATGAGCTGAGTAAGAATAAATATGCAATGGTGATTACAAAGCCTGCCCATAAAAGTAAATCAGACAAAAAGAGGTCCCACGACCACAGCCGGTCAGCAGACGAGGCAGGCTACTCGGGCTCGGTTCATTACGCCGACGATTCATACGACGAATCAGAGAAACATGCCAAGGCCTACTACTCTGACCTGACACCGGGCTGGCTGTCCCAGAGTGACTATTCCACCCCCAAGCTCAGCCGCTCTGAGTCGGACTGCTCCAAACTCTGCCAGTCTTATTCAGAGGACTTCTCCGAGAGCCAGTATTTCAGCCGGACCAACGGCGGCTCTCTGTTGTCGTCCTCGGACCAGGAGCTGTGGCAGAGGAAGCAGGAGGATATGGCCTCTTCCTGGTACGCCAGCCCCTGCCAGCCCCTTAGCCAGGAGAACCCCTCTTACGTGGAGCCCAATGAGGCCGAGACCACAGAGACTATTGACAGTGGGGTGAGTAACGGAATGGTCTGCATGTCTGGGGACAGGAGCCACTACAGTGGTTCTCAGCTCTCTCTGCAGGGTGACCTTTCTCCTTGGAAAGACTGGCATCACCTGGAGCAAGGTACTGACTCCGGCCTGGATGCCTCCATAGAGCAGAACCTGGTCTCAGAGGTCAGCAGCCCCTTCGACCCCACAACCATACCAGGATTCCCTGAGAACATCACAAAGTGTCAGGAGGTTGATCTGCAGTTTGAAGGGGAGGAGGATTTCATGACTTTAGATAATCCCTGCATTGTCCCTGCTCCTATCACTACTTACATCCCCATAACTCCTGTCCCTGTCATAGAGAAGGAGCCTGTCTACAAGCCACCTGTCCGCAAATCTAAAGAGGCCCTGAAAGAAAGCCCCAAAGTGACTACGAAAGAAGCCCCAAAAGTTGCTTCTAAACCGGTCTCTAAAGTAACTACAAAGAGCCCTAAAGAAACCACTAAAGCAAATACTAAATTAACAGCTAAAGAATCCCATAAAGTGCTGGCTAAGGAGACTCCTAAGATGACGGCTAAAGAAACTCCTAAGATAATTGCCAAGGAGACCCCTAAAGTGATGACCAAGGAGATCTCTAAAACGACTTCTAAACAGGGTGCTAAAGTAACCTCTAAACCATGCCCAAAAATAACAGCTAAAGAAAGCCCTATTGCCACCCCTAAAGAAAGCCCTATTATCACTCCTAAAGAAAGCCCTATTATAACTCCCAAGGAAAGCCCTATTATAACTCCTAAGGAAAGCCCTATTATAACTCCTAAGGAAAGCCCTATTATAACTCCTAAGGAAAGCCCTATTATCACTCCTAAAGAAAGCCCTATTATCACTCCCAAAGAAAGTCCAGTAGTGACTCCTAAAGAAAGCCCTATAACCATCCCCCAAGAGGCCCTCAAAGTAACTGGTAAAGAGTTTCCTAAAGAACCCCCAAAAGTGGTCTCTGTTGAGGTGCCCAAGGTGAGTGCTAAAGAAAGTCCTGTAGTGAGCCTTAAAGAGGCCCCTAAGGTGGCCCCCAAGCCAGCCCTCCAGACTGCACCTCAGACGGCCTCCCAGGTAACCCCTCAGGCTGCACCCCAGACTACACCTCAGACTGCACCCCAGGCCGTCCCCCAGACTGCCCCCAAGGCTTCCCCCCAGACTACACCTCAGGCTGTACCCCAGGCCGTCCCCCAGGCCGCCCCCCAGGTGGTCCCCCAGACCCCGGCTCAAGCGGCCCCTATATCAGCCCCTCAAGCGGTCGCTAAAGCGGCCCCTAAAGCAGCTCCTAAGGCGACACACAAAGAAACATTCCCAGAGCTTGATGTCAATCACAGCTTTCACCAGAACCAGACCAAGTCAGCCACCATGTACCGCAGTCAGAGCGAGATCAGGACTGAGAAAGTTGAGGAGGTCCCCAAGTCCTGGAGCAGCAGGCTAAGCATTGATCTCACTGATAAATCCTTTGGCTTTGGCTTTGGCTCCACACTACAGAGGGCCAAATCAGCCCTGGAGGTTGTGTGGAACAAGGGCTCTCAGCCTCCAAGTGCTCCAGTGGAGGAACCCGCCAATTCATCCTCCTTCATGGGCCGCTTCCGAAATCTCTCCACCTCCACCCCCAACGACTCCAGCACCACCATCGACTCCGACGTCTACAACGAGCCCTTCGTCTACAAAGCCGAGGAGGAGCAGGAGGAGACGGCGGCTGCAGAAGTTGCAGCCGGAGATCAACCTGTTGACAACGAAACCCACTACGTAGAGGTGATGGAACAGGTGCTAGCCAACCTGGAGAACAAGACCAATGCCGAGGAGACGGAAGAGCCCGTGGCGGAGTACCAGGCCACTCAGGACAATGACGGCTCTCAGGATTACGACGCGTCTCAGGATTACGACGCCTCTCAAGAACCGGAAGGTTCCGAGGATTTTGAGGCGGCGCAAGAGGCGGCTCCCGTCCTGGAGTACGACTGCAGTCTGGACGAGCACTACGACGAGGCATGCAGCGAGGACTACGAGGACACCCAGATGACCGAGGACACCGCCGAGTATGACGACATGGTGGAGTACGTCGAGGTGGAGGAACCCGACGAGACCGAAGACATGGAGGAAGGGGACGAAGACCTGGAGGAGGTCGAGGAGTTGGAGGAAGCGTCCGAAGCTTGTGAGAGCGTAGAACAACAGGAGGACGAAAACAAGAACGTCCCACAGGAGAAGCTCGTGGAGGCCCCTCCTAAGAAGCGCATCCGCCCGACGTTCAAGGAAGCTGCGCTGAGGGCCTACAGGAAGCAGATGACTGAGTTGGAGCAGCAGATCCTGGCTGGAGGTATACTTCTTACTGGTGCAATGTGATGTGTGGCTCTGTTTATATGATCGATATATATTATTCCAACATTATCTCAGTTCACAACACAACATAGAATAGCACAGTGAACTCAAAATGACATTTGCTTTTCTGAAAATACAATTATTTGAATAAGTGTGTATTCATAAAGGTACTTATGGTGTCATGAACAAGACAAGTACATGCAGCAGTAGTTAATGTACAAATAATTATTATTATTGAGATATTAATCTCATTATTTGAAGGGAACTTTATTTTTATGATGAAATGCATTCTGAGCTTTCTGAAATCCCAAGACTTTGCTCTTTTTCTACTTTACATCTAAAGGACCGTAACTTGACATTGACAGTTTGAAATATCCCTGATGTCTTGAATTGTTAATTAATTTTTGAGAAAGATCAAATAGAGAACGCATCCGCTGAAGGCGAATAAATGGCATTATTGAGTCATAGGAAGTTAATTTGTGGTCAGGGTAAGGGTTGTATTTGCAGTGTTGTAGTGCAGCACCAAACACAACGTGTCAGATTCTGTGATTTTGGATTCTGTTTCTGCCAGTAGCTTTACATTTACATTTAGTCATTTAGCAGACACTCTTATCCAGAGTGACTTACAGTAAGTACACAGACATTCCCCCCGAAGCAAGTAGGGTGAAGTGCCTTGCCCAAGGACACAGCGTCATTTGGCACGGCGGGGAATCAATCCGGCAACCCTCTGATTACTAGCCCGACTCCTTCACCGCTCAGCCATCTGACTCCAAAAGAATGGCATGACGGATGGCCATATAGTACCTCAGACATACAAAGACCTTGGCGCAGGATGCACTGCTTCAAATATCCCAAGAACTTGAAGTTACTCAGCATGTTTGATTTGTGTAGTACTATATGACTTATGCATTTAGTCTGCCCCACTTATACATTTAGTCATTTAGAAGACGCTCTTATCCAGAGCGACTTACATTAAGTACAGGGACATTCCCCTCCGAGGCAAGTAGGGTGAAGTGCCTTGCCCAAGGACACAACGTTATTTGGCACGGCCGGGGAAACGATCCGGCAACCTTCTGATTACTAGCCCGACTCCCTCACCGCTCAGCCATCTCACTCCAAAAAAATGGCATTATAAAGAATGGCAGCTGGAGGTAAAGACTTTGTTTTGTTTGCTGATGTTTAATTGAATGCTGCAAACAAATCAAGCAAAACACATCAATTTTATACAGAGCAGGTTTTCAGGCCATTCGTCATGCAAAGTATGAGTGAAGTACTCTGCTGAGTTCGAAGTTTATTTTGACAAAAAATATTGCCTGAGAAAAATGATTTCTCGCCGTGTATTAAGTGGTTAGTATTGATTCAATGAAGCAAACAATGAACTGTTCCAAGTGGAATGAAAAAAGGTTTTCTGTGTGAGTTATAGAAGGGCCAGGGGAATTTCCTGCCTCTTATTTAAAGTGAACAGACTCTTGACCTACATGTGTAACAGGCACAGTGCACTCCTACAGTCAGAGAAGCAGTATGGAGACTTCACCCACTGCATCATACAGGTACACATGCTGCACACGTACAACCTACAGATGCCATCACCCATAAATATTCATTACACATCAACAATTTAGACATGCAGTACAGCATCAGCAACATACAAAAACAGCACAGTCAAATCCGCAGACTAAAGTTATTGTTGGTTACATACAAAGCCATAAACTGCACACATACGGAAGCTAACATTTAGCACATCCAAAAGGCAGTTTTATCAAACTTGAACAAAAGTTTTAGGCTGAATTATATTTGAAAACCAGGAACTGTCCTAACTCTTAGGTGCGTATCAGATTTACACCTTGAATAGTGCAGCATGTTTATTAATATGCAGCACGCCACCTTATGGTCTAGTGATGATTGTCGAATGACGTCCTCGTGTTTAAACTGATGTGCAATTTATTTATTATTTATAGTCAAACACAAGCGTGTTGCTGAAACATCAAATTATCGTTGATTACTGGTCTCTGTTGTGGTCGGTTTACTGTGTGTATATGTCCACCTAGATGAGGGTTGGTCGAGGGAGCAGGAATGCTTGTCCCTGTGGATGGACTTAAAGTCCCCAGGCACTATTGCTGTGGCACTGCTTCTTAGAGCAGAGCTGCTCTCTCTCTCTCTCTCTCTCTCTCTCTCTCTCTCTCTCTCTCTCTCTCTCTCTCTCTCTCTCTCTCTCTCTCTCTCTCTCTCTCTACCTCTCTCTACCTCTCTCTCTCTCGCTCTTTCTCTCTGTCTCAATTTTTCCCCAATCTCTCTCTCTCTCTCTCTCTCTCTCTCTCTCTCTCTCTCTCTCTACCTCTCTCTACCTCTCTCTCTCTCTCTACCTCTCTCTACCTCTCTCTCTACCTCTCTCTACCTCTCTCTGTCTCTGTGACGCATGCTCTCTGGGCTCGTGTAGCGGTGTGCTCCACTGGGGAACGTCCGGTGCGGCCGTCCCTGGCATCCCTGGCATCCCAATCTTCACTCTGCTACAGCAGCGTCTGTATTGAGATGCTAATTCACACTCCCAAGGGCATTCTGTAACCAGGTCAGCCTTACTTAGAATATTTATATGGGTCTGCTTGCAAAGTTGCTGCTTGCCGGCTCCTTGGGGCAGGCAGACCTTCTTCTTGCTTACTGCGCCATATCTGGAAGTGTGGCTATGAAAAATGCAGATCGAGAGTAAGTGGCGGTTGTGTTGGTGTTTTAAATTGATAGGGTCGTTGGCTGTGGGTGGTGTGGGCACACACCAGCTCTCTGTCTCTCTCTCTCTCTCTCTCTCTCTCTCTCTCTCTCTCTCTCTCTCTCTCTCTCTCTCTCTCTCTCTCTCTCTCTCTCTCTCTCTCTCTCTCTCTCTCTCTCTCTCTCTCTCTCTCTCTCTCTCTCGTGACAGACTGCCCCTGGACATGAGGGAAGCCTAGGCTCCACGTCAGCACGTCCAGGTCAGGGCCACCCTGGCAGGAGCTCCTCCCCTGGTTCCGTCCTTCAAGGTTTTGGTCTAGTTACTTGGTCCAGTTTCTGGTGAGCTTTAATTACCAGGCCGGGGAACTCCCCTCCAAGCCTCTCATTTCAGTGGAAGCAGCTTTAGCTCCCTGTCTGTGAGCTAAACCCACCCCCTGTCCTTGCCAACAGCCAAACAGAAGACTTCACATATGCCTCTTGTGTTCCCTGGCAAAGCTCCGGCTTTATGCTGCTTATTTGGGCGTTGCCCATCAAAGTGTTCAGTGTTCTAAGTCCCGTTTAAACTCATATTCAGCCAGTCTTAAGTCTGCACACACATTTAAAATCAAATTGAATGTTTTATGTGCTTAGCCCCCGTCCCCCACACAAAGCCCACCCTCACCACCATCCCTAGCATCCTTACGTTCTGTAAGCATCAACGTCAGCATTAACGTAAAATCTGTTAAAAGAAAAAAAAAGATTGAGGATCAAATTATACCAAATCCGTTTTATACCAAATCCTTTAAAATCTTCGTTCTGCTTGGATTTTTTCTTCTTCGTCTTGATATTACAACCCCATTCTTCCATGACACACTCTAAATAACCTGCTTTGTTTTGTGGCAACGTGCTCCCTCTTGACATTCTATTCTGGGCCTAGCCTGAAGGGCACTGTCTTTATGGTGAAATGTGAACTAAACAAACCAACTGGCATCAACCTCCCTGTCAGAGTCACTTAATCACCGTAGACACCAACATGGGAAGAGAGCGACTGCTGGATGTGTGATGTTGTGAGCGTTAGGAACCGGTGTAGCAAGTGTGTCACTGGCATAATAGTACTGGTTGGGTTGAGGGGTGAGAGGGTGGATGATGGGGGTTGGGGGCGGCGTGGGGTGGCGGTGCTCTAGTTCTGCAATCGCTGCAGCGGTCTGACTCGGAGAAGGCTGCTCCTCTCTTCTCAGCATGGGGCCCCTCTCCTCACTACTCTGGCTAATTCTGTTGTCCTTTCCAGCTGAACGGGTCACCAGTCAAATTTTGGCAGAGCTCCATACTCCAAAAACGGTTCTGCGGATTAAAACGTGTGTCAACATGATAACGGGGGGAAAAAACATTGTTGCTGTGATTATCAGACTGTATATCTGGTCATCCAGTTTAGGGCAGTTTTATCCTCGGGGCTTTGGTACTTTACCCATTTGAGAAAATGGCTGCATAGCAGCTTCATTCATGAGCGCATTGACGCTTGGCATTCACATAACATGTAACCGTGTATGTTTCATTAGTGTATGCATGAATGCGAGTATCTTGGGAATCTGTCTTTGGATCTCCCAGCAGTGTCTGTGTGTGTGTGTGTGTCTGTGTGTCTGTGTGTGTGTGTGTGTGTGTGGGGGGGGGGGGGCTTATAGTGTCTGGCTATATTATCAGGCCTGTGCAGGCCTGTTCGCACTAGTGATCTCTGCTCGATGGGTTGTGTGGCCATCCGTGTCCTTTTTCCCCCTGACCAGGATTTAGTGCTGCTATCTCAACATACTGCTCACAATACAACCAACTTTCCTACTCAAATCGATTGCATTTCTATTCCAGAGATTTAAGGCCCTACTGTAATAACCTTTGGATATCTCTGTTCTCCTCCATGGCTTGGTTTTTACCGTTGTATAGGTGGGGAACGTTGACGGGATATCTTAGATGAACCCATGCTGGAGCTAGCTTGTAGCTCAAGCTGGTAGAAAGTAGAAAAGCTTTACAAAGACGAGCAGTTTTTCCTGACAGTTTTTAAAAATGTTTTATTGTGAGTGATAACAGTTTCTTTTTAGTACGTATGGTTCCCAGAAATAACACTGCAATAAATGTTCAGTAAACCTGTCAACAGTAATGGTAACAACTCCCATAGCCTGTGTGTATCATTAGTGTATGGCTGTTTTATATTCAGATCATCCCTGTGGTCCATCCCCAGAGTACTGAGTTCTTCTGACTGGATCTGTATTCGATCTTGATCACGCTTCATCACCAACTAATTGATCCACAACTCATTAAACCTGTGAAGTATTGCCACCGAAAAGTGAAGACTGTCAGCGACTTACAATTTCTCCCTTAAATATCAACATGGCCCGACCGTGATATCTTAACTGTCCATGCCTGTTTGTGCACTATTATTGGCTAATTGCGTGGCCGGATTACATGTCTACAAAGCATAGAGTTTCCACCTTTGTTGTTTTGAATTCCAATCTAAGCAGGACTTACACCTCAGTAACTGTTGATGGTGTGTTTGTGTGTGTTCTCGTATGATTTCCCTGTGTTACTGTTTGCTGCTATTCATAGTTCTTCCCCCTCGGGCGCATACTGACTCTGTCTCCACTGCATGCCTTTGTTAGGGATAGACAAACGGCTGACATCACACGGTACTTGCCTACACATATACTTGAGTGTGTGTCTGACTGGACTGTCTGTCTGTGTATCTCCTGTCTAACCCTCTGACCTGCTCTGCTCCTCTTCTCTTTGCAGATAGCAGTGCTTTGGAAGCCCAGGTTTATACTCATTGTTAAACATTCTTCGCCCAGACCCACGTGTTTTTATGTTGTTGTTGTTTTTTTTCTGTTCCCATTTGTGTATACGTATGTGCATGTGTGTGTATTTGTGCTGTGTGTGTGTGTGTGTGTTCTGTGTTTCTTTTTGTGGGGGTTGATTTGCCGCATGTTTGCCCATTGGCCATCTTATCATCACCCGACAGTGTCTGTGTTTCTCTTCCCTTCTGTTGTGACGATGATTGGGACTGTAGACAGTCACAGAGACTGGGGTCAGTGAGGGGGAGATCCTTACACAACAGGCCAATCTGGCCCTAAGCAGCATGGACGACACGCTCCGCGACGCTGCATTTGAGGACCCGCTTCTCAAATCACATTGACAGGAAATCATTTTTTGCTCTGGCCTGCGGTACTCTTCCTCTGTGCTCCTAAAGCTACATCCCACTTTCCTCCTTTACTGTCCCCATCTCACTTCCGTCCCTGACTGACCTCCACATGTACTGTACTTTTCCAAATTGGGCCTTTTTTTGTTTCTTTTCTTTTTTTCTTCCGTTTGTGCTGCGTCCTTCCCCCTGTGTGTGCACTGTGAGTGGTTGCGTGCCGCGTTGAGTTTAGCTGTGTCTGACACTGTCCTGCGCTCCTCTCCACAGACTCTCAATGTCCTGGATCCCAAAGTGCTTGGGCTTCAGGCTGGTGGGTAAGTGGCGCCTTTTATACTCCCTTCTCATTGGCTCGCGCTCGGAAATGCACGTGAGCGTAGGTGGTCATAATATCGGCTCCCTGTACACAAACACAAAGGGTGGCTACTTTGGTTGTCATAAGGTGGGGGTCAGGGAAACAGACATATTCAGGCGAGTCAGAACGCGTGCCACTGCGTTTTGAGATGATATACAAAGATAATAGCTGGATGTTTGTGCTCCCTGCTGTTCCCTGTTATCCCTCCAGCTGACCGTGTGCAGATGTCTACGCAGTAACACAGCCAGGCGTTCCCGCTGGACTGAGAGGGCTTGGCACATGCTTTAGCAGAGGCTTCTAGATTCATATCTCTGGGCTCGTACCTGTGATGTCACTCAAGGCTGCCCGAGGGCTGGAGGGGGGCCACCAGGGAGCTGTGATGTCACGTAGAGGTCATTAAAGGGCTGTGAGGGACAGCCGAGAGGATCTCCCTGGAGGCTTCGCTCCCAGTGGAGGCACCGGGGAGAGAGAGGCTGAGAGAGTGGAGTTTAAATGGACCCTTAGTGGAGACTGCAGACAGGATGAAGGTCGACGGAGAGAGATGGGCAAAGGGATTGATCTTTTGTATCTACCTTTAGAGGCAGGGTAGATGGAGTAATCCTTAATGTAGACCCTGCTGTAGAGAGAGAGGGTAGAGGGATGGATCCTTATTGGAGACAGAGTCACGGTAGAGGGAGCCCTCTCGTGTATACCTGAGGCAGGGAGAGGTGGGGGGGGGGGGTGTGGGGGAAATGTGGGGGGCACGGCCAAGGGATCCCCCCCGCCCAGGACAGCCAGGGACACAGAGCATGGGAGTATGATCCATGGGGTTGGCAAGCATTGTAAATCAGGGCCCCCTTTCAACGTGGTAATGTCTCCCCCAGCACAGCGTTATTATGATATTAATACTCTCTAAACCTGTCTGCTTTCCCAGGGCTGGCAGCATTCTTTATGGTATTGACAGCATGCCAGATTTACGCCGCAAGAGGACCATGCCTATTGTCCGAGACCTGGTGAGTTATCTGCCTCAACAAGGTTAGGTGTGATTTACGTGTAATAGATCTGACCGCCCCTATACTAGACCCTGGCAGACAGAGGGACATTGCCTGACTGCGTCGTGTAAGTATGCTAAATGTGGAGCAGAGCAAGCGTGCCGTTTGGCCATGTTAAACCTAATCCCCCGGTCGTAACT
The DNA here is from genome assembly GCF_054491055.1 of Hypomesus nipponensis. Taxonomy (NCBI): domain Eukaryota; kingdom Metazoa; phylum Chordata; class Actinopteri; order Osmeriformes; family Osmeridae; genus Hypomesus; species Hypomesus nipponensis. Next base: position 4,764,249 of record NC_140379.1, read on the forward strand.
CTCAGCACTTATTCAGTTAGCGCGGAGAGACGAGGCCTAGTCGTAGCGTTGCATCATATTGATGCTCCTGTTTTGTTTTATCGTAGCGTAATATGTCACGTCCGGCAAATAGGCCCGCTTTAGTGCGGCCTGCTTTAACAGTGTCCTAGCTAGGTTTTAAAAGCTTAGCTCTGGCGGTCCAGTCGACTCCACTTTATGTAGCGAGAGTTGCTGGTGTTTGTCAGTAACTGTTAGTCTTGTACTGTGTTTGTCTCGTGCCTAAGTGTCTGTTTTCATATTCATGTTTTTTGAAATCATATCAGACCAGATGCTCAGGCTCTTGAGAAATAGATGAATTGTTTACTCTTAAAGTGCACTTTATGAAGGATCCACTCGACCTCTCAAATCTACTCTTAAAGACCCACTGCACAGTTTATACAAATAGTGTCTTGCCAACTACTGCTCTGTGTTTATTGGTAAAATATATAATGATAATGTAGTTTTATGTCATACGGATAGATGCTGATGAATTTTTGTATCACAGTGAACGACATGAGTTGATGCTGTATTTGTTCATATCTCTCATGAAATTAATAACCAACAATATTTTGGTAAGTATGGGTTGTGATTTTTGTTTATGGGTTTTTTATGCGTGTAAATTTGCCATTCCTACACAGCCCCATAACAGCTATGGGTGATATTTTTCAGTGAGTTGTCAGATTTCAGCCTGGCCAACACCAAACATTTTCCCATCTGGGCAGGAGTTGGGCCTGCAGCACAGCATAGCATAGCATAGCATAGCATAGCATAACGAGAAGCAGAACGATATGAAATGGTGACAACTCAACCTAAAAATATATCTAAGGACTTCATTGACTTCTGATTTAACTGTGTGAGCTTTTTAAATCATGTAAAAGCAGCACTGAAGAAAGCCTTTTACACATTGGATGAAGTCGGTATTCAGTGGTCTAATTGGTCCCTTCTCTCATGCCTCTCCTCTGTCGATGTCCCCCATTGGCTGTGTGATTGCTTCAGGGCAGCAACAGCATTGTGATTGGTTGGGACGGGAGGGATCCTCACTCTACAGTGGGATGCAAAAAATCTTTTTATTATGAATTAACGTATATATTATTATATTTGAAGCACTGTTTGATACCTTAGCACTTTGAGATTTGTTTCAAATGTAAAGTGCGTTACAAATAAAAATCTATTATTATGATGACCTCATTCACCTCAACATCAATATTTGGACTCAAGGTCTTTCTGTATTGCCTGCAGCAACCTCAGCAGTACCAGTGCATGTTAATAAACTTACATCAACACTCTAAGTTCATGTAGAGGTCACGTCCCTCCTACATCTTCCATGGCTTCCATGGATCTTTACCATAGCTGGGCTGCAGAAGAGAGGGTGGTGGTAAAGACTGATCCAGTATCGTCAGCTGTCCATGTTTGCATTCCTCTCTGTTGCCCAACCTCCTTGAGTAGGGGCTAAATGTGAACCTGTCTCCCCTTAACTCTGGCCACCTTGGCTCAGTGGAGATTTAGCTAACGTGGGTGTGACATTTGTCAACATGTGCGTGCGCGTGTGTGTGATTGTCGGTGTGTGTGTGTGTGTTTGAGTCAGTGTTGTGCAGCTGGCTTCACCCGTACATGAGTGTGTGTCTTGTGTTTGTCTGTTATTGTCCTAAATAACGTCCAGGACAGACAGCAGAACTAGGACTGTGCACACTGCCTCCTCCAACAGAGACAAAACACACCGTAAATGCCAAGCATGAGTGCTACAGAGTCACTTTTTTTTTTAATGCATGAACGAATACAAATATACATATAAGTATGAGGTCTCTGGACGAGTAGCCATGGTAGAGCAGTGTGGCGTGACGTCCAGTCCTGCATGGCAGGAGACAGGCTCTCAATACGGACATGCCCTGTTGTGTGTGCACCCTGTGACCCCAAATCCACCTCTCTAATTCAATCTCTCGACTTTCTATCCTCCTTCCGCGCCTCCCCGGATCCCTCAGGCTTTGGTGAGTTGCATCCCATCCTATCTTCACTGATTGTTCCAGCCCCTGTGCTGACCAACGGCTTCTCACAGGCAAAATAAACTCCTCGGCCACAGCACAGATCGAGGGCTTTACTGTGACGTGAAGGCAGAGACGATTCGTTTTCGTGCCGTTGTTTGTCTTCATCTCAATCCTCCTCAGTAAAACGGGCCCAAAAGGGTTGACTGTGCTTTGCAAAGGAACTGATTAGACAAATGAACCAATCCACTGAGTTGAAGACAAATGAGGATAGATAGCGTGGCTCAATTTGTTTCTCTTAGCTCCGTCGAGGAGTCTTATTCAGTTCCATGGGAGGGGGGGGGGGGGGGGGGCATGGGAAATAAATGAAATTGTTCCGGAGGTTGTTTTAATTCACTCTGAAGCAAGCTAGATAAAGCTGCTTGACTGATGCCCTGTGGTGCGCTGTAGTCTGTCTTGCACACACGTGACCCTCATGGTCATGATATCATATTTGCAGCTTGTCAGTCGTATCATGTATTTGTCAATCTCTCTCCTTCCTTCTTATCTCTCTCCATCCTAGACTCTAACTGCTCGAAAGGCAGGTATCTCGTTCGCCCTGGTGACCAGATCGACCCTGAATAACGAGGACTTGGTAAGTACCCCACGAAACACACTAAAATCCCTGTCCAGTCGTAAACGATCACTGACAATGGGGTCATAGTTCAGTAGCGATGGGAGGGTGAGGGCTTGTGGAATGTCTAATGTTCTGGATGAAAGGTTGGTCCAGGCAGGGGACAGGGAAGGACTAGCTAAGGCACTAGACAGGGGAGATGGGGGGGTGCAGGGGAGTTGGAACACTGACAGATTCTTAGAACCATGCTGTTGGACTGCCAGGGTGTTCCGTGCACACGGTGCCCCACACCCGGAATAACACTCCAGAGGGTGCTGATCCTCAGTGACCAGCTGACATCTTAGCGTCACGTCAGCTGTCACTGTACATTCAATAAAGTGCCCAGCTGCAGGCTTTACAACTTGAAACGGCTGCCCACTGGTTTGGGATTGCTGGGAAGGAACTGCACGTTCTCTGAACCTCTCAGGCAGATGGGGTTTGGCTCGGCAGCGCCCAGAATAATGCCGGCTATTAAGAGATGGCTCCATCTCTTGGTTTACACAGCAGCGCAAGTTTAATTATGAACACCGGGCTTTCGGAGGAGACGGTGAGAGAGCCAAGCCATGCTGAATGTGTTAATCGATGGAGGGGGAATTTGTCTTCTTTTATGCTGACCTCCAGAGCTCCCTGCATTCATTGATTACAGTCCGCCCCCTCTCGTCGTATAAATAAAGCTGGCATGACAGGACGCGGAGGGGCGCAGGTTCTCCCAGAAACGCGAGGCAGATTCCTGACGTCTCGTGTCGCAGAGGGATCGGCGTAAGCCTGCAGGATTACTGGATTCACGTTTCTCCATCTCCTTCTCTCACATTTAGTCATTTAGCAGACGCTTTTATCCAGAGCAACTTACAGTAAGTACAGGGATATTCTCCTGAGGCAAGTAGGGTGAAGTGCCTTGCCTTGCCCAAGGGCACAATGTCATTTTGCGCAGCCGGGAATCAAACTGGTAACCTTCTGATTAATAGCCCGATTCCCCAACCGCTCAGCCATCTGACCCCCCCTTCTGACTCCACTTCTGTCGATGCCTAGTCTGAGGGTTGATCCTGACGGGAGCATCTTGCCTTGCTACGTAGGACAAAGCTCTTTACGTTGTCTACACGGTAGACTCTGTCACATAGCTGTGCTCTTGTGAGACTGTCCAATGGGACCTGTCTGCCTGGGATTTCTTAACTGGGGGGGGGGGTTGTGTTTATCAGGGGGGGGGGGTGATAGCTGTGTCAGTGACGGGCCACTGGCTCGCTCCTGATGAGGGATGAGAATGGATGAGGACGCTAACGTGTGGACGTGGGTGAGTCCAGAGCAGAGCTGCAGATTGTGCAGCAGTTGTAAGTAGGACAAGCAGATGTCAGGGTTTCATCCGCTGCATTAAGTCCAGGAGAGTGCATCCCTGTGAGGACTGGGAACGAGTAAACGGCCATATGCTGCTGATGGGGATGGAGGAGAGGGGGAGGAGGGGAGGAGAGGAGAGGAGAGGAGAGGGGGAGGAGGGGAGGAGAGGGGGAGAGGAGAGGAGGAGAGGGGTAGGGGAGAGGGGGAGGGGAGGAGAGGGGGACAGGAGAGGAGGAGGAGGGGAGAGGGGGAGAGGAGAGGGGGAGGGGAGGAGAGGGGTAGGAGAAGAGGAGGAGGAGAGAAGAGGGGGAGGATAAGATGGGTAGGGGAGGATGGGAGAGGGGGAGGGAAGGAGGACAGGAGGACAGGAGAGGAGAAGAGAAGAGGAGAGGAGAGGAGAGGAGAGGAGAGGAGAGGGGAGGAGAGGAGATAAGAGGAGAGGGGGAGAGGAGTGGGGGAGAGGAGGAGGGGAGTGGAGGAGAGAAAGGGAGTGGAGGGGAGCAGGGGAGGGGAGTGGAGGAGAGGAAGGGAGTGGAGGAGAGGAGAGGGGGAGAGCAGCAGGGGAGGGGAGGATTGGGTAGGCGAGGATAAGAGAGGAGACGGAACGCAGAAGACAAGAGAAGAAAAGAAAGGGGAGGAGAAGAGAGGACAGGAGAGGAGACAGTGTTGTCAGCACATCCCACGCTGTGATGTCACACGCCCAGCAGCACATTCACACCGCAGGGACTGACGCCACCCTGTCCTTTCTGGACAGATGTTCTCTCTCTCTCTCTTCCTTTTCTCTCTTCTCTCCCCTCTTTAGCACCCTCTCCCAAACGCTCCTTGTTATCTAGAGCAGAAGGAAACAATGTTGATTGAATGACTGAACGCCCATACATACAGTGCTGGACTACGCGCTGTCTGGATAGACATGTTTTACCAATGGCCAGGTGTGCATGGGGCTGGCTGAGGCCTTGCCGTAGAGGCCTGGGTTCAAATCCAAACCTAGGGCCTCTTAATGCATGTCTCTCTTGTTACTCCCTATCATGTCTCTCTAAACTGTAGCTCTAAAAATCTGTCAATATTAAACATAACGAAAGGCAGGAATTCCCTTAATCGGTATGGTTATGGCCTGAATAGGCCGGTCACCTGTGGAGAAGAAGGCAGAGAGGCCAGAGGTGTCGGGGGAGAATCAGACGCGTGTGGAGAGAAAGAGGGAGAGGGGACAGGTGAGAGGAGATTGGAGATTGAAATGAAGAGGGTGCAGAGAGCAGGGGTGGGGTGTGGGGAGGAGGAGGTTGGGACAGGGGGAGGAGGAGAGGGGTAGGTTGGGACAGGCGGAGGAGGAGAGGGGAGGTTGGGACAGGCGGAGGAGTAGAGGAGAGGTTGGGACAGGGGGAGGAGGAGAGGGCAGGTTGGGACAGGGGAGGAGGAGAGGGGAGGTTGGGACAGGGGAGGAGGAGAGGGGAGGTTGGGACAGGGGAGGAGGAGAGGGGTAGGTTGGGACAGGGGAGGAGGAGAGGGCAGGTTGGGACAGGGGGAGGAGGAGAGGGCAGGTTGGGACAGGGGAGGAGGAGAGGGGAGGTTGGGACAGGCGGAGGAGTAGAGGAGAGGTTGGGACAGGGGGAGGAGGAGAGGGCAGGTTGGGACAGGGGAGGAGGAGAGGGGAGGTTGGGACAGGGGAGGAGGAGAGGGGAGGTTGGGACAGGGGGAGGAGGAGAGGGCAGGTTGGGACAGGGGGAGGAGGAGAGGGCAGGTTGGGACAGGGGAGGAGGAGAGGGGAGGTTGGGACAGGGGGAGGAGGAGAGGGCAGGTTGGGACAGGGGGAGGAGGAGAGGGGAGGTTGGGACAGGCGGAGGAGTAGAGGAGAGGTTGGGACAGGGGGAGGAGGAGAGGGCAGGTTGGGACAGGGGAGGAGGAGAGGGGAGGTTGGGACAGGGGAGGAGGAGAGGGGAGGTTGGGACAGGGGAGGAGGAGAGGGGTAGGTTGGGACAGGGGGAGGAGGAGAGGGCAGGTTGGGACAGGCGGAGGAGGAGAGGGTAGGTTGGGACAGGGGGTTCAGAGAAGCAGAAGAGAGGGAAGCCAGAGGAGGGACCGAGCAGAATGAGATTGTTTTCTGTCACGGTGTGATCATGTGGAGGCTGCAGCCACTGATCAATACAGGCCGTGTCTGTCGCATCCCAATCGCCACTTCCACCCCGGCTGTGAGAGGCTGGAGCCGGTGGAAGGGAGGAAAGAGAGATAAAGAGTGAAGAGAAAGAGAGAGGGGAGATGGAAAGAGAGAAGGAAAGAGATGGCATAGAGAGAATAACCAGATGGAAAAATCAGGTGAGAGAGAATAGGAGTTGCTTTCCACACACACACACACACACACACACACCAACCCACAGTAACTGTCATTTAGAACATTCTGATCCTTTCACCACTGTACTGCTTCTGTTGAACGGATCAGCAAAGTTCAACCCAATTAGTTCCCCACAGCTGTCCGTCAGGGATCAGCCTAATAAGACACTAGCCCCGCCCCCAGATGTCCCTGTCACGGAGCTGAGGTCCCACAGACACAGTCAGTAAGTCACCAGTCATTCACACAGACACAGTCAGTAAGTCACCAGTCATTCACACACAGGTCCTGTCAGTAATTCACCAGTCATTCACACACAGGTCCAGTCAGTAAGTCACCAGTCATTCACACAGACACAGTCAGTAAGTCACCAGTCATTCACACACAGGTCCAGTCAGTAAGTCACCAGTCATTCACACACAGGTCCTGTCAGTAATTCACCAGTCATTCACACACAGGTCCTGTCAGTAATTCACCAGTCATTCACACAGACACAGTCAGTAAGTCACCAGTCATTCACACAGGTCCAGTCAGTAAGTCACCAGTCATTCACACACAGGTCCTGTCAGTAATTCACCAGTCATTCACACACAGGTCCAGTCAGTAAGTCACCAGTCATTCACACAGACACAGTCAGTAAGTCACCAGTCATTCACACACAGGTCCAGTCAGTAAGTCACCAGTCATTCACTCACAGGTCCTGTCAGTAATTCACCAGTCATTCACACACAGGTCCTGTCAGTAATTCACCAGTCATTCACACAGACACAGTCAGTAAGTCACCAGTCATTCACACAGGTCCAGTCAGTAAGTCACCAGTCATTCACACACAGGTCCTGTCAGTAATTCACCAGTCATTCACACACAGGTCCAGTCAGTAAGTCACCAGTCATTCACACAGACACAGTCAGTAAGTCACCAGTCATTCACACACAGGTCCAGTCAGTAATTCACCAGTCATTCACACACAGACACAGTCAGTAAGTCACCAGTCATTCACACAGACACAGTCAGTAATTCACCAGTCATTCACACACAGGTCCAGTCAGTAAGTCACCAGTCATTCACACACAGACACAGTCAGTAAGTCACCAGTCATTCACACAGACACAGTCAGTAATTCACCAGTCATTCACACACAGGTCCAGTCAGTAAGTCACCAGTCATTCACACAGACAGTCAGGCACTGATTCCTGACATGTTGGGATTAGCTCCACCTGATCCATCTCCAAGTGTTTCTGGCAGAACGTGCTGGAGGGCTGGGGGGATGGCTCCTCCTGCCCCTGGCTGGCCCATCTCCTGTGTGCCTTGCTGGGCTGTGTGCTGTGGGGGTGGCGGAATATTAGACGGCTCAGCAGCAGTAAATCTGTTGGAGAGAGGTTTCGTGTTTTTTTTTTTCTGGGGTGGCGCGTGGCCAAGCCGTGAAGTCAGTGGATAACTCTGACATCTGCTTCCTCTCATACCCTCCTCCGATTAAAAGGGAAGTAATTTTCTCTCGCAGGACGTTTCATTAAGGGGCCTGTGCGGACCGCGAGGGGCGTTCAGCAGCAGCGCTAGACCCCGGGGGCACAGAGCGCTGACGCACTGTCACACTCACTGTCACACTCTCCTGTCATCTGGTGTCGTTTCATCATCTGTCACTCTGATGGAGCCCTGTTATTGTTGTGTGTGTGTGGGGGGGTGGGGTTGCGTAGGGAATTTGTGAGTGTGTGTGTGCGTTTGTGTTGATGCGATGCAGGGTCGGGACATCAGGGCATTAACAGGGAGGAGATGGAGGGAGGGAAGGAAGAACAAACGAAGGAGGAGAACTAAATAGAGAACATCATCTCTGCAGGCTGTATTTCACCTCCCTGCACTTCCTCCTCTCACTCTCTCCCTCTCTCTCTGTCTCTCTCCCTCTCTGTCTCTCTCTCCCTCTCTCTATCTCTCTCCCTCCGAGCACACGACACACCCT
>NC_140379.1:4777500-4797500 GCF_054491055.1 Hypomesus nipponensis
GTGTAGTGTATGTGTTCAGGTCAATCAGCGAGTCATCCATCTGTCTGATAGCCCTCATGGGCGTGGCCCAACAGGGCCCCTTGTGGTGAAATTGTATACAAGCTGCTGTTAAATATTCCTGACATGCATGCAGATGAACAGAGTGGATTTATTTCCGTATCAGGCAGGGGGGATACTGTAGCGAAGGCTGGCTGTGCTTTCTGGGGATTAGAAGACATAATAATACCTCACAGATTGTTTGTCTTGGGCACACAAATATTCTTATATCGTAATGTAATCTGTGGGTTTAATACTGATTTCCCCATCACAATAATCTGACTTTGCAATTTAAAGTGCCTTTTACACCTCCAATCCATTACAGTCGTTACTGCTGTGCTGACAGTAGAGGCCCCCTAGCGTTTGGAAGGGTGATGTAGAGGCTGGAGGGAGGGAGGATGTAGAGGAGGGAGGTGGGAGGGAGGGAGGGAAACCGCTGCAGAGGGGAAACAACTAGTGAGAAATGAGGAGAGAGGAGAGAAAGAAAGAAAAAAAAGTAGAGTGTTTTGTTTATTTCCATCCGTTTATTCCAGCCAAAGGTCAGTTTAGGCAGGGAGAATCTCTGAGGAATCCACTCTGAACATAATATATTTAAAACCAATTTCACTCTTGACAATGCAATGCACTTTTGTGGGTGATCTAGGGAATGGAAGCAGAAATGAGTGGAAAGAGAAGAGACGTATACAGGGAAAGAGAGAGGAGAGAGAACGAGGAGAGGGGAATGAGAGAAATAGCATTTAGTTTATTATTCCAATCAAAGGTCACACTTTGAAAAATAGCAGACTGCAACCACACACACACACACACTCGAAACACATGCACACACTTTTTTTTTGTATCGCTTGTGTGCTCCCCAGAGAAGTCAGTTTCCAATCCACAGGTTTGCTAGCAGAAGCTTTGGAGCGGAGTGTGTATGATTGTCCTCGCTGTTGGGCTCTGCAGACATGACTGCTTCCCCATAGATTCAACAGCTACGTGATATTAGCTGTCACTGAGAGAAATATCATTTTTCACCCCCCCTCCCACCACCCTCCCCCTCTCTGGGTTCCAGCGAGTGCCACAACGCCACCGACCGCATCAAGGTGCGCGTCTGGGACGAGGACGACGACATCAAGTCCCGCGTGAAGCAGCACTTCAAACGGGAGTCGGACGACTTCCTGGGCCAGACCATCATCGAGGTCCGCATGCTGAGCGGGGAGATGGACGTGTGGTACAACCTGGGTAAGTCCTCTTTCTCTCTCTCTCTCTCTCTCTCTCTCTCTCTCTCTCTCTCTCTCTCTCTCTCTCTCTCTCTCTCTCTCTCTCTCTCTCTCTCTCTCTCTCTCTCTCTCTCTCTCTCTCTCTCTCTCTCTCTCTCTCTCTCTCTCTCTCTCTCTCTCTCTCTCTCTCTCTCTCTCTCTCTCTCTCTCTCTCTCTCTCTCTCTCTCTCTCTCTGGTTCCCTCTGGTCTCTCTCTCGCTCTCTCTCTCTCTCTCTCTCTCTCTCTCTTTCTCTCTCTCTCTCTCTCTCTCTCTCTCTCTCTGGTTCCCTCTGGTCTCTCTCTCGCTCTCTCTCTCTCTCTCTCTCTCTCTCTCTCTCTCTCTCTCTCTCTCTCTCTGGTTCCCTCTGGTCTACACACCAGGAACGAGGAGGAACCCTGAACACTGAGGGTGTCCCATCCCTGTGTGGGGAGCCACATCAGCAGGGTTCTAGTCCTGGATATCTTCCATCAACAGGATGGTTAATGGGACTCCCACATCGGTATGAATCACTGCCGTTCTGGAGAGAAGGCTTTTGTTCTCCTCTCAAGCGTCAAAAATAAATAATAACAGTTTCCTGTGTTACTGACCTGCGCTCTGCCTGTGCAGTCGAGTGGTTTTTAAATGTTTGCTATGAATGTTTGAACAGCCCTACGTCGCTGTGGCTCCGCTCTTCACTGACTGCCCTCCACCCTCCACCCTCTCCACATCCTCTCCCAGCAAGCCTGCTGTGGGCTCGGTGGTTTTTTTCGAGGGCTGTTCTGTTTTCCAGAACAACGTTAATGTGCGTTTCACTCTTCCACCCCCTGACCAGCAGGCTTGTTATTGTAATCGAATTGCCTGAGTAAATCCATAACCCAGAGTGGACCGCCCAGGGCTGGACCTGGGTGGCAGAGGAGGGCAGAGTGGGGGGACACAGCCGGAACAATGGCCAGCTTTAGCAGCTGTGACGGGTACTGACTGTTATTAGGTCTTTGCCCTGCTTCATATACCAGATGGAGGCTTGTGTGTGCGCTTGAGAGACTACGTGTGTGTGTCTGTGTGTGCATGATGTGTGTGTTTGTTTTCGAGTACTCTTTGTGTGTGTACAGAAGTGTGCACTCTAGGCTGTAGGCCACAGCAGCATACCTTACTACAGACAGCCTGTAGACTTCAGAGCTTGTCGACTTTGCCGCAGGGGGGGAGCGAAGACAGTCTGTTATAAGGAGTCGTAGTCAAGCCAATCATATGATGTGTCTAGTGTGGACTTGACGAGTATGGTTTGTGATCTTCAAAGGTCACTGCCAATGTCACTTTGTGAGGCAGGGGTTGACCAGTGTGGTTGTGAGGCAGGGGTTGACCAGTGTGGTTGTGTTTCAGATAAGAGGACTGACAAGTCAGCAGTGTCTGGTGCCATCAGGCTGAAGATCAGCGTGGAGATGAAGGGAGAGGAGAAGGTGGCCCCTCCCCACGGCCAGTACACCTGTCTGCACGAGGTAACAACCAAGCAACAGTGCCTGGGTCTTTCCCTGCCTGGGTCTCTCCCGGCCTGGGTCTCTCCCAGCCTGGGTCTCTCCCAGCCTGGGTCTCTCCCAGCCTGGGTGTCTCTCTGGCTGGGTCTCTCCCAGCCTGGGTCTCTCCCAGCCTGGGTGTCTCTCTGGCTGGGTCTCTCCCACCCTGGGTCTCTCCCACCCTGGGTGTCTCCCTGGCTGGGTCTCTCCCTGGCTGGGTCTCTCCCAGCCTGGGTGTCTCTCTGGCTGGGTCTCTCCCTGGCTGGGTCTCTCCCTGGCTGGGTCTCTCCCAGCCTGGGTCTCTCCCACCCTGGGTGTCTCCCTGGCTGGGTCTCTCCCTGGCTGGGTCTCTCCCTGGCTGGGTCTCTCCCAGCCTGGGTCTCTCCCACCCTGGGTGTCTCCCTGGCTGGGTCTCTCCCTGGCTGGGTGTCTCCCTGCCTGGGTGTCTCCCTGGCTGAGGTTCCGGTTCTTCATTGGTTCCTCTGTCCTCCTTCCTCCAGAACCTGTTCCACTACCTGACGGAGATGAAGAACAGCGGAGCGGTGAAGATCCCGGAGGTGAAAGGCGACGAGGCGTGGAAGGTCTACTACGACGACGTCTCCCAGGAGATCGTGGACGAGTTTGCCATGAGATACGGGGTGGAGTCCATCTATCAGGCCATGACGTTAGTACCACCCTGATCTATCGCTTCCACCTCATCCATTCATCTCTGTCTCATTTAGCAGAGTGGAGGAGAGCGGAGGAGAGGGCTATGAGGAGAGAGGTGGCGGGGAGGAGGACAGGAGGACAGGAGAGCTGGAAAGTTGGAGGGGAGAGCGTGAGGGCAGACGAGAATGGCTGTAGTAAAGATGTCTTCTCAGCAAACTGGGACCTTGTGGGACTTTGCGAAGCTTTGATTGATTGAATGTGTTTCTCCTGAAAAACCTCTTAACCTTCGGCTGCATTGATCCTGCAGTAGGTACACACACGCATGCATAAACACACACACACACACACAAACAAACACATTAAATACACACATCCAGGCACATAATAAGGAAAGTCGTCTTGGGTCACTAGAGGAATACCTTTTACTGCAGGTAGTGATCAAAAGTAGTTGTACGCACATACTAAATCACTGTTCTGAAACCCAAATAAGTAAGTCTGTCTTTTTGACAGTTGGCCTATCTGTCTGTCTGTCTGAGGGCTGTCGTGTCTGTAGCTATGTGAAATCCAGTGACAGCGTGTTGCGTTCTTTTGAAAGATGGCAGCCACATGGCAGGTTATTTGAGAGCAGACAGGCATATCAATAAGTAGCCCTGTTACCACGTTAATGCTGCAGGCCTGCCCTTCGCTTAATCGCAGCCTTTTTTCACAGCGACACTTATTATACTCCAACAGGAATTTATACACGGCACAGCCTTGACGCCCAATCACTCCTGACGTGATGGCTGTATAAATCACACAGCGTCTACGTCGAGCCTCTCTCTCTCCTATCTCGCTCTCATTCTCCCTCTTCCCTCCTTCTCCTAACCCCCTGTCCCGGCTCTGCTTCCCCGGACCCTCTCTCTCTGTTCTTCTCTTCTTCCCATGTTCAATTCTATTTCTTGAATGTGTGTGTGTGTGTGAGAAATAGAGAGAGAGAGCGAGAGACAGTGTGAGAGACTTGATGGGTGATCAGACTGTCCGCATTGGTGGAGCTTTGCGGCGCGTACGTGCACTCCACCGCATGGACGGGCGCTACGCTATTGTAGCGGGGGCGCCGGGCGAGACCAGAGGAGGGGGAAGGATTCCAGAACACACACACACACACACGCTCCTGAGATGCAGCGTCCCGCTCTAGAAGCACCGTGGGAATTCAGCGGAAGCCGTCATGGCTCCCCATCGCTCTTCTCCCCCCGCCCCCCCAAGAGTGCTTCTGGGTAATTTGGAGGCTGAAAGCAGAGTCATTAATTAAGCCTCCCGATGAGAAAGAGTGCGTGTGTGTGTGCGTGTGTGCGCGCGTGTGCGTGTGCGTGCGAGCCTCCGCACTCAGAGAAGGAGCAGTAGGTCTGTAATCTGCAATGAATCATTATTTGCACGGAGCCGTTACCCAACTCCCTCTGTCCCTCACACACCCAGAAGAAAAGGTGACGTCTCGCTACATCTCTCAGCTAACCTCCGCTCACACACCCACACACACACACACTCTCTCACTAAAACACTCTCACGCACACTCTCTCACACACACACACACAGTCCTGAAGGGCTGACGTCAGCGGATGCAGAGAGAGAGAGGCTGGAGTAGGGTGAGTGCTAGGCAGAGGGGCGGGGTCATCGTCGCTCCTGTATGAATACAGCCCCATGGCCCTGGGCGTTAGCCGTGCTTAGTGCTTATTCCGCAAACATTCTGGGCGTCCAGATGTTTGGTAGCCGTCGGTTACGCAGCCATGGGCCGACGAAGGGCGCCTAACCGAGTTTGCGACTGTACTGTACTGTCTGATATGTGAATGCGGGCCTGCTTCACACCATAGCACATGCAGCGTGACTTCACACACTCACACTCCAGCAAACACAGAGTGTCAGCAGAGCTGAGCCCTCCCCCGTCCAGGGTTGCAACTCTGGGGGGCCCCCGTGCTGTATGAGGCTGTGTAGGACTGTATGAGGCTGTGTGGGGCTGTATGGGGCTGTGTGGGGCTCTATTATGCTGTGTGAAGCTGTGTGGTGCTGTGTGGGGCTGTGTGGTGCTGTGTGAAGCTGTGTGGTGCTGTGTGGGGCTGTGTGGTGCTGTGTGAGTCTGTGTGGTTCTGTGTGAGTCTGTGTGGTGCTGTGTGAGTCTGTGTGGTGCTGTGTGAGGCTGTGTGGTGCTGTGTGGGGCTGTGTGAGGCTGTGTGGGGCTGTGTGAGTCTGTGTGGTGCTGTGTGGGGCTGTGTGGTGCTGTGTGGGGCTGTGTGGGACTGTGTGAGGCTGTGTCGGGCTGTGTGGGGCTCTATTATGCTGTGTGAAGCTGTGTGAGTCTGTGTGGTGCTGTGTGAGTCTGTGTGGTGCTGTGTGGGGCTGTGTGGTGCTGTGTGGGGCTGTGTGAGGCTGTGTGGTGCTGTGTGGGGCTGTGTGAGGCTGTGTGGGGCTGTGTGGGGCTCTATTATGCTGTGTGAAGCTGTGTGAGGTTGTGTGTTGCTGTGTGGGGCTGTGTGGGGCTCTATTATGCTGTGTGAAGCTGTGTGAGGCTGTGTGGTGCTGTGTGGTGCTGTGTGAGGCTGTGTGAAGCTGTGTGGTGCTGTGTGGTGCTGTGTGAGGCTGTGTGAGGCTGTGTGGTGCTGTGTGGTGCTGTGTGGTGCTGTGTGGTGCTGTGTGAGGCTGTGTGGTGCTGTGTGGTGCTGTGTGAAGCTGTGTGGTGCTGTGTGAGGCTGTGTGGTGCTGTGTGGTGCTGTGTGGGGCTGTGTGAGGCTGTGTGGTGCTGTGTGGTGCTGTGTGAGGTTGTGTGGTGCTGTGTGGTGCTGTGTGGTGCTGTGTGGGGCTGTGTGAGGCTGTGTGGGGCTGTGTGAGTCTGTGTGGTGCTGTGTGGGGCTGTGTGGTGCTGTGTGGGGCTGTGTGGGACTGTGTGAGGCTGTGTCGGGCTGTGTGGGGCTGTGTGGGGCTCTATTATGCTGTGTGAAGCTGTGTGAGTCTGTGTGGTGCTGTGTGAGTCTGTGTGGTGCTGTGTGGGGCTGTGTGGTGCTGTGTGGGGCTGTGTGAGGCTGTGTGGTGCTGTGTGGGGCTGTGTGAGGCTGTGTGGGGCTGTGTGGGGCTCTATTATGCTGTGTGAAGCTGTGTGAGGTTGTGTGTTGCTGTGTGGGGCTGTGTGGGGCTCTATTATGCTGTGTGAAGCTGTGTGAGGCTGTGTGGTGCTGTGTGGTGCTGTGTGAGGCTGTGTGAAGCTGTGTGGTGCTGTGTGGTGCTGTGTGAGGCTGTGTGAGGCTGTGTGGTGCTGTGTGGTGCTGTGTGGTGCTGTGTGGTGCTGTGTGAGGCTGTGTGGTGCTGTGTGGTGCTGTGTGAAGCTGTGTGGTGCTGTGTGAGGCTGTGTGGTGCTGTGTGGTGCTGTGTGGGGCTGTGTGGGGCTGTGTGAGGCTGTGTGGTGCTGTGTGGTGCTGTGTGAGGTTGTGTGGTGCTGTGTGGTGCTGTGTGGTGCTGTGTGGGGCTGTGTGAGGCTGCGTGAATCAGCTCTGTGAATGAGACCAGACGACCAGAGCTGCTGGAAAGGAGAAGTGTTGGAATGAGAATCTGTTTCTTCTCCTCGAAAACAGATCTCTTCTCCAACCCGCAGTGTTTCAGCCTCGCGAATCAAATTACTGCTAGATAGGCCTGTCGCAGATGGCAAAGAGGGTGTGTGGTATGAGGGTGTGTGTGTGCAAGCGTGCGTGCTAAAGGATGTTCCTTAAAATGCGGTGGGGCAGACGCTTGTTTCATGCTCGTCTATTGTGTCGGGGAGACTAATGAAGGAGGTAAAAAAATACAACAAAAAACAAACAGACAATTCCTATAAGAAGAGCTTGTAGCTAGGCAACCGTTTGAGGCGTCCACTGAAACAGATTGATGGGCTTCGTGTTAGAGGCACGGGGGTTACCGTGGCTACTATACTACCCATAGGACTACGCCATTCAAGGTGACCCCCCCCTCCCCCCGACACACCCTCCACCTTACCTTCTCAATCAGCCTTTCATGTGTCGGGAGCGTCGTGCTATACTTCTGCCGCCCATAAAAGAGCTATTCAGAGCTGCTTGTCTCGTTGTGTTTCATTCAGTAGAACACAATCCCCTCGTCTTCCTTTTGACCTTCAGCCGCGTTCAATTTGACAGCAATCTAATGACGACGCAACAATCGCTACGTGAATGAACAGTGGATCTCATTTGCCCGAGGTACTCCAAAGGTGTAACGATTGCTCTTTCTCCCCTCCCTCCCTCCCTCCCTCCCTCCCTCCCTCCCTCCCTCCCTCCCTCCCTCCCTCCCTCCCTCCCTCCCTCCCTCCCTCCCTCCCTCCCTCCCTCCCTCCCTCCCTCCCTCCCTCCCTCCCTCCCTAATCTCTCTGTTGTCCACCCTCTCTACCTTCCACCCTGCATCTTCTCTCTCTATTACTTTCCCTCTCTTTTTCCCTTATTTCCCTAACTCTTTTCTTTCGTTCTCTCTCTCCTCCTCCTCTTTCTCTTCATCTCTCCCAGGCATTTCTCCTGTCTGTCCTCTAAGTACATGTGCCCTGGCGTTCCCGCGGTGATGAGTAACCTGCTGGCCAACATCAATGCCTACTTTGCCCACACCACCACCGCCACCACCAACATCTCGGCCTCGGATCGATTTGCTGCCTCCAACTTTGGGGTGAGACCAAGCCGGCTGTTCTCAGGCGGTGTTAGGCAGTAATTGTTCATGTGTTGCAGCTGGGACTGTACATCAAATTGAACATCTTGCCTCTTGTGGCAACCGATGCTGGAGAGTTTCGACCGTGCTGTGTGTGTGTGTGTTTGTAATCATTGTAATACAGTGTATTTGTTGTTTTCCCCTTTACCAGTAATCTTTGTTCTACAGCTACCTTTAATCAATGTAAAGCTATTCCTACTTCACGATTGCTTTTTTCTTTGTAAAGATAATTAAGGGTATATTTGCCTTGATTTTTTCCTTTCATGATTTCCCCCTGGCTTATTCTTTAATATGTTTCCACAATATCATTACTGCAAAGATGGGCGCCTCATACTGTAGCGATGCCGACTGCAGGTCTGTTTCCTACGAGTCTGGCACAGATAGAAATCACCAGGAGCGTGCTATTAAGATCGTTATGAAGCTTCCACCCACAGCATAATTACATTTCAAGACCTTGTTGAGTGGGAAGGTGGGTGGGGATGGGGGGGGCATCGCTAAATTTTTCCTTAAGTTCTGTCGTGTCTGGAGTGATTTACCCAAAGGGGGAATTGAAACAGACTGACTGGCGTTGTCTGTATTGCAGAGGGAGAAATTTGTCAAACTCCTGGATCAGCTTCACAACTCACTGAGGATTGACCTCTCCAAGTACCGGGTAAGTGTGTGTGTGTGTGTGCCTTCATGCATGTATATGTGTCTGTAGGGGAGCGCTGGGACGAGCCTGCCTGTTGTCATGTGACGTGTCAGCTCTCTGTCATGTGACGTGGCAGCTCTCTGTCATGTGACGTGGCAGCTCTCTGTCATGTGATGTGGCAGCTCTCTCCAGACCTCACGTGAGGAGAGCAGGAGTGATCCATCAGCTCTGCGCTGTGGGACTGACTGACAGCCACAGTCAAGTCCCACACAGTAGCTGTGCGTTACACCAGAGGCTGAATGTGTGTGGATGTTAGTTTGGCGCAATGGAACATGTGTGTGTGTGTGTTTTTGCGTGTATGTGCTCGGATGCGTGTGTAAGGAGGTCTGTGGCGGTAATTGTCCAATGAGAATCTTTCACTGTAGGTGTGCGTTTGTTTAAGGAAAGCGAGTTTGACTTTGCACAACAGGTTGTACAGTAAGGCTGTGGTGCTTTGGTCATGGTGAACACTGTCAGGTGAGTCATTCCAGATCTACCATCTGTCACTCTCAGGTTTGACAGCTACTGTTCTGAGGGAGATCAAATCATGACATGCATAATCTCCCAGGATAAACCCTGTAGAGGTAATCCTGTTACAGACACACTAGGCCTGTTGTGCTCACACACACACACACAACCTTCCAAATACAACCTTTAAACACACACACGGCCTCCCGCACACACAGCCTACTATAACACACACACACCGACACACACAGCCTACTATAACACACACACCGACACACACAGCCTACTATAACACACACACCGACACACACAGCCTACTATAACACACACACCGACACACACAGCCTACTATAACACACACACCGACACACACAGCCTACTATAACACACACACCGACACACACAGCCTACTATAACACACACACAGCCTACTATAACACACACACCGACACACACAGCCTACTATAACACACACACCGACACACACAGCCTACTATAACACACACACAGCCTACTATAACACACACACCGACACACACAGCCTACTATAACACACACACCGACACACACAGCCTATTATAACACACACACACCGACACACACAGCCTATTATAACACACACACACCGACACACACAGCCTATTATAACACACACACACCGACACACACAGCCTACTATAACACACACACCGACACACACAGCCTACTATAACACACACACACCGACACACACAGCCTACTATAACACACACACACCGACACACACAGCCTACTATAACACACACACACCGACACACACAGCCTACTATAACACACACACAGCCTACTATAACACACACACACCGACACACACAGCCTACTATAACACACACACACCGACACACACAGCCTACTATAACACACACACACCGACACACACAGCCTACTATAACACACACACACCGACACACACAGCCTACTATAACACACACACCGACACACACAGCCTACTATAACACACACACACCGACACACACAGCCTACTATAACACACACACACCGACACACAGCCTACTATAACACACACACACCGACACACACAGCCTACTATAACACACACACACCGACACACACAGCCTACTATAACACACACACACCGACACACACAGCCTACTATAACACACACACCGACACACACAGCCTACTATAACACACACACACCGACACACACAGCCTACTATAACACACACACACCGACACACACAGCCTACTATAACACACACACACCGACACACACAGCCTACTATAACACACACACACCGACACACACAGCCTACTATAACACACACACACCGACACACACAGCCTACTATAACACACACACCGACACACACAGCCTACTATAACACACACACACCGACACACACAGCCTAGCACACACACACCGACACACACAGCCTACTATAACACACACACACCGACACACACAGCCTACTATAACACACACACACCGACACACACAGCCTACTATAACACACACACACCGACACACACAGCCTACTATAACACACACACACCGACACACACAGCCTACTATAACACACACACCGACACACACAGCCTACTATAACACACACACAGCCTACTATAACACACACACACCGACACACACAGCCTAGCACACACACACCGACACACACAGCCTACTATAACACACACACACCGACACACACAGCCTACTATAACACACACACCGACACACACAGCCTACTATAACACACACACACCGACACACACAGCCTAGCACACACATCCACACACACTGTCTCCTCTGCACTGTACTCTGTACTCACCCATGGGGCAGAGCAGTCGTGACAGATGCCACAATCACCTTTAACGGGACACGGAAGGCGAGGCTCCTGTGCTCGATCTCCGGCTCGTCCCAGCCTATCAGCAGAGAGCAGCGTGACATGGCAGTGCCATGCCTCTGCTGGTCCAGCCTCCGCTGTCTGCCTGGGTGAGAGGAGCAGGAGAGGGGAGAGGACGAGAGAGAGAGAGAGAGACAGGAAAGAGAGAGGAAAGAGAGAGGCTTCTCCACTCTAGATTGCCTGGCCGTCAGGTGTTGACGCGTTCACCGGGAGCAGTTAGAGAATATCACTTTGGCTTTGCCTTCCTCCTCTCATCTGCTGTCACACACACATGCACACACACCCACACACACACCCCCACACACACACTCTCTCTTGCGCGTTCACACACACACAGGCGTACACAGGCGTACACAAGCACACACTTGCACACAGACTGACTCACACACACACACACACACAAAAGCACACTCTCTTGCACGCTCACACATACACACACACGCCCGCACGCACACGGGGGCGGACAGTAATACGAATCAGATCCGTTTCCCTGCTTGCCATATGGATTTCCCAGTAATGATATTCTGAGGGAGATTGAGTTTGCTTTTGTAAAACAGAGGAGTGGAATCCACAGGGAGGTGGAGGGCGTCAGGCTGGCATTCTGCATAATGCTGCAGTGGCGTTTTCCACCTTTAACTTTTTACCGGGGATTACAATACGCAGCGACACCCTGTAGCAACTGATTTGTCCTGGTGTGGGGTTTTTTCGACTGCAGGGCCCAGGGCCAGAGTCCCAGCAGGTTGAGAGGGAGACGGTGTTGGATGCTTTGAGACAGGATGAAGGATGCGGCCTATGAATAGATGTGAGGTACAGATCGTGTCTGTGATGTCGCTCTGGCGTGGACGTTGAGGGAAGCAGAAGGGCGCTGGGCCTTTCACGCAGACGTCTTGAGGGGGGCTGAGGGCCGCTGTCGGGTCCCGAGAGAGCGTCACTGTTATAAGCCTATGCCTGTAACGGAGGGAACTTGACCCCTGCCGCCGCTCAGGGACTCTCAAAGGCCAGTGAAGGGTGCGCAGAGCAAGGAGTGCGATCAAGGACACAAACAAATGGTACCAATGGAATATTAAGGCTTCATTTTGCCAGCACGGTTTAGCAAATAATAATGGTAATGGGGAAAATAATAAACAGGGACAAGGGGAGGGCTGGACAGGACCAAAGAAAATAAATCAACATAGAGTTCCCAAAGCTAAACACAAAGCAACTGACACACGAATGAGGTGTCCTAACCAAAATACAGCAGTGGTCTGCCCAGGTCTAGCTGGTGTATATAGACAGTAAGTTGTTCCTACGGGTGATGTATATCCCGGGGCAGCTCCAAACTACTCCCCAGCCCCTGAACAAAAGACCAAGAAAACGTTCTGGACAACACTTAACACTACAAACAAAGCAACTCAACACAACAGGACACAGAAAACAAGTCAAAAGGACAATGGTTAGCACAGAGGGGAATCCAAACAGCTAAACACAACGTAGGCCTTACCCACACACAATACAGCCAACGACTTATTCCCCCCTAAACAAACACAGAGTGGTACAACATATACTGGTGGAGGGATAGTTGATGACAGGAACCAGGTGAACCGGATTATGGAGAGGAGGAGTCATGCGTGGGTGTTGATGGTTTGATTCGCTCCACCTATGGGGAACAGACAGCACAGCAGGGAACACACACACATACCAAATACAACACAGAACACCACAGACTGGGGGTCGTAACAGTCACCTGGAGGAGACGTTGGCGCAGACGGCCACAAACACACGCACATGACCACAACTGGCTCCTCCCTGTCGACGCGCCGTACAGGGCGCTCCCTGTTCATTCTGCCTCCACCGCGCTCTCAGAGAGATTCCATCGGGAGAGGTTGTGGAGGACGTCTCTCCGCCAATTAGTGGGACATCCATTTGGGTTGGGGAATGGGAAGTGGCCAAAATGAGTATTTCTGTAAGATCAACATGGTACTGGATATAGTCATCATGAACCGGCTGCAGTAATCCACAAGGCTCTGCTTGCTGTGAAAGCTTCTGGAACCCTGCGCCGGCCTGTATCTCATGCTGTGGAATCTGTGCTGACTCGCGTCTCCCCAGAGGCTGTTTACTGCTCGTCTCTCTGTTGGAAAACATTGTTGCCTCCAAATTGTACCCTTTCCCCCAAATAAGGGGGTCCTGACAAAGATGCGCTCCAAGGCGCCGTGCTAACGCGGAGCCCGTCATTGATAAGACAAGCCCAGACGAGATATCCTCTCTACACGACGACAACGCACCAAACTCAGCCAACAGCAAACACACTCCGGGCAAAGCTGCTGGTTCAGAAGCATTTTGAGTGCCATTTAGAGGGCATGTTTTTCTTTGATCAAATTGCTTTCCCTGCTAAATCCACTGCTACCTGCCAGCCGGTGTAGTTCTATGGCCGCCACACCTCAGTCTCTGCCTCTCCTGCTCCCCTGGCACAACTGTTAGAAAATCCTCCTGAGATAAAGACGGGACATCAAAATCGAGCGCGTATCCAGACGAAATCCCTTGTCTCGAGCGCTGCGAAGGCAGTTTAGCACTTTAGACGCCGAGTTCAGATCAGAAGGCCATTGAAAGCTTTGAGCTGATGTCAGCTCGACCCCCTCCCCCCGCCCACACCGCTAACACCCCCAGAACACGGCAGCGTTCTGCGGACCCCCCCCCCCCTCTCCAGGGGTGAGCAGGGGCAGGACAGAGCGCTGCAGCATGGAAAAGATGAGGTACAATAATGCATGGGCCCCCGAGGTCTTCCCTCAGCCCTGTCAGCTGTTACACGGTGTGGCGTCACGCCTCCATGACCATCCTGATGACTTCATGGCCCTGGAATAGACGTCTCCATCACCACAGACCTCCCTTGTCCACTAAACGATTCTACATTTCGTCGTTCAGTTATGATTAGTAGGCTGTGTTCCTTAATCAATGTTAATGTTTGGCTGAGTGACGGTGGCGTGTGGCATGCCGTGATTGGCTCCCGATAGCCGCTCTGACACCACTGCTCTTCTCTCCTCGTCTCTGCAGGATAATTTCCCTGCAGGAAACCCCGAGCGTCTGCAGGATCTCAAGTCTACTGTGGACCTCCTGACCAGCATCACCTTCTTCAGGATGAAGGTAGTTTGTGTGTGAGAGTGTGTGAGAGTGTGTGACAGTTTGTGAGAGTGTGTGAGAGTGTGAGAGAGTGTATGTGTGTGTGTGTGTGTGTGTGTGAGAGTGTGTGAGAGTGTGTGAGAGTGTGTGAGAGTGTGTGAGAGTGTGTGAGAGAGTGTATGTGAGAGTGTGTGTGTGTGAGAGTGTGTGTGTGTGTATGTGTGAGAGTGTGTGTGAGAGAGTGTGTGAGAGTGTGTGAGTGTGTGTTGAATAGGTCTCAGCTCCCATGTGGGCCATTTTCTCCCTCACTAATTGTGGTGTTTGGTCCTGCATGACAGCCTTGCAGGTTTAATCTATACCAGTACGACTCCCTCTCCATCTCCAAGCATGCCCACTAGTGAAGCATTGGCACATCTGGGAATTTATAGTCTGCCATTCAGATTTCCGTCAATGCTTTTCCTGGTCATAAGATGTCCTCACGTTCAATACTCAACATAAACTGAGATTGATCTTTTGAGCCCTTTACTGACATAAAATCACTTCCATTAAAGCACCAACACCAGCTGTGCTTTAAAACGTGTCTTTCTCAACGCCCTTGGAAAAATATAGACATTGATTAGTTTTTATATGCATACTAATGAAAATGATGCCTGCTGTTACACATTGTTTTTTTGATTGGTACTGTATACTGCATCGCGTGCTCCAATGTGCGGGCGGAGTAGATTGCTGTGAAAATGAGTGTGTCTACAGGATGTTGTGATTGTGTCTGCCTGTGTGTGTGTGTGTGTGTGTGTGTCAGCCTGTGTGTGTGTGTGTCAGCCTGTGTGTGTGTGTGTGTGTGTCTGCCTGTGTGTGTGTGTGTGTCTGTCTGCCTGTGTGTCTATGTGTGTCTACCAGTGGGCAGGCTATGTGCTTAGTTATTTCCTGCGTCGTGAAAAAGGTCCGCTCCGTCTTGATGGGAGTGGATGTAGGAGACGGGAGCGCTGAGGCGCAGCTAAGATGGCAGCTGTGAGAGAAGGAATAAAAACTGTCACTTTGTGTTACCGACGCCTTCCCTCTGGCCCAGCCCATGCATACAGTACATGGAGTCATTGTTTGACATGCATGCATTCTGTATATGAGCTCTGTGGAGGACACAGCTGCAGCACAACTCTGTGTGAAGCAGTCGTGTTCCCACTGTCACACTTGCACAGTCATGTCGTCTGCACACACACGCACACACACACAGTCATGTATTCTACACACACACACATTAAACACAGTTCCTCTGAGCAAGATTTTCAAGCGCAGGTACTGTTGGTTTTTATGAAAACCCTGTGGCCATATGTGACGTTCAGGACGCAGTAGTTCACTGTGTGTGTGTGTGTGTGTTTCTGTGTTCCAGGTGCAGGAGCTGCAGAGCCCGCCCAGAGCCAGCATGGTGGTGAAGGACTGTGTACGAGCCTGTCTGGATTCCACTTACAAATACATATTCGACAACTGCCACGAGTTGTACAACCAGCTCCTGGACCAGGTACAACAGCTCTGGGCACCCCAGCCCTTCCTCCATCACCCTGTCCAGTCACACCTGGCAGACTAATATGGTCGCTTAGCCTAAAAAGTAAACACAGACGTTTGTTTTTTCATCGTCACCTAAACCTTCTCAGTGAGAGCGGGCCTCAACACAGCAGGATATGATTCTCCTCTTGGGCAGTAACGCGGTGCAATAAGTTCAGAAGTTGAATAATAAGCTTCCATTGTTTAAACAGCCTAAGGGGTTGTTAGCAATTACCAGAGCGGAGAGATGGATCCTCTCCCTAATTACATCTGTGTCTGCAGCCATGGCAGTACGACCAGCCTCTTTATCAACAGTCAGACGCGACGGAGGGGATGACACGGCCTCCCCCGGAGCTAACCTGGCTCTGGCTGATCATTAGCCAGAAATACCCACGGTAATGGAGGTAGCCTCCGACACGGTGGCTCTATCACATTACCAGCGCTGTCACTGCAAGCCAGCGGTGGCCAATGACGCTGGTGACAGCGGCGTGCGCCGTTGACGGGCGGTACAGTACAGTCGCTGTGCAGAGTGGTCACAATCGGAGGCTGCTTATGTAACTCTGTCACAAAGCACTCAGCCTCGCAGAGGGAGAGAGGGGGGGGGGGGAGATTAAACAGCGCCTCGGAGCCTGGCAGGAAGGCAAGGATTTAAAAAGAGACCAGAGGAGAGAGGGAGGGAGGAAAAAAAGGAAAACGAGTTAAGGGAAAAACTGAAAAGAGAGGGAGCGGAAGGGAATGAGGATGTGGGCATGGGCTGTTTCTCTCCATTCTTTGCTGGCCTTGTTGCCTGGCAGGGACTGCACGTGCTGTACTGATTAATGCTCCTTCCCCCCCCCCCCCCCCCCCCCCCCCCCGACACACAGGGCCAAACACGGCTGCACAATGTCACATATGTGGGCGCATGTGTACACACACACACACGCACACTCACTCACTCTTTTCAGCCAGTATCACTTGATACGAGATAACCGTCTTCTGATATGAACTCAATTGACTGTTGAAGTGTGCGTGTGGGACTGTGAAGGCATTGCGTTAGTGCGCATGTGTGCCCCCTCATGCCGGCTCGTTCATACGACCACTTCTCAAAACGCAGCCACTCGGGTGACGTGGGCGCCAGCTCTTTAAACCAACCCCGTCTGCTGCTCGGTGAAATCCCTGTTGGCAGAGAACAAGGAACTTAAATTGATCCAGTGAAAGTGTCTTGCTTGTTTTTACTTATGAGATACACGGTGGTTGGATGCCCATGTGGCCCGCTCTCATCTCTTGTTTGAAGAGGATTTTGTTTGTTTTCCCGGACATTCATCCACACCTATTTGCCCACAATGTGTAAACACGTAGCCCTCTGTTACGATTGGCTCAATTTAGCGGGCGTTTGTGAGGCGATGCCGCTGTCATTTCCAGTTCTCGAGCTCTAGGGAAACAAACACAATGTTCCAGTCTGCGCTACGGAGAGACAGGGTCTGCACAGAGAGGATTGATGAAGTGCTGTTGGTTTGCTGCTTAATTTTCCATAGAAAAGAGCTGAGTTGCGCAGTCGTTGTAGCTACGTGACCGTATGGCCACGAAGGCAACATGTTCTGTTCCTGGAGAGAAAATGATGAATAGCTGAACTAATGGTCATACTAGTTAGTCGCTCCCAAGAGATCGGCTTAACAGCAGTACATATGCTGCTGATCATTTTCCTTAGCGACACATGACAAACAGCTTGCCTCATGCTAGTCACGCCCACATAGTCAAAAACGAGAATATTAGCCTCATGCCACTGCGAGTTTCTCCATCCTGCCCGGGACATTTCGGCCGAAACAGTTTAACAGCGCTGTGTCCAGAATACAGTTAGGAGTCCTTGGGTTATTTGTTGACTGAAGAAGACACTGGGCTAGTTAATCATCTTTTACAACGTGTACATCTGTAAGGAGAATATAGATGAGCAGGGGAGTGCTGCTGTAGTCTAGTCCTTGTGTCCTTTCTAATGGCAAAGACACGACCTTCAGTGCCCTTCTCAGACACACACACACACGCTTATAGAGGGTAATATTTCACGTTGCAGATCCACCACCTGCAGTGGCATTTTGGCATTTGTTTCATTATTCATATCTGCAATTAAGCTGCCCTCTTCAACCCTGGCCTCAGCTTTAGCCCCAGCCTCAGTCCCAGCCTCAGCTCTGTCCCCAGCCTCAGCCCCAGCCCCAGCCTCAGCCCCTACTTCAGCCCCAGACGCCATCGTCCTCTCAGGCCTGCAAGTAGACTCTGGGACTGTATCACACTGCGGCAGCAACACAGTGATAAGATGTCTTCCGCCGTCCAAAAACAATCTCATGCCGTTGATGTTGTCAAGCCGGATCCACTCAGTCACGCTAATGCAGAACCTAAAAATTGGGCTCTGCCTTGTGCCTTCTGCCTCGCATAATCACTTAATTTGCATGGCACCTAGTTGTCCTAACTTGGGGTATTGTGTGCAAATCCAGCTTGTGAAAAAATGTGTTGTTTTCCAACTCAGACGACATTACTAGAGTGTTAAGTCAGTGTTGAGGATAAATTGCCTCATGTTGTATTTCAAGTCCCCTCTCTCCGTCCTCTCCAAGCTTGACTGAAGTCATTACGCTGAAGGTTGTTAAATAATTCAAGCCATATTATTCAAGACCCGATAGGGACATGCTTCATTTTTTACACAATTTTCCATTAATCAAACCCACATTTCATTTCAACCAGAAATGCACACACGCTGTCTAGAGACTCTCTGTGCAGAAGATTCTCAGATGGGACAATGTGTAGTGAAGTGTGCGTGTGTTTACACCGGGGGGTGTGCGAGTCTGTTTCAAAGTAAACAGTATGTATGTATGTATGTATGTCTGTGTGTGTGTGTGTGTGTGTGTATGTAAGGCTGTGTGTGTGTGCGTGTGTGTGTGTGTGTGTGAGGGAGAAAGTGTCCTGTGTGTGTGACATGTCTGTCCCAGCTCTCTGTCATTAGTACTCTCTGGGGTACCTGCGTGTGTCCGTGCCAGCAGGGTGGAAGGCAGGGATGTTTACAGGACTGTAGCTACAGACCACAGGAGCCTGCTCTCACTCAGAGTGGGCTTGGGTGGGGAGGGGAACAGATGGCAAAGAGAATAATGAAAGATTCTCAATCCCCCCCTTCCGGCCTGGGATGAGGAAGTGAGTTCCCAGTGACAGCGCCAGGGGACGACGGCGCTGGAGAAACGTCTAGAATGTATGACTTTCATGGGTTGCTTGTGCAGCCAGACACTCGGGATGGTGGGGGCTGGTGGAAGGGACAAGAAGTGTGGATGGACGTTTCTAGGTGTGGGGAGGGGGGGGGGGTTATCTGGGTTCTCCTAGCTAGGTTTAACTCTGGTTAAGATGTCGTGTCTTGTTCTGAATAAAAGATGTGATGCAGCCTTGCCATGAAAAGACTCTCCCTTTAAAGTCCACCTTGGGTCTTTTGCCTGTCTCTATTATTCCGTTTCAGCACACACTGTGGCCACTGTCGACCGTAAACCTTCATCTCGGTTTCTCCCTCTCTCATCCCCATCTGTTTCCATCCCTCTGTCCTTTTTCCCCCCTCCCTCTCTGCCTCTCTCTCTGTCTCTATCCCTCTCTCTCTTTATCTCTCCCTCTCTGCCTCTCTCTCTGTCTCTATCCCTCTCTCTCTTTATCTCTCCCTCTCTCCTCTCTTCCTCTCTCTATCCCTCCCTCTCTCTTTATCTCTCCCTCTCTCCTCTCTTCCTCTCTCTATCCCTCCCTCTCTCTCTATCCCTCCCTCTCTCTTTATCTCTCTTCTCTTCCTCTCTCTATCTCTCCGTCTCTCTAGGCTCGCCAGCAGGTCATTCCTCGTGAGGAGCAGGGTCCCTCCATAAAGAACCTGGACTTCTGGCCTAAACTCATAACTCTCATGGTGTCCGTCATCGATGAGGACCGGACTGCCTACACTCCTGTCATAAACCAGTACGTACCCCAAACCACCACGGTATCACAATATCAAACCTGCCCACCAGCGGGTGGTTAGAGTCAGCAGGAAGAGAGACGGGCATCAGGCTGGGAAGACACGCAGGCCCGGCAGTAAGACAGGCCCAGGAGTGAGACAGGCCCGGCAGTAAGACAGGCCCAGGAGTGAGACAGGCCCGGCAGTAAGACAGGCCCAGGAGTGAGACAGGCCCGGCAGTAAGACAGGCCCGGCAGTGAGACAGGCCCAGGAGTGAGACAGGCCCGGCAGTAAGACA
>NC_140379.1:4800000-4827500 GCF_054491055.1 Hypomesus nipponensis
GACGTGTCCGTCAAGGCGGGGGGGGGGGGGTGGTGGGGGGAATGTGTTTTCAATGCGTTTGCAAATGTGTCTTCTTTAATTGGTTTAGAGTTGCTGTGGTCCGCCAGCCAGCCTGCCTATTGAGACTACAGTAACATGTTCTCTCTGCATTGATCCGCTTAGACTCAACACAACCTGCTGTTGTTGTTGTTGTTGTTGATGGAGATAGCCCATTGATTAACTCCAGAATCAACTTGGAGTGAGTCACACTGGTTTACTGCCTGTGTGTGTGTGTGTGTGTGTGTGTGTGTACGCATGTGCACTGTTCTGTATTTACTCCCTTGCTCACATGCATAGCCTACTTGTGCATTTGAACATTTGTAATTTGAGTCATTCTAAATTGGTTCAAATTGGGGTCAGAAAATTGCTATGTGCATCTATCTATTTAAAACCTCCCACATGACACAACCATCATGCATCCCCACCATTCAACTTGCCTCCTAGTTCCCTGGCTCACACCCAGCTGTTAAAACATGGATTTTACAAGCCCCTTTGCTGTGAACAGAGACTGTTTGGCTATGAATCAGCCAGTTAAAAGCAGTTGTCTTTACTGATGCAGTTACAACCTGCTAGGAGGCACTCCACAGAGGCAGCAGGTGGTCTGGAGGTTTGCTGGAGGTTACAGATCCTGTAGCAGGCGGGAACGGAGGGTAACATTGATGTTTTACCTTGTTTTATAACTCTTAACTGTAGCACCTTGGATCTCAAGGTGCTACAGTTGTGATGAAAGATGAAAAGGTGCATTAGAAATAAAATGTATTATTATTATCCGAAGGGGGGTTACGGAGACCGAGCTGAGGGGTGACTGTGCGTCGAGGTGAACATTTACATTTAGCAGACGCTCTTATCCAGAGCGACTTACAGTAAGTACAGGGACATTCTCCCCGAGGCAAGTTGAAGTGCCTTGCACAAGGACACAACGTCATGTGCACCGGCCGGGAATCGAACTGGCAACCTTCAGATTACTAGCCCGACTCCCTCACCGCTCAGCCATCTGACTCCCAACCTTGGGTAACATTTATGTTTTACCTTGTTTTATAACTCTTAACTGTAGCACCTTGAGATCTGTTTTCAGATGAAAGGTGTGTTAGAAATACAATTTATTATTATTATTACCCGAAGGGGGGGTTACGGAGACCGAGGTGAGGGGTGACTGGGCTTCGAGGTGAACCCTCCCGGTGAAAAAAAAGATTTATCCTGATATCCGTGGCGAGCGCTTGTCACTCCCGCTAAGCCGGCCGAGTTGCTATGGAAACCAGGTGCCGAGACACCGATAACACATGCGTCTCACGTCCTCCTCGCAGATTCCCCACGCGCGCCTCGCTGTGGGGTGGCCTTTGGAATTTGTTGATAACACGTGTTGGATTGTGCGATGTGGTTTGGGAGGGAAAGGAGGGACTGGGGAACCAAACCACACAATACATCGCATGCAGGAAAAGCCACTCAGAACACAGGCTCTGTCACTGCTGTGCGTGTTTAGGCTGTGGAGAGACCCCTACTCTCCGCTGACGCCACAGGACAGCTTTATCTCTGTGTCAAACACAGCTAAGGGAGGGATTCATGTCCCTGTATGTGGATCTGAGTCACAGATACGCAAGCTTATAATTGCGTGAAGGTGTTTACATATGCGGGGGTTAGCGTGTCGTTGTGTGTGGATGAGTCAGGGTGGCAGTCATGTGACCACCCGGGGTGGTTTCAGCTGCTGTCTTAGTGTGTTTAAATGGTGTGTGTGTGTGTGTGTGTACGTGTGTGCACGTAGCTCCAGGGTGTCCGTAAACTGCACGGGGGCCAGGGATGAGCAATGCCCCCCTGTCACTAGTCCCCGCCTCCTCACCCCCCATAGCCTGGCCACCTCATCAGTGACATCATCAGAGTGTGACCACAGGGCCCCTGGCCCGCACCATCCAGCAGCAGGACTGCAGTGGCTCACAAAGGGACAGTCTGTACCGCGTGGACGTTGCTCATGCCCTGTGTTCCTGGGGAATGTTCTTAGATGGGTCTGATAGAGACAAGCTGGGAGGCTCTTAGGCAAGGTTAAGGAGTGGGGAAATATTTGTACGGAATTCTAAGTGTCACGCATAGAAAGGAACGAGATATGATGAAGTATATATACTTTGACAAGTGTTAACGATTGTGTGAATTCATGCATTTGAAAGTACTCCTGCTTTTGTGTGGATTGCAGAGATCAACATTCAGTTGATTTGTATTTGATGACAACATCCAGACAATTTATTTGTCATTACCAGACTCGCATCGTCTTCGGTGGCAAATGTCACAATCCAATATACTTTGATGTGTATGAAAATATCTTTATATCTACAACACAAAGGACCTGTAATGATATTAGTCTTCTAACTCAATAGACCTCCAAGTTGTGTGTGTGTGTGTGTGTGTCTAGGCATGTGTCTGATGCGATGTCAGCGGGCAGCAGATGCCAGCCTGCTGTGTGGCTGGGACAGGACCCAGCGGTGGCCCTGGGTGTGGAAGCAGGGACAGGGCAGCTGTCTCTGTCTCTGGTCTGAGACTTACCTGGTGCTGGTGAAGCAGGATGCAGAACTGTCACAGCTATCACTGACTGCCCGACCTAGCCTCAGCACCAGTCAGAACCGCCGCCGCAGTGTGTGTGTGTGTGTGTGTGTGTGTGTGTGTGTGTGTGTGTGTGTGTGTCGGTGAAGGCTGGCAGCATGTGTAAGGTTGAAGTGAATGGGAACAGTGAGGTGGAAAGGAGTGTCGGCCCTGACCCTGTCCAGGCCACTGCCTCTCTTTCACCTCCAAGCGGACGGAAGTAACTCAGAGTGACCTGTTTACGTAAGAGGACACGGGAGGAGGGGAGCGACGTGCTCGGAGACGCCCTCGCAGCCTAATTGAGGCACCACATCTTGCTGTAGTGTGTGTGTGTGTGTGTTCAGCTTAATGAAGTCTTTGATGCATCTTCGAGGCCTGCGGGGCCAGGACTGGAAAAGAAATGGATGCTGCTAATTTTAGAGGTTCAGTGTGTGTGTGTGTGTGTGTGTGTGTGTGTGTGTGTGTGTGTGTGTGTGTGTGTGTGTGTGTGTGTGTGTGTGTGTGTGTGTGTGTGTGTGATGTGTGTGTGTGTGTGTGTGTGTGTGTGTGTGTCAAAAGGAACAAGAGAGAGAGATATTTAGGAAATGGAAAAGTTTGTTTTAGTGTGCACGTGTGTGTGTGTTAATTAGTGTTTTAATATGCATGTGTTTTCCAAGTGGGTATGTTTCAGTTTGAAGGAGAGAAAGTGTGAAAGAGTGTGCAAACGACAGACAGAAAAAGAGAGGCAGACATTAAATTAGGGAAAGGGAGAGAAAGAGAGGTATCAAAGCCCTTACGTGACTGAATGAGTCAAGGATTTTACTGTAATCCTGTGTGGGTCCGACTCATTCTCCACTAGTAAACGGAGTAGGGCTGTGATTAGGCCTTGCAGTTTAATAGGAGCTGTCCCAGTCCCAGCAGCAGTGAGCGTGGCCTGCTGAGCACGTCATTAAAGAGACAGCGCCCCCACATCCCATAAACACATCTTCAGCCTATCGCTATGCTGTCCTGTATAGATTGGTTTAATTGAATCTCAATGTGTGCAGCTCAGCAATCAGCGATGGTTTCACAGTCACAGGAGCGACATTCTTTACGAACTCCTGGAATGGATTAGGTCTGGGTGCCGTCTTGCAGTCTGGTTTTAATAAGGTAGTCTGTCTTTCAGCTATTACCCTCAGTTCACTACTCCTGCGCCTCGTGAAAGTGGAGTTAAGTTTGTGTCTGGACAGTGTTGAAAGGAATTCAATTTGCATATAGTTGTTCTGTGGTCCAGTAGCTACGTTATGTCCAGTCTGCTACAGTATTGTGCGCTCTGTACTGTGGTGTTGTACTGAAACATAGGATTAGAAATGTTGTTTGAGGTTGTATGAGAAAGAAAGTGATTGCGGCAGAGGGGGGGGGGGGGGGGGGGGGTTGTCTTTTTTCATGTTAGAGAAACAGCCCCTCCAAATGTCTGTGCACGTCCCTGGTGAGGCCCTGAGGTGGAGCTGTATCAGGAGGCTCTGTGGTGGAGCTGCGTGAGGAGGCTCTGTGGTGGAGCTGCGTGAGGAGGCTCTGTGGTGGAGCTGCGTGAGGAGGCTCTGTGGTGGAGCTGCGTGAGGAGGCTCTGTGGTGGAGCTGTCAGGAGGCTCTGTGGTGGAGCTGCGTGAGGAGGCTCTGTGGTGGAGCTGTGTCAGGAGGCTCTGTGGTGGAGCTGTGTCAGGAGGCTCTGTGGTGGAGCTGTGTCAGGAGGCTCTGTGGTGGAGCTGTCAGGAGGCTCTGTGGTGGAGCTGCATGAGGAGGCTCTGTGGTGGAGCTGCGTGAGGAGGCTCTGTGGTGGAGCTGCGTGAGGAAGCTCTGTGGTGGAGCTGTATCAGGAGGCTCTGTGGTGGAGCTGCGTGAGGAGGCTGTAAAACTGCGACAGGTGTCTTTGTGAAGGAATGACAGTTCCCCTCTGCCTTCTCTCTGGCGGCGCTCTCTCACTCCCCCTCGAGGAAATATAGAGGAAGAAACCGGTGTGAGAAACACAGTGGAAAATTCCGCCAGCTCACAATCCACTACTTTTAAATCAATGAGGCAGAGGGTCCCCGATGAGTGCGTCTCTCCCTGCGGTCCTGAGTCTAACATGATGACATCCTCACCAGGGACCCTTAGTCTGCGCTTCCCTCAGGGCTGCAGGCACACTGTTTACCACCTACAGGGAACACACACACACACACTCGCATTCACGCTCATGTGCTCGCCTCGCACACACATGACCGTATTCACACACACACACACACACTGTAGCCTAACTACCTCAGACGAGCATAGCAAAGCACAAGGACGTCTCAAGTGACTCGTTTTGCCATAACAACATCTAGGTTCATCATGGGAAATCCCTTAGTTGATGAGTAATCTCATTTTTCAGTATCATCTCATAATGATCTAATTTTACAGTAAAATGAGTGTCCCTGATGAAACAGGTGCTAAAACACTTGCTGCTCCATGGAGAATGGAGTCTGTGAATCCGTGCCTCTACTGTTTGCAGTCAGAATTGTGAAAACACTGGTGTTCTGGATACGAAGCAAAGAGGATGCTCCGGGGCTGGGTGAAGCTGTTGGAACAGGTGGAGGGTCTGTCTGGGAGCCTGCCCCTGCAGAGTGAGCCTGGCTTCCTTCTCAGGATCCAAGCCAGGCTTACCCTGCACCCCCCACCACCACCACCACCGCCCTCCTCCTCTCCCTGCCAGCCCCTTCTCTCTGCCTCTCCATCTCCTAAGATGGCTGGGTATTAGAGCAGCCACAGAGAATGATAGCGCAGGATTCCCCCGGCTTGTGGAAACAATGTCGTCCTGAAACAATGGCTTCCTGACAGCCGTTGAATCAGTCCTCGACTAGGACGTGTTCTCTGTAGGCCCCCCTGCTGGGCCGCTGCTATTGATTCAAGACATGAAAGGATATAAGTGTGAGTGTGTGTGTGTGTGCAGGAACTGTGCTCCTTGTTCTCGGTTTATGGTGCATAGACCTAGCTGGCCGCACATCAGATAAAACACCTGCTGACCCCACGCTTGTTTATCTCCCAACTGACCCGCAGCTGTGTCCACTAAGTGTGTGTGTGTGTGCGCGCTTGTGTTTTGGGTGTTGGCATTTGTGTGTGTGAAGGCCTTATGTGTTTGCTTTTTATTTCCTGCGTGGGTGGACGGGGCTTAGGGCAGTCCCTTGTCAGGTTGGCCAGCTGTGTGTGTGATTGTGTGCGTGTGATTGTGTGTGTGATTGTGTGTGTGATTGTGTGAGTGTATTCTGCCTGCAGTGCCTACAGAGTTATTGAAGTGGCACCGTCACAGCACATCACCCTCTGCCTGGATAATAGAGCTCCAAGACGACTAGAGGTATTCTGTACTGGGATATAGAGGCCCCAGCACACAGACACACACGCGCACACACACACAAGAACAGACAAAGATAGCAAAGGTGTTTGAGAGATCGCCAAGAGTAGAGGAAAAAGAGATAGAGAGGGAGGGAGAGAGAGAGAGGCTTATTTTAAATTGGCTCTCTTTCTTCCCAGCTTAGTTTGACTGGAAGGAAATGTGTTCCTTTGACAACTGTAACACCACAACTGGATATCAGCTCTTCACAAATCTACTGGAAATTTCATATAGAATTACAGGGTATTGTGCATTTGAAAATATGACTTTGAGCATAGGTAAACCAGGGCTCCAGACTAACTTTTTTTACTAGGAGCACAGTAGCCCCTGACTGAAGATTTTAGGAGCGCAAGCTAAAAATGTAGGGGCACACCTTACATTGACTTGCAATGCATTAATTAATGTAACGAGAGAGGGTACAAATCTGTGGCAATTTTAGACAATTTTTAGGAGTGCTCAAGCACCCATAAAATCTCTAAAAATAATAATATATTTTTTTATATTGTTTATTATAAATTGATGCTGGTAGTTCATGAAGAATGGGACATCCTTAGTTTTTTAATTCCTTCAATATTTTGCATAATAATACATAAATGTATTAATTGTTATCCAGTGAAATTAGGGATTTATATTAGCAAGGGGGTTTACGTTTAGCGCTTTTGCAAGGCACTGTATTCATGTCACATTCTCATTGGAGGCTGAGCACCCCTAAAGGTCTGATCCTAGAATCGCCCCTGGTACCATTTCTGGGGAAATAGTGGGGTGTGCCTGCGTCGGTTGCAGATGGATCCGTCATTTTTACAACTGATCTAAAGCGACGCACCATAAGCTTGAGTTTAATACATTATTTAATGTGACATTACGTACTGTACATGCAAGTCTTGGCTAAATGACTTAAATGTATGATGCACTTTTCGATCAGTCCTCCGACACCACAACACGATACTTCCTGAGTATAACAGTGCAACAGCTCAAACACAGCCAGGGATACAGTAGCAACGCTAGTGCTAAATAAGTATTTAGCTGCTAGGCTCCATGACGCCGGGTAAGAAGGGCTAGTGAAACTGCTCACCAAAATAACGAAGGGGAACCCACTTGTCTGGCAGATTAAGACATGTTCGTAGGAACCTAGCGAAAAATATTTTTCCAATACTTTTAGCTCGGATTATAGATACCTAGCGAAAAATAGCCACAACTTTCCTGGACTTTTAGCTACGGTACTAATGCAGAAGGAACGCTGATATCGCTGTCTTACTAAAACGTTGTATCTATGCGTCGTTGCTAAAGTGTGCTGACATTGTGCACACCCAATAAATTCCAAATTTGTAGGTCGCACATGCGCGAGTGCTTGTAAAAAATGCTCGCACTGTCTAAAAAACTGGTCGCAAAATACAACCATTTAGTCGCAGTCTGGAGCCCTGAGGTAAACACATGATGTAAAGGGTTGTCTCAGGGCTAGGAATGGAGACAGCAGCGAAGGTATTCAGGTATTTAACAAACAATAACCTTCCCAGTACTTATCTGCAGGACGTGCAGACCCGCAGAGATGGATTTAAACCTGCCTTTTATGTTCGAGTGTGTGTACAGAATGTTTCTACCGTGTGTGTATGTGTGTGTGTGTACTGCAAACACAATTGTGTTGCAGCGCTCTGCTCCTTTTACATCTTCAGTGACATTCTATTTTTCCTCCTCCTCTGTGCTCTTCCACAGATGGGTTTGTCTTATCTGTACTTTATTGCACGCTGCTCTCTCCTGCCTTCTCTCCCTCCCTGCCGTATCTCTGTTCCTCTGTTGCATCTCACCACTTTGATCTGTTCTCTACCAAGCTGCTCTCCTATTGGTGGATCCAGTGATCCAGAAAGGGATGATTCACATCTGTGATGGGGAAAAAAAGAAGAAGTAAAAATGATGCATTTTGAATTCTTGTTTATTTTTATTAGTATATCCCTTTTGGGGTTGTCTATGTTTGGTGCTACCATATTGCATTCATGCGCAAAGACAACTGTAAATGATACTGGTCCAAGCAGGTCCAGAATCAGTCAGTCGTGCCCATCTCTCTCCCACCTACGGGTGAGAGAGTGAAAGAGAGAGACAAGGTGTTGTTTCTCGGCTGCATAACTTCCCGGGTTTCCGTCCAGGGAAGCCTCGCTGCTCATGGGACGCAGGCTGTGGTGACAGAGCCTCCTCAGCTCTCTCTCTCTCTTTTCCAGAGCACGAAAAGCACCGTCTATGCAAGAGCACCGAGTACATGAACCTCCACTTCAAAGTCAAATGGTTCCACAACGAGTATGTCCGTGATCTGCCTGCGTTTAAGGAGACGCCACCTGAATATTCTTTGTAAGTTCATGCCTACACACACACACACACACATTGTATGTATCTCATATAACAACAATGCAATAAACTGTGTGATAGAAACAGAAAATGTCCTATAAAACCTATAAGAGATCTTGTATATTTGCTATTAAACATTTGTGTTAGTGCCTGGTAGTCTGTAATAGAAACACGTGTATTCCAGTGAGAGAACACAATGCCCTCTGCCATCCAGTTTGTCAGAGTTATGACTTTCCTCCCCTCTCAAACGCTGTCAGTCAAACTCTACCTCCAGCACAATTGATTTTCCCACAGGCAGAAAGCCACTCC
This sequence comes from Hypomesus nipponensis, assembly GCF_054491055.1. Taxonomy (NCBI): domain Eukaryota; kingdom Metazoa; phylum Chordata; class Actinopteri; order Osmeriformes; family Osmeridae; genus Hypomesus; species Hypomesus nipponensis. The sequence continues at coordinate 4,808,612 of NC_140379.1, forward strand.
AGAAACACACATACACACACACACACACACACATGCATGCATGCACACAAACGCACGCACACGCACAACACACACACACACACGCATCGTCTCTGCCCGCCTTATTTATTAGTGTTCCCTCCTGTGGCAGATGCCCTTAACCGAGGAGCACACACACTCTGAGGACGCACACACATAGACACTGAGGATACACACGAAAACACACTCGCTACATAAAAGCAGAGGATGAGCAAAGTGAGCTGGAGAGAACAGCATTATTATTCTACTAACAGCACTGCCTCCTCTGTCTCCATGTCCTCTGTCTGTGCTGAACACCAGCCTCTGTCACCATCAGATCACTGCTAACACAGGCCTGATTCCTGTCACCATCAGATCACTGCTAACACAGGCCTGATTCCTGTCACCATCAGATCACTGCTAACACAGGCCTGAATCCTGTCACCATCAGATCACTGCTAACACAGGCCTGATTCCTGACACCATCAGATCACTGCTAACACAGGCCTGATTCCTGTCACCATCAGATCACTGCTAACACAGGCCTGATTCCTGTCACCATCAGATCACTGCTAACACAGGCCTGATTCCTGACACCATCAGATCACTGCTAACACAGGCCTGATTCCTGTTACCATCAGATCACTGCTAACACAGGCCTGATTCCTGTCACCATCAGATCACTGCTAACACAGGCCTGATTCCTGTCACCATCAGATCACTGCTAACACAGGCCTGATTCCTGTCACCATCAGATCACTGCTAACACAGGCCTGATTCCTGTCACCATCAGATCACTGCTAACACAGGCCTGATTCCTGTCACCATCAGATCACTGCTAACACAGGCCTGATTCCTGTCACCATCAGATCACTGCTAACACAGGCCTGATTCCTGTCACCATCAGATCACTGCTAACACAGGCCTGATTCCTACCAGCATCACAAATCCCACTGTCACTGATCCTGTAATGCGCTGCGATCCACGACATTCCGTGGACCCGCCATGTTATCTAAGGGATGTTGTTGTTCTGCAGGTGGTTTGATCCCTTCGTCATTCAGTGGTTGGACGAGAACGAAGACGTTGCCATGGAGTTTCTCCACGGAGCGCTGGGGAGGGACAAGAAGGACGGCGTAAGTGTTGTCATCCTCCACTCTCTCTCTTCCTTCCCCCCCATGTCTCCCTCCTCCCATGACTTCACCCTCCTCCTCTGCCCTCTCTCTCTCTCTCCCTCCTCCCATGTCTTCACCCTCCTCCTCCGCCCTCTCCCTCTGTTCTCTCTACCTTGCATACTTCCTCTTCTCCCACACTCACTTTTGCCTGTTTTCCCTCCTCCACATTCCCTCCTTGAATCTCTCTTTCTTTCTTTCTTTCTTTCTTTCTCTCTTTCTTTCTTTCTTTCTTTCTTTCTTTCTTTCTTTCTCTCTTTCTCTCTTTCTCTCTCTCTTTCTTTCTTTCTCTCTTTCTTTCTCTCTTTCTTTCTTTCTCTCTTTCTTTCTTTCTTTCTTTCTCTCTTTCTCTCTTTCTCTCTCTCTTTCTTTCTTTCTTTCTTTCTCTCTTTCTTTCTCTCTTTCTTTCTTTCTCTCTTTCTTTCTCTCTTTCTTTCTTTCTCTCTTTCTTTCTTTCTCTCTTTCTTTCTTTCTCTCTTTCTTTCTCTCTTCTCTACCTGTTGTTCCTTCCCTGTCTCCCACACTCCCTCTTGTTCTCCTCCCTTCTCCCTCCCTCCCTGTTTAAGCCACGGGCAGGCAGGGCAGGTATTAGCTCAGGAAAGCAGGTTTCGCTGGCTGCACAGAACCCGCTGTTCTCCCCCAAACTAAAGATGGGGAAACAGGCGGTAGACCTAAGCTCTAATTGCCTTTCCACCCACCGTAAGCCAGGTGCCTAATTCTCCCCAGTAGGCAGGCGATCATGCAGAAGGTGTTGTGTTTGCGGGGGTTCATGGGAAAGGGGGCAGCCTCCGCCTCAGTGCGGGGGCTGGCGTGTCACGGGGAGCCGTGAGGGCAGGAGAGGGCTGCTGGGCAGGGCAGGCCGCTCTGTGTCGTTGGTTGTGCCCAAGTCACATCCGGTAGTTTGACCCCACCCATGAGATGCTAATAGGCATTAGCACATCTAAGGAAAAGAAATGAGCGTCTCCCTCTTTAACTCTCTGCCCTTTATTTGATATATTTATATTTATTTATTTAGACTTCCTCCACATACTCTCCCTTTTAATTTTCGTTCCTTTCACTCTCGCCCCCGCTCTCTCTACCTCTCTTCCTCTCTTTCTCTCCCCCGCTCTCTCTGTCGCTCTCTCTCTTTCTCTACCTCTCTCTCTTGCTACCTCCCTCTCTCTCTGTCTCTGTCTCTCTTTCTCTACCGCTCTCTTGCTACCTCTCTCTTTCTCTACCTCTCTCTCTCGCTACCTCCCTCCCTCTCTCTCTCTCTCTCTCTCTCTCTCTCTCTCTCTCTCTCTCTCTCTGTCTCTCTTTCTCTACCGCTCTCTTGCTACCTCTCTCTCTCTCTTTCTCTACCTCTCTCTCTTCTCTCTGTACCTCTATCTTGCTACCTCCCTCTCTCTCTCTATCTTTTTCTCACTCTCTCCCTCTCTCTATCTCTCTCTCTTTCTTTCTCTCAATCTTACTCACTAATTTCTTTCACTCTGTGTGTGTGTGTGTGTGTGTGTGTGTGTGTGTGCAGTTCCAGGTGACGTCTGAGCACGCTCTGTTCTCCTGCTCCGTGGTGGACGTGTTCACGCAGCTCAACCAGAGCTTTGAGATCATCAAGAAGCTGGAATGCCCCAACCCCCAGGCCCTGGCTCACTTCATGTGCCGCTTCGCTAAGGTCAGAGCCTGACCTCACCCCAACCCTGACACCCCCCTCCCTCTCTGTCTGGCTCACACGCAGTCAAGAGGAAGAAAAGTTCCCAGAATATAATAGAAGAATGACGCATCATTTTCAGATGATGTTAAGGAAATGGGAGCTTGCGCTTTATCAGACTTAGCATTACACTGTCATCCTTCAAATGTGTTTTTTCTTTTGCCCCACAGACTATCAACAAAGTCCTCTTGCAATATGCCGCAATCATAACCAAGGACTTTGGCTTGTATCTTGACAAGGAGAAATTGGTGAGTGTCTGAATTATCGCTTTGTGACAGCTTAGATCACCCTGCCTCTTCAACAGTAAGCCAACACATACAGTATGTAGGGAGTCACTCTGTCTTGTTTCTATGGTAACCGTGCTTCCACAGGATTGTGTGTGTGTGTTTGTGTGTGTGGAGGGGGGGGGGGGTTGAATGCAGCTGTAGTAAGAAGTGGAAACTTTCCCCTCCTGATAGGAGTGCTGTGACGATTCTTGGTCCGGTCACATCCTGCACAGTTCTGAACTCCAGTCCGTCGCGACGGCTCCATCAAAGAGTGGCCCATCATTAACCTCTCCCCCCCAGACACGTCAGCAGAAGTCTCCTCGCTCCACCACTGTTCCCTTTGTCTGATGAGAGGAACGACAGAGCTTGTGTGCTCAGCAGTCTCATGATCCACACTGCTCTTTGGAGGGGGACATGAAAGCCCGTGTGCGCCGTTGAGACTGATGTTTCTCTGCAGTGCTGACAGGGCTTCAAGGATGGACACTGGCTATTAGTCCCTCCGACCACTTTAACAGGGTGTCCTGTCCTCACAAAGGCTTTGCTGGAGTGACACGTCCAGATAAACTCAGGCCGATGGAGATTGAAGCGGTCATTAGAGAGACAGCGATCAGGCCTCTCCTTTAGCCCTCACTCGGAGGGAGAGATCGCCCATGGCCGCATCTGATATCTCCCCGTGTGGAATACCTAATGTAATATCTCCCTGGAAACACACAAACCCCTCATAAATCAATGACTGGAGCGGATGTTACGTAAGGCTCCAGAGACCGTCTTTAGAGGTGTGCAAAGCAGCCACACCTTTCTCTGGGGCGATGGCATTCTCACGAGAGAGATGCTTGTTAAAAAACAAACGGAGGATTAGTGAAAAAAATGTTTTTGCTCCAAACACATCTTTTGAAACTGTCGGATTTGGAGCAACAGAGCATATAATCCAGTCAGTTGTGTTGCCTGTTTACGGACATTTTCGACAGCGCATGAATAATTATCCTCGTGTTGAATGAAAACAGGAGCAGGAGAGTCCTGTTTACCTAAGGAGCGAACGCAAGCTGCGAGAGGCTGATAATGCCGGTGAATTACGTTCACGAAAGGCGCAAAACGCTCGGTTTACGGGGGGCGGGGGAAGTGTCGCTGAGCGTGTGAAGTGTCGCTGAGCACCTGTGTACCTGGGGGCTGACTGTAGGGCTGACTGTGGGACTGTGGAGCTGACTGTGGAGCTGACTGTGGGGCTGACTGTGGGGCTGACTGTGAGGCTGACTGTGGGGCTGACTGTGAGGCTGACTGTGAGGCTGACTGTGGGGCTGACTGTGGGGCTGACTGTGGGGCTGACTGTGAGGCTGACTGTGGAGCTGACTGTGAGGCTGACTGTGGAGCTGACTGTGGAGCTGACTGTGTGGCTGACTGTGGAGCTGACTGTAGGGCTGACTGTGTGGCTGACTGTGGGGCTGACTGTAGGGCTGACTGTGAGGCTGACTGTGGAGCTGACTGTAGGGCTGACTGTGTGGCTGACTGTGGAGCTGACTGTGGAGCTGACTGTGGGGCTGACTGTGGGGCTGACTGTGAGGCTGACTGTGGGGCTGACTGTGGGGCTGACTGTGGGGCTGACTGTGGGGCTGACTGTGGGGCTGACTGTGAGGCTGACTGTGGGGCTGACTGTGGGGCTGACTGTGGGGCTGACTGTGGGGCTGACTGTGAGGCTGACTGTGGGACTGTGGAGCTGACTGTGGGGCTGACTGTGGGGCTGACTGTGGGGCTGACTGTGGAGCTGACTGTGGGACTGACTGTGGGACTGTGGAGCTGACTGTGGAGCTGACTGTGGGACTGTGGAGCTGACTGTGGGGCTGACTGTGGGACTGTGGAGCTGACTGACTGTACTCCCTGTGCTTCCCCCTCGCAGCCCTGCATCCTCATCAACAACATCCAGCAACTCCGGGTGCAGCTGGAGAAGATGTTTGAGTCCATGGGTGGAAAGCAGGTCTGTAGACAAGCTACCTGTCACTAGGATCTTATCTGTTCCCTGTTCCGTGTCCCCTGACCCTGATCCTAACCCTAATCCTGACCTCACTAAGTGGTGTAAGGCATGCCTGTTACTACGTACCCTTACCCCTCTGAAACTCTCCTTTCCTCCTCTGCCCCACTACAATTACTCCCCATAACTTCCCCCACATCTACTTGTATTAATACTGTTTGACTTAAACTTTCTTACTACTGCACTACCACTAGACTGCTCTGTGTGTTCTTATACAGGAGTGTTAAATGTGTGTGTGAGGGATGTCTAGATGTCCCTCTCCCTAACCATGTCTGTCTGTATGTGTGTGTGTGTGTGTGTCTAACCCCGGGCGTCTGGACAGAAGTAGTAACGGACCCTAAGTGGCCCCTCACACGCATGTTTCTCTCCAGGTTTCTAACGCTTGACCTGCCCTACGTGTTTTGTCTCTCTTGTGGTTGTGTGTGTTGTGTTCTCCCCCCCCCCCTCTCTCTTGTGGTTGTGTGTGTTGTGTTCTCCCCCCCCTCTCCTGTGGTTGTGTGTGTTGTGTGTTCCCCCCCCCCTCTCCTGTGGTTGTTTGTGTTGTGTGTTCCCCCCCCCCCTCTCCTGTGGTTGTGTGTGTTGTGTTCCCCCCCCCCTCTCCTGTGGTTGTGTGTGTTGTGTGTTCCCCCCCCCCCCTCTCCTGTGGTTGTGTGTGTTGTGTTCCCCCCCCCCTCTCCTGTGGTTGTGTGTGTTGTGTGTTCCCCCCCCCCCTCTCCTGTGGTTGTGTGTGTTGTGTTCCCCCCCCCTCTCTCCTGTGGTTGTGTGTGTTGTGTGTTCCCCCCCCTCTCTCCTGTGGTTGTGTGTGTTGTGTTCCCCCCCCCCCCTCTCCTGTGGTTGTGTGTGTTGTGTGTTCCCCCCCCCTCTCCTGTGGTTGTGTGTGTTGTGTGTTCCCCCCCCCCCTCTCCTGTGGTTGTGTGTGTTGTGTTCCCCCCCCCCTCTCTCCTGTGGTTGTGTGTGTTGTGTTCTCTCCCCCTCTCTCCCTGTCTCTCCAGGAGGAGGGCGTTGTGTCCTTCTGTAAGGTGTGTGTGTTTAGGACTCTTAACCCACACATCCCTGCCACCATTACCTATTGAATGACACTAAAAAGCACGCCCCCCTCCCCCCTTCCGCCACCCACCTCTGCTTCTCACCCCCCCAGCAGCATGTGCCACGGAGCATACGGGGGCCGACCCTACCATCTCCCCCTCCGGTCAGGCCCAGTAGGGGCCCCTCCCTGTCAGACAGCACACCACCCCTGCGCCCTGGGGATAGTGGTTCAGCCCGCCCGATCCCACGTTTATATTTTTTATTTTGAGCTTGCTTTCTTCCTGCCACTTTCTTGTATCCATGGCTAATTTGGCAGTCCGTTTTTTGCCAACCAGGAGTCAGCGCGCGCTGCGACTGAGCTTTTGATCATCTCTCTGTCCTCCGCGGGCTGCAGCGACAACACGACTCAGACAGGATTCAGACGGGGGTTTGATGGCTTTCTCAAATGAGTACAAATCTCCCAAGCTGTGCCCCCCCCCCCCCTCCACACACACACACACACACACACCTTCCCCCTCGACACCTCCCCGGCTAAGGCGCTACCCCCGCCTCACAGCTGGCACACAGGAGAAGCCTGAACTTCACTGGGCCGTAATTGTCCTGGCTGGGACTGTTTGGTGCTCTGATGTCTTCACACACAACACTGCGTAACTCCACGGCAGAGAACCACATCAATTACACCGAATTGACTGGATTCATGGCAGCATGGAATAGTCTTTCCTAGCATCCTGGGAGCTTTAAAAAACTGCCTGCAGGCAGTATCTAAATTTGAGCCACCAATCTGTTTTATATCAACGTTAGAACAGAAATGTAACTGATAAGTGAGCCGTTTTTCCAATTAGACAGTACCCGGCAGTAAATGTCTCCCAATAAGCAATTAACAGTCGTGGAGCTGATGTAATTACCGAGAGCTGTTATCGTAGAATGAACAACAACTGTTTCTATCACAGCACAGACAGTTACAGAATGGCCATTAAGAAAGCTCAAGCACAGTGTCACTTGGGTGTTGACTTGTCTAATTTGGTCTTCCGATTGGCTTGGGGACTAGCTACAGCTGTCGAGGATGGCATGGAGAGGTAGAGTCGGAGAGCAGAGATGGAGAAAGAGAGAGCTGTTCCTTCCCCTTCAAATGTGGACTGATACAGGTTCTTATTGGGGCTTCTGGAGGTTGTGAGGGTTTAGAAGCTGCTCTGTGGAAGACCCAGAGAACATGCCAGCAGATTGGCGCCCAAATTCTGCGGAGGTCAAAAGCTTCACCGGCAGAAATCCTTTAGGGCCACGTTTACGGTCAAGATTATTCCAGCCTCAATCTGAAATTGACATTTGGCAACAAGCATTTTCTCCCCACGCAAGCCCCAGAACTGTCTGTGGGCTTTGAGCCAAGTCTGCCTGACAGGCGTGTAATGGTCCCTGGGACGTGAGACTGCGGCAGCAGGGCATATATACTATTCAGCGTGGGCTTCTCTCTTCAGATATGACAGGTGTCTCCAGGTTGACAGTGAGTGACATTTCGTCTTAAAGTTCAGTTCAAAGAAGGATTAGCATAGAACACAATCTTCATTTAGGTGCTCTGTGGGCTGCCGTATAGAATCCAACTTTTTTCATGCACAGAGCTGATAAGGATAAGGGGTATGTTTTATCTTTTTGATTCACAGCAAGTAAAAAAGTATTCATGTATTTTATCGAACGTTACCATGCAATAACGATTGCATCTTTGTGTTTAGAGCGCCGTTTCCCTCGCCACCTAGGACGTTTGTGTACATTGGCCGTCCCGGAAACAAATGCATCACTGACACATCCGTCTCCTCTGCATATTGGGCGAGAGCAGCTTGGCCGTGTGCTATAACAGCGCCTGTAATCGTTTTGTATACACATCCCTCTCCCCGCTGAGCCATCCCCCATTAGAATGTGTGATAGGGGGTCTGGCTGCCCGGCCTTATCTGGCCTAATGGGATGATCTGTCATGCATGTGGAGCGCTGCTCCAACTCTCACATCCATCTCAGACGCACGGCTCGGACGCCGCCCGCCCGCCCCCCCTCCCGCCCCCTCCTCCCAGCGCCCATCCCCGGCATCAGCACATATATCCCATCACGTGTGTATGCACACACACCCACACACACACAATCACACACACACACGAACACACAAACGCCTTAAAAAAATAACTCTACAAAACGGGGGGGGGGGGGGGGGGGGGGGGGTACATATATTGGTGCCGACCTACGTCCAGTTGCGCCCACGCGCACCGTAGACGAGTACCACGTGAGCAAATGCATCCACGCGGGGCTTTGGAGGGGTTAATTATGTTTGCCCATCTGATTGAATGTTTGAGTCGAGTCGCCCCAGAGGAACCTGGGGCTGGGGCACATCCCTGAGTGGGCATAGGTGTGTGATAATGAGGCCCTAAGCTCCCCAAGCCACTCCAAGGTGTTTAGAAAGTCTTAACGACCCTCTCTGCTAATCCACCCCGGGAGACGAGCCTAAACGCTCCTCGCCATCTCACACGACACTGGAGACGCGCTCGCCGGTCAAGGAAAGCTTAGAGTCAGACGCACGTGGTTAGGCTGCTAAACACACAACATGTGTATATATATATATATATATATATATGAAATATCCACTGTAATACCACAGCGGCAAGTTATGGTGCTGAAGGCGCTTCCCCGTCAATTCAGCACTTTGAACTAATCCGATTTTCAAGGTTAGCTTTTAGCATGAAGTACAAGTTTCTTTTTAATGTTAGCTGTGTATGCTAAACCAATAACCCCTGTAGAGACAGAGCAGAGGCTAGCACAGCCACTGTAGCGATTAGCATCCCGGCCTTCTGTGATGAGCCGGCTATTTGAATTCAGTGCACCAGTCCGCACAGATGGCACCCAGCTAGGCCCGTTAGTTCTTGGACCCCCTCTATGCCTCTCCTCCCTCCCAACCCCCCCCCCCCCCCCCCTTCCCCCTGGCTGAGCCAAGCCCCGATCCTGGCCTCAGCTCCAGAGAGGGGGATCTTGTCCTCCCCTCCTGCCTGTGGTGCTCAGAGACGCCGTGCGGGACGTAGATGTAGTGACGTTGTGCTCCTCCCTCCCAGCTGGACGCAGAGGCCAGCGACCTTCTGAAGGAGCTGCAGAATCGCCTCAACACCGTGATGGATGAGCTGAGCGCAGTGTTTGGAGCCAGGTGAGTGTGTGGGGGGGGGTGGGTGTGGGGGGGGTATGTGTGGGTGTGGGTCTGGGGGGGGTATGTGTGGGTATGTGTGTGGGGGGGTATGTGTGGGTATGTGTGTGGGGGGGTATGTGTGGGTATGTGTGGGTGTGTGTGGGTGTGTGTGTGGGGGGGGTATGTGTGGGTATGTGTGGGTGTGGGTGTGGGGGGGTATGTGTGGGTGTGTGTGTGGGGGGGTATGTGTGGGTGTGTGTGTGTGTGGGGGTGTGTGTGTGTGGGTATGGGGGGGTGTGGGTGTGGGGGGTGTGTGGGGGTGGGGTATGTGTGTGTGGGTGTGGGTGTGGGGGAATGTGTGGGTGTGGGGGGGGTATGTGTGTGTGTGTGTGGGTGTGTGTGGGTGTGTGTGGGTGTGTGAGGGTGGGGTATGTGTGTGTGGGTGTGGGTGTGGGGGAATGTGTGGGTGTGGGGGGGGTATGTGTGTGTGTGTGTGGGTGTGTGTGGGTGTGTGTGGGTGTGTTGCAACAAGCAAGCACGCCCCGCTGTACGGCCGAGTGTCATTACCGGGCACCACAGTGTGTAAAGGGGTGTGCGTCTGGCTGCGGAGGAGTGTATTAGTGCTGACATCGACTGGCTGCATAGAGCAGGTGAGCTGTAATGGAGTTGACCCCCCGCGTTCACATCCGCGTTGGCTCTCGTCCTGTGCAGCTTCCAGCCGGTGATCGAGGACTGCGTGAAGCAGATGAACCAGGAGCTGGTCCAGATGAAGGGGTCAGCCAACAAGAGTAACGCCGCCATGGACGCTGAGACTGTGCTCCGGCCGCTGATGGATCTTCTGGATAAAAAGTGAGGAGACCAGTCGGAGAGCCCATTTCAAATGGAGCCATTTCAGGTCGCGGGGAAGTTGGACTGACAGGCTGTGTGTGGATGGATGGACGGGTTGGCCGAGGCTTAACTCGCATCTTATATGGCTCCTGCTTCTGAGCACTTAGAGCTGTTGTTTCATTCATGGAGCCTGCTGTATGTAGATTGGATTATTGTCAATTTGGAAGCCTGGTAGTTCAGTCAAGATTCAGAAGATTCCATGGACAGTTGTTGTCAATCATGGTGCCTTTTAAGAATATTTTATTCATTTGCATTGGAAAGGCAATAAAAAACATTATCTGCCCTATAAATGATACAATTCAGGCAGAAGTGAGTCAGAGAGTGGATACTTTGATGGCTGTCTGTCTACTTCAATAGGGTAGATTCAGAAAATGTCTATTGATATTCAATCTGGGAGTCACCGCCCAGACCCATATTTATTTACTTTCCCGTCATCTCCGAAAGAGCCAGAGAGCTGGTGTGGTTCATCTAAGCTCTGGAAATCGCTCTCAGCTACTTGCCAATGCAACATTGAGGCCAATGGGGTGTTACAGAGAATCCTCTTAATAATATGCAAATGCTAAATCCTTTCTCCTATCTCCTTTAGCAAGGTTCTACGATTCAGGGAGATTTAAAATGTGAAGCTGTTGCATGCCTCCCCTGTGTCGTGGGGGTCATTGAGCCTGTGTTCACTTGATGATGACGTCCGTCATCAGACAGACGGAGGCCGGCGCTTCGTTGACACGAGGCCCCTCCCGTTCGGCGTCGTCTGACGCTACGCTTTCCGTTCGTCTTTGCAGTTTGATTCTGTTTGCCAAGATCTGCGAGAAGACCGTGCTGAAGCGGGTGTTGAAAGAGCTGTGGAAGATCGTGCTCAACACCATCGAGAGGACCATCGTCCTCCCTCCGCTCACGGACCAGACGGTAAGCTGCCCCCGTGCCCAACACGCCTGCACCGGCCCGCTCGCTCACACCACAGACCAAACACCGCCCCGGAAGTATCAGCATGGCTGCTCTGTCCATTCAGGAACATGGTCATGTCTTACTGATGCAGAGGCTTATGTAAATGCATGGTAATCCTGCCACACAGGGACTCTAGTCTGACGACACATCAAACATGCTGTGTGCACACCCCTATAGTGTGCACACACACACACGCCCGCACAAACACGCCGACACACGCATACTTAATACACACATACGAGATCATAGCTCACCTGTATATCATCTTCTCTAACTGAAGGGTATCCCCTAATGGAAGACATCTCCGTTATTTTACCGTGCAAAAAACGGAGGCGGAGTTTGTTTATGCTGCAGCACTGTATGTTCCTGTTCAGAGAAACGTTTCCACATCAGAGCTGGCTTTTCAGCTGTCTGTTCCCCCTCCCCTCTAACAGCAAGGAGCTCAGATGATCTTCAGTGCTGCCAAGGACCTGGGACAGCTATCCAAACTCAAGGTACAGTAAGCCTCACCCTAGTCCAAGACTAAAGGCGCTGGTAGCTGTGTGAGCTGTTGAGATCACCCGCACAAACCTCATGTACATCCCCCACACGGAATATTCCGGCAGTTCCAGAAGCAATTTCTCACGGTTTGGTTAATTTCCTGTCAGGGGAGGTGTGCAATGTTTGTGCCTGAGCTAGAGAGATATTAGCATTTCACCTTATCTAGACTCTATTGAGAAGGAAACGTTTCAGTTGAAAAATGAATGGAGTGGGTTTCACCTTGGTAGAAGTCCGTGGCTATCATGGAGGCGGTCTCTCTTCACCTCGACAGTGTTTAATTGGTGTCTCTCTCGAGGTCCTTCATCCTCCTGCCCTGGTTAGTGAGCCGTGGGACTTTGGTGGGGCAGTGGGGCTGCACATGACTCTCACCCCCACTTATCACTAACCAGTAACACACTGTACTGTGTGGGTGTGTGTGTGTGGGGGGGTGTGTGTGTGTGCACGCACGCATGTGTCACTGAGGGGGTCTCCTGGGACAACATCTGGCTAGATCATTAGCGAGCAGTGTCTCAATGCCACAAAGCATTATTCTATCCATCATATTCCTGTTGGTTAGGATTCAATTATGTTGTATTTTGATCGTTCCATTGATTATTCTCTGCATGTTATAAGTAAGGCCTATGTATGTGTGTGTGTGCACATGAAATGTGTGTGTGCTGCATATATACGTATGAGCGTGTGTTTGTGTGTGTGTGTGTGTGTGTAGGTGCAATCAGATGTATGTGTATAGGAACAGTTCTAATTGCTACCCTGTCACCATACAGCCTGGCCCATTTAACACCTAATCAATAGATTTCGACAAAGCATTCAAACTGTTGTTTAGAACTGATCTCTGCAGAGGTAACCTCTCCAGGGCAGAAATCGATAAACAGAATCTTCCATATGAAAGCAATGACCTCCCTGAAGGTTGGCATAGGCTCTCACACCCATTAGCTTAGAGAAACAAACTAATAGAAATGGACTTCTTGTTTGTGTGCGTTTGTGTGCGTGCGTGTGCCCTCTTCAGGAGCATGTCATTCGAGAGGAAGCCAGGAGTCTGACGCCACGACAGTGTGCAGCCATGGACCTGGTTCTCCCCACCATCAAGGTAATTGTAGCTCCATCCATCCATTCCTCCATGTATCCCTCCATCCATCCATCCACCCCCACCCCTCTATCCCCCATCCATCCATCCATCCACCCCCACCCCTCTATCCCCCATCCATCCATCCATCCATCCACCCCCACCCCTCTATCCCCCATCCATCCATCCATCCATCCACCCCCACCCCTCTATCCCCCATCCATCCATCCATTCCTCCATCCCTTGTGTTTTTCTTTCTTCCTGTGGTAGTGCAGCTGTCATAAGGGTGGGACCAGTTAACCGCTAGTGTCAAAGGGCAATGCCTGTCAGTAATAAGTCTGCCAGGCTGAGAGGGGGGTGGAGGGAAGAGGGATGGAGGGTGATAAGCAGAGTGATGGAGGGGTGAAGGTTGCATCGGAGAAACTGCAGGAAAAAGTAATTGATTGGGGCGTCTCCAAGGAGACCGCATCCCTATTTAGATCAGCCATGCGGCTGGAATTCTCTTCATCAGTATTCCAACGAGAGCAGCCAGTTAACACAGTTATGTGAATGCCTTCAGCAGAGTTTGACCAATCAGAGTTAAAAAAGAATGCACGCCGGGTAAGTTAAAGATTTTATGCCCTGAAAATGGAAGGAGAGGGGGAGCGAGAGAGGGAGAGAGAGAGAGAGAGAGAGAGAGAGAGAGGGGCGGTTCAGGACCGAGAAGTGTGAGTCAGAATAACAGAAGGGTTTTGAGAGACTTGCACCAAATCACTATAAAATTAAAGCTCACATTAAACAGTTTTGAAAACAGCCACTTAAAAGCCTGACCCAGCTACTTCATTCCAGAAGCCCAGCATTTGATTGAAACCTTGGCAAGAGATCAACAAAGACATCCATTCAGGAGATGTTGGCAGTGGAAGAACTGTAAAGCGGTCATGTCTAAAGAGGAAGAAGATTTTCACTTTAGCGTAATGCGAGGAAGTCCTTGTGATAATGGGATGGCATTGTTGCATACAGTACTGTATCCAGGATATGGTTGAGTATTGACCGTGTTGACTTGTTATACTGAATTTCTTTCTGAGTATGTGGTAGAATCACGTGTTCCACAAGGGCAGCAGAGCTAGGATTCATTAACCCTTTTAGGATTTGCAAATCTTCTTCATTGTATGGCTTGAATGTATTTGTAGATTATCCCAAGGGTTTATCTGCACTGCATTGTCTAATGAACTTTGAACTCATATCAAGAGGATTATGGATTTTCACAAAAAAGTTCCCTCACATCAACGGAGGGTGCATCCAGGCCATTCAAATGCATTTGAATACTTCCAAACTTACTAAATAGATCTCCAATCTTTTCGTGATTGGTAGAGGCAGAAAAGTGTGACCGTCAATAGGTCTTTCACCAATCCAGCTTTGTCATACAGTATCTGTGATCATCTCCAGTAAGGAGGATGCGAGAATTCAAACTTCCAACTGTAATGCTTAACCACATCTGACTACTGAATTCCTCTTGACCAAATGGAGGATGCTGGGAAAGAGGAGACTGGATAATGAGTGTCTGTCTACTGGTTGGCAGTACCTTACACTAGGCAGGCCCTTCTGCCTGATTCTAACTAGCACTTATCTGAGGGGGCTATTAACACAGCATGGATCAGCCTCTAAACGCAAGCCTAGTCATTACCTACCATGGTTATTACTGCTTTCTCTCCAAGACTGCCCCGTCTCACCTAGCTGAACCCTACTATTACCACACTAAGATGCCAGGGCAATGGCACCAGTACACACCGCACACACATCACACACACAGCACAAACAGTGTACCATGTGATCACATTGTCCAGAACACAACACAAACCAGTTTGTTTGGGAAACCTTTTCTTTTGAGAGTACTGCCGAGGCTAACTTTGTACTCTAACACTTGACAGTTTTTTTTATAGTCCTTAGGATTTGCTGTTTAATAATCCATTTCTTTTCCTCTTTAGCAATATTTCCATGCTGGAGGAAATGGCCTCAAGAAGACTTTCCTTGAGAAGAGCCCTGATCTGAGGTCCCTGAAATATGCTCTCAGCCTTTACACCCAACCTACAGATGCCTTGATCAAGAAATATATATGCACCCAAACCTCTCAAGGTAAGGAGACATGTTCTCAACCTAAAGCCTTCATTTACCAGCCTCGCCTCCAAGGCCTTATCTTCATCCTTAGACTTAGATTCAACGTCAGCCTAAGCTCAAGCCCCACAGCCTCAGCTCCATTCCCAGCTTAAAAGCTCCAGCCTCAGCCTCAACCCTAGCCCCAGCCTCAGCCCCAGCCTCAGCCTCAACCTCAGCCTCAACCCTAGCCCTTAACTTCAGCCTCAGCCCCAGCCTCAGCCTCAACTCTAGCCCTTAACTTCAGCCCCAGCCTCAGCCCCAGCCTCAGCCTCAACCCTAGCCCTTAACTTCAGCCCCAGCCTCAGCCCCAGCCTCAGCCTCAACCCTAGCCCTAGCTTCAGCCCCAGCCTCGGCCTCGGCCTCAACCCTAGCCCCAGCCTCAGCCCCTGCTCCACAGTCTTCCTCCATGCCCCAGTCTACGTCCGTGTCCCTGTGTGTTTGCAGCTACGGATTAGCGCTACCTCTCCATGTCAGCTTGGTTTCTCAAGGCTTTACTGTGTGATGCGGTCATTGCTGTAATTGCATTCGTTCCTTCACTGCTTCCCTCGTTCCTTTTTGTCCCTCTCTCTCTCTCTCTTTCGCTCTCGTGTTTTTCTCTACATCCTTTCCCTCTTTCTCTCTCGCTTTCTCTTTCTTTCTGGTCCCTCCAATCATCTCTGTCATAAGTGCTCAGCGGGGTGCTGAGCACAAGGAGCTGTTCTGTGGCCTTCCCACCTCTGTAGCTACAAGGGGCTTGCTCTCCCGCCCTTTACGCACCTTGCTCGCTCCCTTTCCTCCATCCTCCTCCTCTCTCTCTCTCTCTCTCTCTCTCTCTCTCTCTCTCTCTCTCTCTCTCTCCCTCCCTCCCTCTCTCTCTCTCACTCTCTCTCTCTCTCTCTCTCTCTCTCTCTCCCTCTCCAGCTCACTCTGTATCTCTCCATATCTAATGCATTCTTTCTGCCTCGGTCTTCCTCCTCCACCTCTCTCTGCCTCTCTTACCCAGGCAAGCGTGGTTCTCTCTCTCCCTCGCTCCACGTTGACCCACTTCCATCTTTTCAACCCGTCTATATGTGGAGCTGTTGGTTGCTGTGTCCTAATAACAAGGCAGGAATACCTCATGGTGTCCAGAGGGAGGGGAACTGACAGTAGCTTAGTGCAGCGGAGCGGTGGAGCTGGGGGCTCCGGTATCCCCACCGCACCCCCCACCCTCCCCCCACCCCCACCATCTCTGTGCAGCCTGGCAGAACGGGGGCAGAGAGACGGGTGAGTGGGCAGAGAGACAGGCAGAGAGACAAGCAGAGAGACAGGCAGAGAGACAGGCAGAGAGACAGGCAGAGAGACAGGCAGAGAGACCGGCAGAGAGACAGGCAGAGAGACAGGCAGAGAGACAGGCAGAGAGGCAGGCAGATAGACAGGCAGAGAGACAGGCAGAGAGACAGACAGGGAAGGGTGGAGGGGAAATAGGCCAGACCACGTGATCAAGCCGTCAGAGTGGTAGATGATAATGGATGCTCAGCACATCTCTCTGTGTTGCTCCCTCGCTGATGGGCGGAGGTGTTACACCCCCCCCCAGGCCCTGACTAGAGGGAGTCAACACCAGGGGATTTCAAAGGGGCAGCAAACAAATTAATTTTGCTCCAACAGAGACAAGTGGCTGGAGTCGGTGTGTGTGGTGTGTGGGTGTGTCAGAAGGCAATCAGCCAGGCGGCCGACATGAACACGGAGAGCCCAGCACAGAGCAGTACACAGCCAGGAGGACGTCGCAAAGCTGCTTGACGTTTCAGTGTAAACACACACCAGGCACACCCACGCAGACACACCAGGCCCCGTCCTACAGCTGCAACAGCCATGTGACACTATCTTAGGGCTCTGAGCAGTGCTCAGTGGCTCAGTCATTCCTGATGCAAGAAGCTGAACGTACTGTACTGTATGTACACTGGTTCATTAAACCTCACTAGGCTCCCTGAGAAAAGGCCACATGGAGACCAGAGGGTGTCCTTGTTTGTTCCAGCAAGTGGCCACGCAAGCCAAGCATGCAGTGCCCTGCAGAGATAACCAGCTCTGTGATTCAGTTCCGCATGGCGCTGGAGATGCCTGTTTAGAGGAAGTAAAGCGCATGATGTTGACGAACTACTGCACAGCTTACATGCTGTGCAAAGATGATTAAGGAACATGAAGATTGCTCCAATTGAAACTTTTCAAATGTCAAGCATGTATTTTTTGTACTTACGGTAAAAGCAATCATAAAAGCAATCATGGTGAGGACTCTAAAGAAGTCTGCAGGTTTTATGGACCTAATCAAGGCTATATCTTCTCCTCTTCTCCACCGGCACGCCTCTTTTCACTGACTTTCTACTGTACCCACCTCTTTTGTTCCTCTCTGGATAAGAGCATCCGCTAAATGACTCAGGCCTCTCTCTTGCCCCTTCACTGCTTCCACCTCTCCTTCTGTCCTGCTCATCCTCCCCTCCTCTTCTCCATCACCCTCACCGTCCCTCCAACAAGGGGTTTGGACGTGGCTGCGTTTAGAACACACCGCGTTCAAGTGATAAGTGTTGAAAATGTTGCTAAGCTAAGCCTCGTGCCTGTGGCTGTCTCCAGTCTAGACGAGGTGTGTTATCAGCCCATGCCAGGGTACAAGGGCAGGCCCTGTGTTCATTTCCCCTGGTCCTGAGCTTAATTGCGTTGCTGCGATGCTTCTCTGGGCAAGCCCCCCCTAACAAGGGATCATTATCATAAATCAGGACGCCTGTTCTTTCATTACCAGCCACGATAGGCGCTGCTTGTTTGGCACATATTGATTAGGTATTGGATCAACATAATTGTTCATGGCCGACAGACGGTTGCACCGCTCTGATTGGGCCACACATCTGCCTGGGCAGCGCCCTCCAGATCTGTTGTCTTCCTCTCTCTGCCGTCGCTCGCTTTCCTCTCACTCTGCTTCTCTGTGGGGCCTCTCTCTCTCTCTCCCGACTGGGAACTCTGGGTCCTTAATTGTGCACTCTCTCTCTATCAACTAACACTGACCCTTTTTATCTCTGTCCTCCTCTCTCTCTCTCTCTCTCTCTCTCTCTCTCCCATTATATTTCTCTCATTCTCTTTTTCTCTCTCTGTGCACTCTAACTCTCTCTGTTCTGGTTGTCAGCCCACATCCATATCTAATATTTGTTTGTAGATTCTCGGCACCAGAGTTAAACAGTTCCAAACGGCCGGTGTTGTGGTGAAGAACATTACATATTCAGCAATCTCGTTCACGCATACTGCATTAGGTCTGCCTTGAAATGTTTCAGATTGTTCTTTTCTTTCGGATTCAGTCCGTTTTCAGTCCAACCTTTAGTGAAAATCTCTGGTGAATAATCTGCCTCTGGGTGTGACATGGGGTGATGTCAGGTGTGGCATTTACTCCTCAGTTCTGTGTTCATTTTTCGGTCGGTGCACCAAGGTATAATTTTTTTTCTATCTTTTTGGATCAATGTTTTATTATCTATCCTGAGCAGCAATGCATCTGTCTGCTCTTTATCTGACTGCACTATTCCTTTTTTTCTCTCTCTGTCTCTCTCGCTCTCTTTCTCTTGCTCCCTGCTCCCTAACCCCCTCCACACACACCCTCCTCCTCATGCTCCCTAACCCCCTCCACACACACCCTCCTCCTGCTCCCTAACCCCCTCCACACACACCCTCCTCCTGCTCCCTAACCCCCTCCACACACACCCTCCTCCTGCTCCCGACTGACTCCTGCGATGCTGTCTCCGTCTCTTCCCAGGTCAGTCAACCAATGGATCGGTGGGTGAGGTGTCGATGCAAGTGGATCTCATCTCTCACCCTGGCACTGGAGAACACAAAGTCAGCGTAAAGGGTGAGCCTCACTCGCTCTCTCTCTGTCGCCTCTCTCTCTCTTGCTCTATTTCGCTATCTCTCACTCTCTCTCACTCGCTCTCTCTCTGTTGCTCTCTCTCTCTTGCTCTATCTCGCTATCTCTCACTCTCTCTCGCTCTCTCTCGCTCTCTCTCACTCGCTCTCTCTCT